>NC_080760.1:1800000-2100000 GCF_020826845.1 Diceros bicornis minor | reverse complement strand
TCTATATGAAATAAGGTGTCTTTCAAGAGACACACATAAGACAAGGTTGTGCATTGAGAGGTTCCCAAACATGTCACGACCAGAGGCTACAGAAACCTCACCTTGTCCTTCCCCTGGGAGCACTGGTTCATTCTTGCTCATGCAGTGTCAGCAAAGAATTGACAGAACATAACTCTTCCAAATAAGGAGGGTCAATGGTAACATAATGGAGATATTTTCAAACCTCTCTTTTAAAAACCATATCTACAAAGCAGGTAGCTTCTCAACTAACTGTTGAACTGTTGTCTTTACTTTGAAAGGACAGAGTTTTTAACAGTATCCACTAGGACGCATATCTTTGATGGCCACTTATAACAAAAACCTCAGCAAATTTGGGACGATTGTCTTTTTGCAAAAGACAATGTGTACAAAATACATATATTAACGTCAAGACGGTACTTACCTCTGGGGAGGAAAGAGAGAGGAAGGAGAATGATGTCTTCCACTGTGTAATATTTCTTAAAAAACGACATCAATAAGGTGTGCTCTGTTAAATCTCAGCAAAGAGTAATGGTTTCTGTTATCCTATTCTCCTTCTAAGTATATTTAAAATAAATATGTAACTGAAACTGAGATGAAATAACACTAATGTAATAGATCCTATTTGCTGGAGTGCTCCCACCATCTGATGGACAGCTCATGATGGGTTGGTGATGTCACTGACCCGATCTAAAGGTCAGGACACGTTGTTTACCAGCTGAGGCGCTAGAGAAGGCTCGGTCACCAGCAGCAGAGCCAGAGTTACCTCAACCTACAAAGTTAGAGCCACATAGCACCAGATCCTGCTCCAGCTGTGGACTAGTGAGAGCTCTGGTGCCAGCTCTAGAGCTCAGTTGCGGCCAGCTCCAGAACTAGAGCTCCTCCAGCTCCCACACTTGACCAGCTCCAGAGCAGCAGCCATTTCCATCACTGGCTCCCGCACCAAATCTGTCAACAATGCAGAGCTAGAGTCAGTCTCAGGACCGGAGCCAATTCTAGAAGCAGGTCAGGCACCATCGCCTGAGACAGTCCGAGCTCCAGCCCCAGATCAAGTCCAACTCCTGGGCCAGTGGCACAGCCAGAGCTGGTGGTATCTCTAGCATCAGCCACAGCAGTGGCTCCAGCGCTAGAGCAGCTGCAGCACCACCCTCATCGTCAGCAACTAAGGCCCAGCCGGCTCCAGCTCCACCCTAGAGCTGTCCTTCACCTTGCCTGTGAGGGCAGGATGTCTTTTCCCTTTTCTATGTTTTATGATTTTTTATGTTTTATGTGTTCAAATTTAGATTCAATAAAGTGTAATGTTTTCATCACTTAAAGTTGTACAATTCAGGGCCGGCCATTAACTACATCTTCTATGCTGTGTACCGTCACCATTATCTAGTTCCAGATCATTGCTTCACCCCACCAGAACCCCTGTACTCATGAAGCAGCCATGCCCCCATATCCACTTCCCCACACCCTGACAAGCACTGATCTGCTTCCTGTCTCTGTGCATTTCCTTGTCCCTGGTATGGCTGTCCTGAGCACAGCCAACCCTCCTTTGGCCCCACCCCCCCATGCTGAATACCCCTGAGGATGCCAATGTGTTCAATGCAATGAACCCGAAGCCTAGTATGACTTTGACCTGAAGAAGCCCACCGTCACCAAGGGGGTGAGGTCAGGCATGGAGCCAGCTCAACCCAGCCTCACATGAAGAGGAGGGACTCGATATTGCCAAGGGCACCTTCTCCTCAGTCCCTAGTGCTGTTGAGCCACAGGGCTTGGTTGGACGTGGATAAGGTGCCCACACCAAGCTCCCTCCAAATCTAGGATCTAACTGCCAGAGGCTCTGATGAGACTGCTCGTTCACGTCCAACCAACCTGTAGTGAGGCCCGACTCCTTGCCTGAGTCACAGCCCTGTGTGATCTGGTCCAGACACCGTGCCCAGAGTGTACCCCTCACCGCACCCCACCCTCCCTAGAGCCTTCCTCCCCAAGGACCCTGCCAAGCCCCTGCCCCCTTCAGAGCTCCTAGCCTGCAGTGCCCCTCTCCCGAGCCCCCATCCAGGATGGACTCACCTCTGTGCTGGGCTCACAGGCCACCTCCTCAGGCTCCTGTGCTAGCAGAGCCTGTAGGGTCAGATTGACCTGGGGTCAAACCCATAGCTGGGTCACCTCACAGCCCTGTGACAGACAAGGTAATGCGGTGTCTTCTCGGAGACTCAGTTTCCTCCATGAAAATTGGGGTCAGTGACTCTGACCTCAAGAAGGTGTGTTGGGATTCAAGCAGGGAGAAGAAGGTGCCCAAAGTGCTTGGACTCAGGAGGTCGCCTGGCTGGGGGAGCCCCAACACACGACAAGGCCTCGATGGTCAATGCTGGGCTCAAAGCTGGTGAAAAGCAAGGATATCTAGTCCCCTGTTCACGTCTGAACTTGGTCACTTAGAGCAGAGTGACCTTGAATGCTGGGACCACTGGTCATCTGTAAAATGGGGTGCAATCACTCAGCACCCAGGGGGCTCCCTAATAACAGTAAGGCAGTGCAGAACTGCCATGTTCTACAAGTTCTGTCGACTTGTCTGGGGACCAGGGACAAGGCCATCCGTGTCGGAGCCTCGGGGTCCTCCTTTGGAAGTGAGGTGGAGTCATTGGCCTGGCTGGGGTGAGGAGGCCTTGTGAGTCAACGGGACACGCCAGGGCCAGTGTAAGGAAAGCAGGGAGCAAGAGAGGCTTCTGAGGTCCCTCACGTCCCTCCTGGAGCCCACAGGTCCTGCTCCTTTGCACCCTCGGCCCTGGTGGAACAACTACCTTGAGGACCCCAAACAAAGAAAGGTGTGTGTTTTGCTTTCTGCTTTCCTGCTTAGGGCTGCAAGGCTAGGGCTGACCACCAGTGGTGTCCTGTGTCCATTCGTGCTCAATGGAGCAAGTGGAGCAGGGAAGGGACGCCCAGGGCTCGTTCTGGGTGTTCCCCTGTCTAAAGCAACAGGCACCTTTCATTACTGGCATCCACGTCCACAATGGGAGCTGATCAGAGGCGGGAGGGGACTCTGAGATCCTCTCATGATTCTGTCAGCTACTGTGGCCCCAGCACTCACCCTGAGCACGGCCCGTGTTTGTCCTGAGGGCAGTGCTGAAAGCACCCACATGGTCCCTGTCCTCCAGGAGCTCACAGCCTGGAGGTAGAAGGGACAAAATCATGAACAAATCCATGCGAAAAAGAAGAGCAGGTGATACAGGGCAATGAAGCAGGGTGCTGGAGGAGGGAGGGCCTGGAGCCCCTAGGTGGGTGTAAAGGGCCCCCCTGGGAACAATTGTGCCCTGAGCAGAAGGACAAGAGGAACCAGCCCTGCATCTGTCTGCAAACAGCGTGCTGGGGGGAAGCTCAAAGGCACAGAGACTTGGAGGCAGAAGAGAATTTGACGAGAGAGGAGGTGAGAAAAGAGCCAGTGTGGCTAGAGTGAGCTGAGGAGGAGAGAAGTGAGGGAGAGAGGATGGTAGGGCCAGACCCAGGCTTGGAAGGAGGTACTAGCTGTCTACGCTGGGTGACAGCATTAGCCTCACTTAGCACTTACGAGACCTATCATTGAGCATCTGACAGTGTCTGTACCAGGGTCCAGGCTCAGGTCAGCTGGGAGGCTCCCCATCAAGGTCTAGCAGGAGGCTGGGGCTGTGTTCTCAACTGAAGCTCGATAGAGGCAGGAGCCATCTCGGAGATCATTCACGAGTATCGGGGCAGTGGTAGGATTCAGTTTGGATGGGGGGTTTCAGGCCTTTTCTGTCTGTGGCCCTGGACCCTCTGCCAGTTCTTTGCATTAGGGGGTGCCATAGGGAAGAAAGCTCATAATATCTGATCTGGCTTCTCCTGAATAGTGGATCAGAGAGACAGAAAGAGAGAGAGAAAGAGAGACAGAGACACACAGAGATAGAAAGATGGGTAGGAGAGACAAAGAGAGGAGACTCAGACAGAGACAGGGAGACAGAGAGGAGAGAGAAAGAGAAAGACAGAGAGACAGGGAGAGAGCAAGAGAGATAGAGACAGCCAGAGACACAGAGACAGGGAGACAGAGACAGAGAGAGAGACAGAGACAGAGAGATAGAATGAACACAGGAGAGACAGAACCAGGCAGAAGTCACAGACTTTTCATTAAGCCGACCGTGGAAGTGACCACCCATCACTCGGCCCTATTCTATTGGTTAGAAGCCAGCCGCAAAGTCCATTCTCATTGAGGAGCGGGGATTACATAGGATGTGTGCCTAGAAAGTGGGAACCCTGGGAGCCATTGTGGGGGCTGCCCACCACATAGGCTGAGATGACAGCCACTCAGGCACTTGGACCTGAGTCTAAATATAATAGTAGGCCCTGGAGGGTTGCGAGCCCGAAGGAGATGATGTCTGAACCTCATTTCATTTCAACCCTCCGTAGGGACACTGGGAAACAGGCAAGAGGGGAAGTGCCTCTCCCAGACGCCCAGCAGACCCAAGCCTCTTTGCGTTGTATTCTCTGCTACAGCCAGCCCTTTCTGTAATCCTGGCACTGCCAAGTCTGTGCAGGAGCTACGTGTGGGAGCAGCCCACGGGATTCACAGATTCTGAAGGGATCTCTAGGTCTATACACCTGATGACATCCTTAGGAAGTAGATGCTAGAATGACCCCCACTACACAGAGAGGGACATGAACAGAGGAGAGACCCTGAGAGGGGAGGCAGTGAGAGACGCAGGGTTGTCCAGGGTGACATCACTGGCAAGAAGCAGGAGCGGGACTGAATTCAACTCTGTGTCCTCAAAGCTGGGGCCCCGGTTGCGTCCAGACCTCCCCAGAGGCTGTGGGGTGGACCGTGTTGGTGTGACTGTGTCTGGACAGGGTACGGAGATGGAGAGTGAGCAGTCAGCAACCCGGGGGGCCCTTAGGAAGGTCTTGTGTGAGGAGGAAGCTTAGGTAAGGGGATCCCAGGAAGTGACCTCACAGAGCCAAACAGAACTTGGAAACCCTGCTAACTAGGCACACACATCCTAAACACAGCCCCCAAGCGAGCTCACTTGTCTAGCACTTGTCTAGAAGGAGCAACATGTTTAGTTGCTGCTTCCCAATGACCAGGGGCCGGAGCCCCAGGAAAGCCCCCAAACACCCATGCAGATGCTGGTGCCCCTCTCACGGCCGACAGCTCTTGCCGTTTACCCGGAGTGACGGAAAGGTAACACCGGGAGGCCCAGGGAAGGCCATTCCAAACCAGGCTACCACTATGGTCCCATCTGGGCAGCCCTACATCACCTCCCCATGTGTACCTGGAAGGGCGGGTTCATGTGGGTAGACCACCGTGAGCAGGAGCAGTCGGTGAGGTGTTAGAAGCCTGGGGGGTGTCGGTCAGATTCAAAGCCCAGGTCAAGGCCGGCTGGGTGGGATGTGGAGTGAGGGGATGGCACCCTTCTGCCTGAGGTTTATCCCAAGCCCCTGAGGTGTAGGTCTTTCCTCAGGGGTGGAATACTGTGCAGACACAGGTGTGTGCCTGATCTGGGAGAATTAGGTCCAGAGGGCAGAAGCAGCAGCAAGGACAGCTGGGCAGGGCTCTGATGCCTCTGGGACAGAGCCAGTCACTGTCTTTGCAGAGCTCCAGACAGGAGACAGCGTGGAACTGGTGGAAGGGGATATTCCATCCATCTCCCCGATCGAGCGCCGGTGTCCCACAGGACTGAATCAGCAGCTACTGGGAGAGGGTCTGCAGTGACAGTGATAAAACCTTCAGAGCCTCCAGATGACCCAGCTTCAATCCCGGGAGAAAAATTATATCCACCATGTCCTGCAGCAGACCAGGAGGAAGCTGAGGCCCCAGAGTCCATGCAGGGAGCGCCATCCCCTGCACAGGCTCCTGCAGGACACCAGGAGTCACCTGAGGCCTCAGCCTCTGTGCAGGGAGAGCCATCCCCCGCACAGTCTCCTGTAGGATACAGGGAGGCAGCTGAGGCACCAGGCTCTGTGCAGGGAGAGCCATCCCCTGCACAGGCTCCTGCAGGATAACAGGAGGCAGCTGATGCCCCAATCTCCTTGCAGGGAGAGTCATCCCCTGCATAGTCTCCTGCAGGAGACCAGGAGGCAGCTGAGGCCCCAGCCTCTGTGCAGGGAGAGCCATCCCCTGCACAGGCTCCTGCAGGAGACAGGGAGGCTGCTGAGGCCCCTGCCTCCGTGCAGGGAGAGCCATCCCTTGCACAGGCTCCTGCAGGACACCAGGAGTCACCTGAGGCCTCAGCCTCTGTGCAGGGAGAGCCATCACGTGCACAGTCTCCTGTAGGATACAGGGAGGCAGCTGAGGCACCAGGCTCTGTGCAGGGAGAGCCATCCCCTGCACAGGCTCCTGCAGGACACTGGGAGGCAGCTGAGGCCACAGCCTCCGTGCAGGGAGAGCCATCCCCTGCACAGGCGCCTGCAGGATACAGGGAGGCAGCTGAGGCCAATCTCTGCGCCCTGGGAGAGCTGGCTCGGGAACCTCCCTCATTAGCACCTCCAGTCCCACCTGTTCCACCTGCTCCCTTACCACAAATATCCTTCCCTACTCTGTTTATTGTATTTGTTTCCTTCCTGGTTCCTTTCATTGTTTTGTTTTTATTGTTTATATCTTGAATATTTAAAATAAATTTAACTTTCATCTTTTAACAATTTATTGTTTTTCATTTTAAATTGTACACCTCATGAGCATCAAGTACATTCACAATGCTGTGCATCCATCACCGTTGTCTGGGTTCAGAATATTTCATTCTCCAAAAGGAAACCCTGTTCTAAAAGCACTCACTCCTCATTTCTCCCTCAGGCCCTGGCAACCCCTAATCTGTTATCTGTCACGGTTTTTTTTATTTTTAATCTGTTCTGGATGTTTCCTATAAGTGAAATCATGCCGTAGGTGGACATTTGTATCTGCCCACTCATTTTCACAAGGCCTGATAGGTTTTCCTTTTCTGTTTTTATTTGAAATAGAATTTCTCTAATTTAATAGGAAAATCCCAGATGAGTCTAGATTTCATGTATCCAAGAAAGCCCTTTTGCTACATATGTGCACAATCTTGGGGTACAGACTGTTGTTCTAAGTGGAACACCAGAGCCAGAAGCCACACACGAAATGCGTTGCTCTTCGTGCAGCAGAAACAAAAACAAGAAAAGAGTTAAAGCTGGAAAGACAAACCATAAACCGGAATGTATTCCTCATAACACAAGGCCAGGGAAAGGTTACGCATCCTTGTGGTCTACAAAAACGGTCGAAAGTCAGAGTTTTAAAAAGAGATAAAGAGCAAACACATTCAACACCAACGAGAGGCGCTACACAGAGGCAGCACGTGTCAGAGATGCGCGAGCTCCCCGAGGAGGAGATGCGCACATGGAGACACTGTGGAGAGGGCACTGGGCCCCATCAGACGGGCAAGGTTCCAGTGTGGTGATGACAAGCCCTGGTGACAATGTGAGGAAGCAGAGGCCCCAGTAGACCCCTAGTGACATGTATGAATGGACACTCCTCTCTGGAGACCAGCCTGCAGGACCCATCGTTGTCCCCAGGGGCACGCCTGTGCTGGCGGTGCTGATCCCAAGACTTCATCCCACAGAAATTCCTGCCCAACTTTTCAAAGATGTATTTTCCAGACTATTCATCACAGCACTGGTTGCAATAGCAAGCAATTGGAAGGAAAGCTACTGTCCATGGCGAGGCGATGGGATCCATCCGTCCCATCTGTAAGACCACGTATATGTGATATCAGCCGGGAGACACGCATCTATGAAAATGAATCTGTGTGTGAGAGAGAGACAGAGACAGACAGACAGAAAGAGAGAGACAGAGCCAGAGAGATATGCACCAAATCTTCCATGGGGTTCACCACTGGGGATGGGAATTACCACTCGCTTCTGTTCTCCTTTAGGGGCCTGCGTGATGTTTCAACTTGATAGAATATGCCTCTATTCCTCTTATAATTCTAACAAGATTAAAATCACATGGTTAATGTTATCCATTTATCACTCATCTTTGGACTGAAGTACATTATTTAGTTTTTCTTTGTAAAGGTTTTTATTACAAAGACAATGAACGTTTATTAGAATAAAAGAATGAATTCTAAGGGAATTAAGAATTATGTGGAAACTGAGGAGTGCCCTTAATAGGCAGTGTTTACCGTTTCAGTCCTTTGTCTTTGTATGCACGTGTGTGTGCACGTGTGTGCATGTGCCCATTCAGCTATGTGCATCTGTATGCACATGGGTATGTCTATGTGCAAATGTGTGTGAGTGTGCACTTGCGGCTATCGTGTGGGAAGGACTGCAGGGAGTGTGCTCTTCTGGAACCTGATTTCCCCAGGGCTGGACCCTGGCCAGTCAATCCTCTTCCTCCTCTGCGTCGGCCTCAGAATTTCCTAAGAGCCTCTGCTGGGCAACACGGATCATTTCTGATTTTTCACTCCCGTCAGCGTGCTGAAAGGGACACCTGCATCCATAAATCTCTACTTCTTTAGGACCGATCCCTAGAGGTGGAGATTCTGGCTCATAATGTAAACATGATGTTAAGGTTTGGTCACAGTCTCTGACACCCAAGGTCTCCTTCTACCCTGTGATCTTATTTGGGAACAGGGAGTCCAGAGACCCTGAAGCAGAGACCTGAGGGAGGGAGGGAGAAGGAGGAGCAGCTAGGATGCAGGGGATGAAGGTTCCTGGGGTGACCTGCCCAGCTGGAAGGCCCCGCTCCTGTTGCTTCTGTCCCTACCACTCCCCTCACCCCTGGCCCCGCCCCTACCACACCTGACTTCGCTTTGGCCTTGCCCATGCCCCTCCTGCTCCCTAACACACCTGAGCTGAGCAGCCTGGCCTGCCATCCAGGACTGATGATGATGAGGGTCTGGACACTCCTGCCTGCTCCCTCTCCCTCCAAGCAGAGAGCCCTATCCTCAGTAGGGAAAGCACATCTAGGGCAGTGCAGTGAGTCACAGGGACCTCCTTGAACATGCCCCCTCCAGGGGGAGTTCTCAGTTGCAACAGCAGGACCCACTTGAGCTTGTGTGAGCAGAAGTGACTTTGACAAGACACAGTGGAGGTGTCATAGAAGGTGCCAGAAGGTCAGAGCACGGAGCTGGAGGCTTTGGAGAAGGTCATTGTGCCCAAAGCACACCTCAGGGTCTTCCAGGAGTGATGGCTGCCTCAGGCACTGTGCCAGCCCCAGCCCACATATCCAGCACATTCAGCCTCTGCGATGGAGGGGCCCTGCTCAGTGGGGATGAGCGAGAGAGCCCTGGTGACCTCAGAGAGGCACTGCCATTGGAGCCTCGGTTTCCTCACCTGTGAAGTGGGGTGGCAGCCGACATTTCATAGTGGTGTCAGACAAGTTCGCTGAGGCTGCACCTGGAGTGCCCTGCACCTTCTCAGATCACAACAGCTACTAGCTCTACTGAAGAGGAATCACGGGAGGAGAGATGGGGCTGGGTCCTGGATCCCCACCTGGCTGGCTGACTGCCGTGGGACGAGATGGGGTGGAGAAAGGCATTCCAGAGGAACAGCGGAGTCAGAGCGAGTAGGGCATGCCTGGTGGGAGATCAGAGTGGGCAGAGGCGAAGGACCCCAAGGGGCTCTCAGTGGGGTGACATCAGCAGGAACAGCTCACGGTGATGAGCACTTACTGGGGCCTCTGTTCTCCTCTTGAGCTATCTCCTTGAATCCTCCCCACAACTCCTTGGGGGAGGAGCAATTATTGTCTTCATTTCACTGATGAGGAAACTGAGGCTCAAAGAGACTTGCCCCCTCTGTGCCCTGCAGAGTGGCAGAGCCGGGATTTGAACCCAGTGCCTCTTAGACCCCATGGGGCCTGCCTGAGAAGGGCTCCCCCATGCTGAGGGAGGGACCTCTTTTCCCTAAAGTTCTGACAACTTTTGGTCCTGATGCCCAGAGAGACCTCACTCTGTGGGGGGATAGGCTGGTCCTTGGTACTGGGAGAGCCCACAGCGCCCATGGCTGGCCATTCCCCGGCCACCATACCCAGCCCCAGGCAGACAGAGTGACCCTGTCCCTTTAGTTCAGTGATGGCTGGAGGCCAGAAGGGTGCAGGCCCCAGGGAGGCCAGGACCCCTGGGCCCGAGGAGGCCGCAGTGCAGGACAGTGGTTTGGAATGATCCAAAGTCAGAGAAACAGGGGTCCTAGTGCCTGCTCAGCCTCTTTCTAGCTGGTGATGCAGGTGAGGCTCTCAGCCTCAGTTTCCCCATCTGTACAATGAGGAAATGACTTGGCCTCCTGATGGGCTGTTGGGAGACTTCCCTGAGGAATGGCTTGAGTATCTCTAGCCTGGTGCCTGGAGCGTGTTAAGAGCCCCCTGCCAGGCTGTCACAGTGGTCTTCCAGGGCGCAGGGTCTGGGAAGTCCCTCCTCAGGTTTCCTTCCTGCTGCCCTGCTCCCGGGAACATTCAGCATTGTTTGAGGTGGAGCTGAAGAAGAACCAGGACCACACTGTGTTGCAGGTGACGGAGGCTCAGTGCTGGAAGGAGAGCTGGACATGCTCCATGCCACCGTCTAGGCCTTGTGCTGTGACACCCTGTGAGCCCGCCACAGATAAAGCCTCCTCCTGTATGGATCCAGCTGCTGTGGTTTATTCACTTATTGCTTCATTCACCCAGTCATTCCTTCACTCATTCCCTCACTCACTCACTCCTGCACTCATGTACTCATTCATGCATTCGTTCATTGTTTCACTCACTCATTCACCCAATAAGCTCTGGTCCCTGCCGTGGGCCGAGCACTGTATCTTCACCAGTATGACCCGACGTGGTCCCTGCCCACCTGGAGCTCACATCCACTGTATGACCTGAAAGAGGGCTGTCCCTCGGGATAGTAGTGGTGATGAGCACCATGAATCCACTTCTGAAAGTAGAGGCCACCCATGCAAAGAGAAGAACGGAGAAAACCCATGCTTGGCACTTCATCGACAAAAAAAATAATTAAAAGTTAAGAAAAATAAAGATATTCTATATTTAACAAAATGTGGGTTCTAATCACAAGTGTGCACTCATTCCTACAACCAAAGAGAAGTAATCCAGAGTGGACTGGGTATTTGTAACACATTTTTACGGCCAATAATAGCATTTCAGTAACATGTTCCAGGACCTCACGATTTTCCTAAGGCCTCTGTGATCCTCTAACACTTAAATCTTTCTCCTTGGAGGCCTCTGTCCTTTCACCCTCCTTGTTAATGGCTCTTCCACTGCTCGGAGGCTTACCCTGCGCGGCCACACTCGTCAGTGAATCTCCACGTTGTTGGGACAGGCTGCCCGCGTTCCTCCCTCAGCCTCACGAGCTCCTGTTGCTTTGGCAAGGTTGGTGTTTTACTGGGTGATCACCTGGCATCCTTCTTTGCAGCGGTTTGCATCTTCCCATGCTGTGTCTCCTCCGAAGACTCCGGGAGGCAGGCCTTTTGTCCCCATCTTACAGGTGAGGAAGCTCAAGTCCAGAAGGCTGGACGACCTGCTCCAAGTCACAGCCAGCGTGGAGCCTCGGCAGGGTTTGGGGCCCCAAAGCAGACAAGGTTGTATCGCAAGTGGTTTGTTTTCAGGTGATGGAGGAGGCCCGAGGGAGACAATGGGGGAAGGGAGCCTGGCGGAGGAGAGCCAGTGCGGGGCCTGACGAGGGAGCACTGAGGTGAGCATCCATCCTAGTCCTGTTGGGAGACGAGATCCCACCTGGACTGGCTCTGTCCCCGTCAGTGGAGGGTTTACCCCGGGTCATGAAGGCTTCTGTGCTACAGGCTGGCACAGACTTGCAGGAGAGGAAGCTCCCGGTGCAGGAGAGAGCCCTCAGACAGAGAGTGGATGCAGGTGCTCCAGGGGGACACTGTGGGCCTGCTGGGGACTGGTTCCCAGGGACTGCAGGGACTCAAGTGGGCTGAGGGAACTGAAGGGCAGCAGCAGCAATGTCTGCAGCGGGGGTCTGCACACATGTCCCACACTTATGCCCCCAGAAAGGCTGCTCTGCATGGCATTTCTCCTCCCAGATGCGTAGTTGGCCCAAACCGCCCCTCCACTCCACACTCTCAATTCCTTTCCACTCGTCTCAGTTTACTAGAAATTCAGAATATTTTAGTTGGTGTTGGAGCCCAGAGACTTTTGTTTGTCCTGCCCATGTTCTAACATTGCTGGCTTTTTAAAGACCTCAGGGCTTTGACTCCAAAACAGCAAGATGATGAGGATCCCAGAGAGCTTTCTGGAAACAAGACTTTATGCTTTGCAATACTGCCATCCCACCAGCTCTTCTCAAAATCCCTCCGGGACACAGACTCACAATCTTGGGTCCTCAGATTGCTGAAAGGATGAGCCTTTAGAAAGTGATCGGGGTGGGGCGGCAGGACACACCAAATGGTTGAGTGAGGAATTCAGCCAATCCTCTTCCCGGAAAGCCATGATCACACTGGACGCGCTGTCAGAAAACAACTTCTGGGAAGAGACCAAAGACATGCAACCAACTGAGGAGCATTTGAAGCTGAGGGAAGAACAGTGAGAGTCGTGGTGTTTTGGCCCAGGGCAGGTCCCGTCCCCACCCCCTCAGTGTGACGGCCCTGTGAGCGGCGCAAGCCTGAAAGGGGGTGGCTTCATTGTCAGAGGTTGCCCACTTGATGTCGCCATGGTTGGGCAAAGCCCGGCCCCTAAGCATTTCTGGAAACAGTAACCATCTCAGTGGCAAGCTGACGTGGAAGGTCAACTTTGCAGCCGCCTGAGGTTGGATCTAGAACAGAGCAGCGAATCAGCCAGGAAGGTGAGACGGACAACCACACAATGAGACAGACACAGCAGCCTTGATGGGCTGCACATGACCCCAGGGGGTCTGAAATGTTGTGTGCTTGTGCAGGCCTGTGCCCAATCAGGAGAGACCAGGAAGATGGGCATTGTGGGGAAGCTTAGAGACCTTCCACCAGCCTAGGCCCTGCCCCCAGGTGTTGCTGCCTCCCAGGAAGTCCAAGTTGACTGAGGGGACAATGCCCAGCCCTGTCGAAGGTCCCTGTCCACTCTGAGGCTCCCATGGAGAGAGGCCTTCCCACCTGCAAACTTCTCCCCAGGTCTTCTTCAGAGGCTGAAACGAGGTGCTCTCAGAACAGAGAAGATGGTGAGCAGTGAGGAGAGGCTCCTGAGGAGTCGGCCCTCCTGGGGAAGGAAGCAAATGAGCTGGGAGGGTGGAGTGGTCCCTGCTTGCTCTGGCCTCAGCCTCTTCAGTGTACATCTCCCTCCTGGAGGAGACAGGAGCCCAGGGAACCCGGGAGAGCACACCCGGGTCACGATGAGCAACACTCCCAAGGAGGAGGATTTGAGCTCAACGCAGGTTCAGCCCAGGTAGGAAGGGAGCCTTTCGCAACCAGGACACTCGAGTCAAGGTCAGCGTGCCCCTGCAGGGATGATCTCCCTGCCTGTTCTACACGTCCCTGTGGACCACTGACTGCTTAGGCACTGGCTTCGGACCAACAGACCCAGCACAAGTGACAGGACGACCCTTCTCAGATTCCATCACCGAGGCTGTCATTCTCTCTCACTCGCTCTCTTGTGTTCCCTCTTCCCATTTCCCTTGTTCCCTTCTCTCAGTCTGTCTAACCCCTGGACCTGGGGACATACATGGACGTCCTGAGCTCCCCTATGCAGAGGCCCACACAGAAGAAAACCAAGGGAGTGCCCTGGCCAACAGACAGAAAGGAGCCGGGCTCTCAGTGAAGCTGCTCCTGACCGAGCCCACAAGAGTAAGCTTGACAGCACATCTCACCCTGTTCCAGCCTCAGTGGAGGCCACAGCCCCAACCTGGAAGTCGTCATGAGCAGAGGCTCCAGCTCAGTTGTGCAGGATTCCTGGTCCACAGAGATGGAGAGACAGAGAATATTTGCAGTTTAAAGATGCAGGGTGGGGAGCAGTGTTCTCAGAGAGGAGGAGACACCTCACACCATCTCCCAGTTCCTGGGTCTGGCCTGCCCTTCTCCCTCCTCTCCCCTCCAGGCTCTCTGCAGCCACAGTGCCCACCTCTCTAACCTCCTCTGGCCAAACTCACTTCTACCTGGGTGTCTCCACACCAGCAGTGCCTTCTCCCTGGCACGCTGATCACAGATGAGTGCAGCACTGGGTCCTCCTGTCATTCTGGTCACAGCAAATGTCACCTCAGTCAGGCCTTTCAGACCCTCCTACCCAGTGAGACCCCAGCCCTCCCTGCAGGACACTCTTTATTTTCATTCCAGTTCATGCTCTTCTCTTTCACGTGTCTCTGATTTTGTGCTTTTGTCCATCTGCCTCCAGACTGAGCTCCTGGTGGGCAGGGACCACTGGGTAGATTTCAGTACCACCCTTGGGACCACCAGGGCTCCCGGCCCAGGGTGAGGGCTTGGCACATAGCTGCCGAATGAACAAATAGGGGCATCTTGGATCCCTCCTTCCTGCTTTTGCTCCACTCAGTCGGTGAAGAGGAACACTAGTAATAGGAAGTGCAAGTGGGTCCTGAGGCAGGCGGAGGGTCAGCATGACTTCTGCATGACTCCTCCTTTCTCCAATTGCTCCAACAAAGCTCAGTGGGCACCACTGACACAGGAGGCTGCCACCTGATGGCCAGCACAGAAACCGCAGCCTCGGGCAGGGACAGCACAGCACCAGGCAGGCATGTATTTCTTATGGAGAAATGCCTATCCAAATACATTGCCCATTTTTCATTGTGCTATTTGTATTTTATTGTTGAGAGGGGAGAATGTATTATATATTCTCAATAGTAGACCCTTATCAGATATGTAAAGATCTGTAAACATATTCTCCCCTTCTGTGAGTCGTCTTTTCACTTTCTTGATCATGTCTTTCAAAGCACTCAAGTTTTAATTTGATGAAGTTGAATTGATCTGTTTTCCCTTTGGTTGCTTATGTGTTGGGTGCCATAATTACAAACACATTGCCTAATCCAGGGCCATGTTTTCTTCCAATCGAATTGTTGAAGTCTCCTGAAGCCGGCTGAAGGATAAGACTGGCCGGAAAGGACATCAGCAAGCAGTGTGCTCCAAAAGTGGGTGGCAGAAACACTCAGAAGAAGAAAACCTTTCCGTTTCTCTTGTTTTCTCTTTATCTTCTCTCCCTTCCTTTTCCTTTCCTTAGATGGTACAGAGCCTGTCCACCCCCCATGGTGGCTGTTTTTCTCCTCAGAGCCCCAGGACAGAGCTGTATCTCTTAGTTGTAGGTCAACCCATGGGGGTTCTTTGCCTGGAGTCCCACGGCAGTTTATTCACATCTCTTTCATTCAAATGATTTCAGTAGTGTAATTTATCTGTTTAGGCATATCTGTCTTCCTTGCAGACCCCCAACATTTCAAGACCTTTGGGCACATAGTAGATGCTTAAGTACTTGAGTGAATCCGTGAAGATCTTTTGTTGAATACGATCTAAATAAATACAATACCTACTCAGCACACGAATGCAGGCACTTGAGAGAGAGTTTGGTGTCTGCTGAAGCAGGTTGTGGACCAGCTTAGGGGCTCAGTGCCAAAGTGACCCAATAGATTTAGACAAAATGAACGAGATAATTAACTTCAATTTTACAATTCATGGAGAACAGGAGCAGGATATCTAGGTGTGAATCGGGACTTGATCATTCTTGTTGCATCTTTGGAAAATCCAGTCCTTTTTCTTTCTATGGAAATGTGACTGGCCAAGAGAGTGAACGGAGGACTGGCTTTTAGAAAGGCAATTTTGTCACAGGAAGTCCTGGAGGAAAATATATGGAAGGAGAGCTGCTAGAAACATGGCAGAGACGTTTTGTGTAGAAACCTTAAAATGTGGGTTTACATGCTGTCTGAAAGAGTTGTAACCCAACTTTTCTCCACTACAGATTTGAGCAGCTTTTAAATATCTAGGTATACAAAAGGATTAGAAAGGAAAATAGATCCAACTGAAAGGAATTTCGGATGGAACAATGAAATGATGCTGAAGTAAGCCAGCGCACTGAAAAGAGTTTCAGAAAGACCTGCAGTCTCTAAAGGCAGTGGGCAATGTATCCATCAGGTTTCAAGTAGAAAGGGAAATGGGAACAATTGTCTGTCATCTCATGTCCAGGAGATGACAAGCAACAGTCTCTCAGAGAAGAAAAAGATTTCTTTCCAACCGGTCGAACCAGCCACCTGGGCTAGGCCCCTTTCAAGTGGACGAGTTTCAGAGGAGAGAGCCCCAGGGCCTGCCGCCAAGTTTCCTGGGGCGTGTGCTGGGCCCCCTCAGAGGACCAGGCAGCCTGGCAGCCTGTGTGCCAGAGCTGAGATCTGGCGGCCTCCCACACCCGGTTCCCTGTCCTGCCCCGTACTCCCGAGGGAGGCCGATGGTCCTGGCAGTGGCGAGTGGGGTGGGGCTGGCTGTGAAGCTTTCCTGGGATGCCCCGGGAGAGGGCGCCGGGGGATGGGCTGCCCCTGGCCAGGTCTGAGGCACTGACCCAGCTCAGGGCTGTCGGGGGCGGAGAGAGAAGCCCCTCCGCCTCTTCCCTGAAGCTTCTTATGGCTGGCCAAATCCTTCACAAGACAGGTTCGCTGGAGAAAATAATACCCAGCTTAAGAACACGTGTACAGGGGAGAAACCCGCGAAACTGAGTCTCTCAACACAATGGCAGAGATTCTCCTCCTATCTCCAGCTGCAGACAAAGGAGGATGTTGGGGGTGCGGTTTGGGCATGTGAGACTGGAGAAGACAATTGTCATGGAGAGGGACATGTAGACGATTGGATTGTCTGAACCGGTTCCCCTGCAGTGGGGTCAGGCCCGGAAGGGACAGCACGGAGGTGACCATGAAGGGGCCTCTCTGTGGTGTGGCTGGCCCCGGGGGGCCGCGCCTGGGGATGGGGATGGAGGGGGGGAAGTGGGATGGCCTGTGAGTTGGCAGCAGTGGTGGATGCAGATACTCAGAGGTCAGGGATCTCTCACTCTTTCCCTGCCTGTCTGTCTGTCTGTCTCTCACTCTCTCTCTCTCTCTCTTTCTCTCTCGGGGACCTGAGGAGAAGAGGTGGGCGAGCCCTGCCCGCCTCGCCTACATGCCTTCCTCTCCCCTGGCCCCTTCTTTCTCCGGCTGCTTTGAGTGCCCTGTGGGCTTGGGTTCAACCCTGAGGCCAAGGGCGCATGCGCCACCCGCCACCACCGGGGCCTAGGGCGGGCCTCGGGGGTCCTCAGTGAAGGCCCCGCCTGCCCGCTAGGCCAGGCCAGTCCCAGCTGAAGAAGCAACGCCAACGCCCTGCTGGACTTGGCTTCAGCTGTTGTCTCCCTCCCATCCCCCACTTGCAATCAGCTGGCCGGCCGCTTCCCTTCTTTGGAAGCGGTGGTCTGGACCTGGTGGCCAAAGGCCGACTGGGGTGCCAGGTCAAGGCTCTGCCTCGGCCAGCTGCTTTTGCCCGGGCCTCATTTCTTCCTGGAAAGGCAAAACCACGGCCTCACCCCATGCCCGCACTTGTCGAGTCCAGCCAGGTGGAGGAAAGGCTCTGTGGAATCCGAAGGGCCGAGACAGGCTTATGGCCAAGCAGTGAGTGAGGCCCCAGCAGGCCGCCGGCTTGGGGAGCCGCTGCCACACGGGCAGGCCCTTCCGGCGACGGGTCCCAGCATCATCTCTGGAGTCGGGAGGGCCTGGCCTTCCTAGTGCCCAGGCCACGGCTCTGAGGAGAAATCCGCGTTGGAGGGCACGCGTGAGGCCCTCGGCCTGAGGGCGCTGGTGCCACGCCGGGGGCGACTGGAAGGCTGGCTGGGCTCGCCTGCTTTGTCCAAAGGAGGCTGGCCAACCAGCCCAACCGGCCACCTGGGCCAGGCCCCTTTCAAGTGGACAAGATCCGGGGGAAAGGGCCCTGGGGCCTGCCGCCAAGTCCCCTGGGGCGTGTGCTGGGTCCCCTCAGAGGAGGGAGCCACCTGGCAACCTGTGTGCCAGACCTTAGATCTGGCGGCCTGCCACACCCGGCTCCCTGCTCTGCCCACGCCTGCCTCCATCCACTCCACGGAGGACGATGGTGTTGGCAGTGCGAGCGGAGATAGTCGTTAGAGACTTCACTTGGAGTTGTAGTCCAAGAGCATCACAGAAGAGCACTGAGCTTGGGCTCTGCCATTTCTCCGCTTTGTAACCTGGCTTAGTTTTCTAGCCTCTGTACCCGGTCTCTTCATCTAGCAAATGGTGAAAAGAACAACACTGACTATGGCAGGATGTTTTCAGGGTCATGTGAGTTAAGATATGTTCAAGCACAGAGTTTACATTCAGGGTGCAGTCTTTGGCTCAGTAGAAGTTTTCGTTGCTGTTCTTATAATTATCATTATTTCATGTCCTTATATTCCTCGTGAGTTCCCTGTCAAACCAACCATGATCCACGGTGTCAGCAGATTGATTCCAGGTCCCTGCTTCAAGGCCTGCAGAGGGAACCTCGTGCTCATAACCTCCTGTTTTGATCCCAGTCTCTGGAGGGATGTCTTGACCTCTATCTTGTCTGCACTGAGGCACGGAATGGGGTCCCACACCCAACCCTGCGTCTCCTCCTCTTAAATATCTGATGCTTTGGAAAGACTGTTTACTGTTCACTCGGTGGACTATACTCCTTGACATGAACAACGCACGGGAGGGAGGAGGGAGGAAACACTGATCCATGTAGGGCTCTGAGTTGACCATAACACAGAGTACAGTTGATCAAGGGCCAAGGTAGAGTTCCTTAACGCAGAGATCTGCCGAGATGAGGGTGTTCTGATGTGACACCACCTGACAATAAAGCAAACACGTAAAAGCATATGTAGTGGTCAAAGGGAAAGCACACAACTAAAAGAACTGATCCCATGAAATACACTATTCTATTGGTTTATGTATCAAACGAATGATAGGAAATAGCCAGGTGTAGAGATGGTAGAATGGATCAATGTCATAGAGAATTCTTTTAACAGTAGTTCAAGCCTTTTGTTTTACATCATTGATTGGGGTACTATTTTCATCTTTTCCTTTCCTAGTGTCTCCATCGTTCTCAACTTTTCCAAGAGCTATATTTACATTATCCTCTAAAATTTTAGGGAAATTTTAAAAAAGTTATGACACGTTTTAAGTTGTTGATGTTGTATATGGGAGGAGCACTAGATTGCAAGTGAATAAGCGATCATTAGAGTTGTAGTTTGGTAAAGGATGGTAGTTGGAATTGATACCAGGATGTTCTTAACCCAGTTTTTACTTCATTATTTGATGTAGATATCCAAATGCCAGAGCCGGTCATTTTTAATGTAATAACTTGTCTCATTTTAGAATATGTGTTCTTGGAGAGGGTGATGCAGGTAAGTAGAAAATAATTTAATGTAGTGACTTGTTTTTCTCCAATGGATCTCTTACAAACCCAACAGCCATATAGCATTCTTTTGTCCGAATGACCTGATGTCACTTTCTTAACTTTTCTTGCTGTGACTCTAGCAGTCTAGGGTCACACCACCTTCTCTCTCCTAGTCATGCTTTCAGTTGTAAGAGTGACAGTGTCAATAGTATAGTGAGCAATTGGCACACACTCTACTCTTTTCTAATATATGTATACATATATATATCTCAACTGCAAACTTTGGTAACATAACTGTTAAGGTGTGAACTATCTGCAGTGCCCTTAACGACTGATGGCTACACATGATCGTGTAGTGACATCATGGTTAAAACCCTTCTTTGCAACATGTGGCCCCTTTCAATTTTATTGTAAAGGAGAGGGTTCAATGACTTTTTTCTTTTGGAATAGAAAGACTTGCCTTTCCATCTTAGAAAATTGAGAACTGGTTTTTTGCCTTTTTTCTTTTTTTGTCTTCAGCTCCTCGTCCTACTGGTTACTAACTCACACGTCCAGTTACTTCAGATTTATGGTGCTACCCCCTTTGCCTTTTTCATGGCTCTGACATTAATTTTTCCATAATCCCTTCTGTGAACGAGGTTTCTCTCCACGCTCATCTAGCGAGGAAGGCACCGATCCTCCTTTCTGTGAACTTGGAGACAGAGGCCAAGGTGAAGCCTCGGTGCCCCTCCACACCAGTGAGCTGCAAAAGGGCTGCAGAGTCCTGTGAATCTTTGGCTCCCCTCCTGGCTCCCTCCAGACTTGGCATTGTCTGCACGGAGGAGCCCGGCTCGGTACACTCGAATTGTTGAAGTCTCTAGAAGCCGGCTGAAGGAGAAGACTGGCCAGAAAGGACATCAGCAAGCAATGTGCTCCGAAAGTGGGTGGCAGAAACACTCAGAAGAAGAAAACCTTTCCGTTTCTCTTGTGTTCTCTTTATCTTCTCTCCCTTCCTTTTCCTTTCCTTAGATGGTACAAAGCCTGTCCACCCCCCCCCATGGTGGTTGTTTTTCTCCTCAGAGCCCCAGGACAGAGCTGTATCTCTTAGTTGTAGGTCAACCCATGGGGGTTCTTTTCCTGGAGTCCCACGGTAGTTTGTTCATATTGCTTTCGTTCACATTATTTCTGTCGTGTAATTTATCTGTTTAGACATATCTGTCTTCCTTGCAGACCCCCAACATTTCAAGACCATTTGGCACCTAGTAGATACGTAAGGACTTGAGTGAATCAGTGAAGATCTTTTGTTGGAAAAGATCTAAATACAATACCTACTCAGCGCCCGAATGCAAGCACTTGAGAGAGAGTTTGGTGTCTGCTGAAGCAGGCTGTGGACCAGTTTAGGGGCTCAGTGCCAATGTGACCCAATAGATTTAGACAAAATGAACGAGATAATTAACTTCAATTTTACAATTCATGGAGAAGAGGAGCAGGCTATCTAGGTGTGAATCAGGACTTGATCATTCTTGTTGCATCTTTGGAAAACCCAGTCCTTTTTCTTTCTATCGATATTTGACTCATCCCAAGCAGCTGCCTTATTGGTATTTATGGGAAAATCAAATTGAAAAGAAAACCCAGAAAAGTATAACGGGTAGCCTTAGGGAATGTCTTAAAAAAATAAAAGAACAAATTCGGAGTTAGAACAAAGATTGAATGTCAAATTTACTGGAAATTCCCTGTCTCCTTCCTCCTACACTCCCTATATCCCCAACTCTCTGTCCCTGACTCCCCAGAACATCTTTTGGATTTCTGGGCCCCTGGCCCAAATCCTCCCCATCAAGACTTATCTCCTCAGCCACCTCCTCAAACAGTTCCCTTAGATCCCAGAACTCCAACTTCTCCGACGTTCTTTCAGCTGCCTGTTTTAACTTCTCTCACTGTTGAAGACTTACAGGGGGCACTTAGGCCTGACCTCCAAGCAAGGGGCATCCAGGTTATTTGTGTAAATGTTGAAAACCAGGAAATAAATTTAGTAGAAACACCCAGGAAGGGCAAGAAGGTTCGTTTTGCTGTGTCTTACAACTCCTCCTACTTTCCAGGGCTTTGTAATCAGGCTCTGTCAGCTTCAGACATTCCTATGCAGTATCCACTGAGGATGTATCCTGGACCTCCGCTGCAGAGAATTCATGTCCCCTGGACAGCAGCTGATCTTTTAAATTATAAAACTCTCCTGCTTCCATTGTCAGAAGACCCTACTAAATTTAGAGAAGAATTAGAAAGATTAGTGGCTATTCATAGCCCCACCCACCGAGACCTTGACTGGCTGCTAAGGGGCGTTCTTCCATCCCATGACTACACTGTAGTTATCAGACAGGCCAGACGGCCCCCTAGCAAAAACCCCCCTCATAGAGGAAATAGATGGCCAGACCCTCTCCCAGACCCTCCTGCAGATAACCAGGAAGTGGCACAGCTACGGGCTGATATTCAAGGTTTAATATGAGCGATTCTAGAGGCGTTTCCTCCTAAAGTTAATCGGTCAAAAATTGAATTATGCACTCAGAACGAGGGGGAACAACATAAAGCTTTTGTTGAACGGTTTATTCAGACTTTCCAAAGACACACTGCATTGAATCTGTAAGCTTTAGAGCATAAGAATCTCCTAATTTCTGCTTTAGTTGGAAATTTTCTTCCTGATATAAAGAAACAAATTCAAAACCGTGTAGTTGTTTGGACAGGACAACCATTAAGTGTAATAATGGTGGCTGCTACACAATTCTTTGAAAATTGTCAGCAAGAAAACAAACAAAAAAAAAGAATTAAAGACAACTCTTCTTGCTTTGCAAATTGAATCTTTTGAAAAGCAAAAATTCAACCCTGAAAGTAAACTAAAGCCCACTCAGAGGGCTCCCTATTTGCCTTCCGACAATTGTAGGTATTGCAAGAAACCAGGGCATTGGAAAAGGGCATGTGCCGCTCTTAAGAGAAGGGAAAGTTTTGTGGGAGATTGGGATTTGGCCACCCTGAAATCTATCTCTTTACCTTGGTTGTTTTTTCTAGGGACATTTGACCTCCCCCACTAACTGCCTAAAGAATTTGACATGGTGGCTCCTTCCTGGAACAGATCTATCATGATGGCTGTAAAGATAATGTAGGGTAAATGTTACAATAGGAAAGGCACCAACAAGCCCCTCTTATCAGAAGTTCTGTCTCTCTGGCCACATTCTCTGGATGACCCTGCGAAGAGTTGCCAGACAATCATTTATATTTATAAGGGAAATCTCCATGTGTAAAGGTATCTCCCTCTCTGTTTGGAGAAGAGAGGGGGATGAGCTCATTTCGAGTGACTTATCAATGTAGAAGATGAGGCCTTGAGCTACATAATAAACCTTACTCTTGTTTACTGTACTTTAGTGGTAATCTCCTGTAACTGACTCCCCCCACCCCCAAAATCCTCCTTTGTCATTGGCTGAAAATGATATTTAAGACGAGAATTTCTGCTATTGTGTTGAGAAACGCAGTGTCCCTGCTTTCTCCCATGTATACATGTGATTAAACTTGGTATTATTTTCTCCTGCTAACCTGTCTTGTTGATTATTTGGCCAGCCAGAAGAACCTTAAGGGAAAGGGCAGAGGGAGATTCTCTCTCTTCCCCCGGCAGTTTAAAAAATGTTCCCGCTTGACCCCAGCACCACCAAAAGGCTCATTTTTCTCCACCTGAGGGACATTTCTCCCTCAAATGATAGGGTCAGCCGATCCTTAGTTGCACTCCTGAGCCTACAGTTAAACTTAAAATAGAGGATCGGAAACTGGATTTCTTAATTGACACTGGTGCGACATTCTCTACTATCCATTCAAAGATTTATCTCTACCTGTTACCTCTGATTCTATCAAGCTGTTAGAGTCTCTGGACAGCCTATTTCACTGCCCATATCTAAGCCCACTCCAATATATTTAGGCCCCCTTAACACTCATCATGCTTTTTTAGTTTCTGACTGTTCACCAGCAAACCTTTTTGGCCGAGATTTGTTATGTAAATTCAATGTCACTATAAATTGTAATGAAAAAGATGTTTTTATCTCCTTGCCTTCTGACCAAGCCCCAAGTCTCCTACTTTCCATGATGGAAACTTGTCCTGATTTAAATCCTTCTGAGGAAGATGAGTCTTTAAAGAATGTCCCAACCAGTCTTTGGGCTACACATGCAAATGAGGTACGATTGTTGCTTAGTGCTGAGCCCGTGCATGTTACTTGGAAAAAAAATAAACCGTTTCCATCAGTAGCCCAATACCCGCTCTCCAGAGATGCCGAGCGAGGAATTCAACCCATAATAGACTCCCTTTTGCAACAGGGTGTACTAGCTTTTACTTCCTTGCCCTGTAACACTCCAATCTTGCCAGTAAAAAAGGAAGGCAAATTTGACTCAGACGGGAACCAAATCTATAGATTTGTACAAGACCTCAGAGCCATAAACTCTTTTGTAATTCCTCGGCATCCTGTGGTCCCTAATCCAGCTGTCTTCCTGACCTCAATACCTGCTGATGCAGCCTGCTTTACAGTAGTTGACCTCTGCTCAGCTTTCTTTTCAATCCCATTACACCCTGACTCACAATTTCTTTTCACATTTACATTTAAAGGGAGACAATTTACATGGACTCGAATACCTCAGGGATATTGTGAGTCCCCCTCAATATTTTCCCAGGTCCTTAAAGCTGACTTGGATTCTGTAGTCTTTACTCAAAGCTCCACTCTTGTTTAATATGTTGATGACCTTTTACTCTGTAATCCAACTAAGCAGGGGGCTCTTACAGATTCGCTCATTCTCCTGAAAGCCCTAGCTGAACGAGGCCATAAAGCCTCCAGGTTTAAACTTCAGTGGGTGCAAATGACTGTTACCTACTTAGGGCATGAGATATCTCAAGGCATTCAAAAGCTAACCCCTAAACGCCTTGAGTCAATTTTATCCATCCATCTCCCCAAAACAAAGAAACAGCTACGTCAATTTCTAGGAGCTGCTGGTTACTGCTGCCAATGGATTCCTAATTTTGCAGCCCTTGCTAAACCTCTGTATTCTCTTCTCCCACATATCACCCCAGAGCCTATTTCCTGGCCCTCAGAAGCATTAAACTCCTTTGAGGCCTTAAAAATAGCTTTGTCCATGCCTCTGGCTCTTGGCTTACCTAATTTTGACAAGCCTTTTCATCTATATTGTCATGAAAATAATGAAATTGCTATAGGCATTCTAGGGCAATCTTTTGCCTCTCAAATACATCCTATAGCATATTTCTCATGCCAACTAGACCCTGTGGCATCAGGCATGCCCCCATGCTTACGTGCGGTGGCTGCAGCTGCCACCCTGATTGATAAGGCCAGTACTCTTACATTAGGCTCTCCCATTCACCTCTATGTCCCACATTCTGTGTCAGCTATTTTGCAAGTTCATAGGACACAACACGTCTCTACACGGCGACAGACCACCTATGAGCAGGCTCTTTTAACTAACCCTTCCATCATCTTACATCGTTGCAACACTTTAAATCCAACTACTTTACTGCCCCTTCCTGATGATGGAGAGCCCCACTCCATTCCACATGATTGCCTTGCAACTATAGAAATGGTCTCAAAGCCATGAGAGGATCTCTCAGACATCCCTTTAGACAATCCAGACTTACTTCTGTTTTGTGACGGCTCCTGTAAACGAAATTCCCGGGGAACCATAATAACTGGTTATGCCATAGTTTCCCCACATGAAACTCTTGAAGCTTATTCTTGGCCCACCATAAGATCAGCCCAAGCTGCTGAACTCATAGCTCTTACTAGGGCCTGCACATTAACAAAAGAAAAAACTGCCACTATTTACACAGACTCCAAATAGGCTTTTGGAGTCTGCCATGTTGTTGGCACAATTTGGAAATCCCGTAGATTCTTAACCTCTGCAAGAACTCCTATTGCTAATGGACACTTAATTACAGCCTTATTACAAGCTATTCACTTTCCTTCAAAAATTGCCATTGTTCCTTGTTCAGCCCATACTAAGGAGACTGATGTCATATCTTTAGGGAATGACAGGGCTGACAGAGCTGCTAAACATGCAGCTCACTATATACCCCCTTATCCGTTTTCCACCCAATTTTTAAACCTGCCTTTATCCCTGACTGATGTTATTAACTATCAGACAAATGCCCCACAATCTGAAAAAGACAATTGGATACAAAAGGGTGCCAAACAGTTATCAGATGGATTATACATTGGACCAAATGGACTTCCAGTAGCTCCTTTTCTTTTGACTTTTTGGCTTGCACTTATCTCCCACCAAATGGGACATATGTGCAAACGGGGGATAGCTAAAGAACTAAAAAACAATTGGTTTTGCCCTGGCATCCATAAAATTTCTGACCAAATCACCTCCCAGTGCACAACTTGCAAATCTTACCAAGTTTCTGGGAGAAATCGGTGTGATCCAGGAAGTCCTCCCAGGCCTACGCTGCCTTTTGCAGCACTCCAAATGGATTTTATGGACGTGCCCTCAGCTTTAGGTTACTCTCACTGTTTGGTTATTGTCTGTATGTTTAGTAGATGGACTGAATGCTATCCGACCAGACATGCAGATGCCACAACAGTGGTAAAGAAATTAATAACTGAAGTTATTCCTGGCTTTGGCATTCCTTTATAGATTGAACCAGACCAAGGAACTCATTTTACAGCAGAGATAAACCACTTGCTTGCAAAAACTCTGGGGTATTCATTAAAATTTCATACCCCATATCACCCTCAGTCATCAGGGCAAGTGGAACATAAAACTCTAGATATAAAAAGAACTCTAGGAAAAGTCTGTCAAGAAACTGGACTTAAATGGTCAGAAGCTCTGCCCTTGGCCCTTATGAAGATTCAAAATACTCCAAACAAAAGGCATGGACTGACTCCTTTTGAAATAGTTTTTGGATGTCCGATGCCTACTGGCGTCTCTAAACCTTCAATTCCTGGATTAAATGAATATTATGGGAACTTAAGTGAACAATTTGATGCTATGACTAGTTATATACAAAAATTAACTAGTATACTTGAAACATATCGTCAACAGGTAAAAGAGGCGTGGCCCCCACCTTCTGACAAGGCTTGCCATCCCTTTCGACCAGGAGACCGGGTGTACATCAAGGCCTTTAGAAGAAAACACGCACTGTAACCTCGCTGAGAAGGACTTTATGAAGTCTTACTGACGACCTGCACTGCCATCAAAATAAAAAGAAATATTCCTGGATCCATGCAAGCCACACCAAAATAGACCCATAACGTCGCTCTCAAGACAGCTGAGAGATAATCCCCACAGGTGACCTTAAACTAAGGATTTCGAGGGCCAAAACCCAGACCCCAGAAGCAGCCGACATCACGAAGTAGACAGCTTTTCCCAAGATCACGGATCAAGAAAACCTTCTTTGACCCATTTCCTCCACCTTGCTTTAAAACTCAGGATATATATACACACTCACACACACAAACTATTAGTGGATATATATATATGTATATATATATATATACATATATATATATATTTTTTTTTTTGTGAGGAGATCAGCCCTGTGCTAACATCCGCCAATCCTCCTCTTTTTTTGCTGAGGAAGACGGCCCTGGGCTAACATCTGTGCTCATCTTCCTCCACTTTATATGGGACGCCGCCACAGCATGGCTTGCCAAGCAGTGCGTCCGTGCGTGCCCGGGATCCGAACCAGCGAACCTCGGGCCGCCGCAGTGGAGCGCACGCACTTAACCGCTTGCGCCACCGGGCCGGCCCCTATATATTTTTTTTAATCATTTATTAGAAAGCTGACTGGAGAGTGCTGGTCTCTATCTGTCCCTCTTCCCCTCTCTAAGTCTCTGCTATGGGCTCTTTTCCGATCTGTGTCTTGCTTTTACTAACCCTCTCCTTTTCAACAGGTCAGGCGGGCACAGACCAAACACCCCCTTATGCCAGTTTACCAAGCCCTAGCCACGCTAACTAATCAATCTGACTGTTGGTTATGTCAACAGCTAGATAGTGCAAAAGAACCTGAACTAGTCTTTGTTCCTGCTGATATGAACACCTGGTGGACTAAGTACGGAAAATGGATGAATAACAGAGTATGATATCCGCAGCAAGGGAAACTTCACTCTGCTTCATCTCCTGGTGAGTCACCTGGGCCCCAGAAAGACTACTTAAAAGGTCAAAGACTGTCCCTTGCCCAAGTACAAGCAATAAGTGAAAGTTTTTCCCTCTGCATTGAAAGTAAACATGGCGCTGGACCTTTCCTGGGTGACATACCGAGACAATATTGCAGTCAAACTCTGTGGTTTGATTCCGCAGGTGGCATCTTCAGAACTCTCAAGGGAATTGTAAGTGACTCTATCACTACTCCCTCTGGCACAAACATTTGCCAAATCACCAAGTGCTCTGGATGGCTTACGAGCCACCCGTGTGCAACTTGGGGTATAGCAGCTATCCACATGGTTAAGCTGCCCAATGCCACAGACTATATATGGGTGGATCAAAGATCTGGACTCACCTGGTCAGGTGAAAAGACCAGGCTTTATAGCTGCCAAAATCAGACTGCAGGCCTCCTGTACCAGCTGTTCTGCAATCTGTTCTGTTCTCGCAGACTGACAGGAGCTCTTGGGAAATGGAGATGTTTAGGTAGTAACAGTGCAAGTGGCACAGATCATGAAATAGTCCAGATCCTGGGAACTACAGACTCAATTCTAACCTTGTCTTTAAACTACACTGGTCTTTAAACTACACTGGTCTTTTCATTTTATGCGGCAACAAAGTGTATAAAGGATTCCCACCTAATTGGTCAGGACGATGCAGACTTGGATACCTGGCTCCTTCTGTCACCAAACACTCCACCTTAAATGCCAGCCAAATTACAAACTTGGGTTCGTTTGTTCATAAGATTGTGCCACATAAACGTGTCAGTCGAGAAATCGTGGAAAATCCACTTGTATATCACAACTCCAAGTTCTTTTCAGCCTTGAGAGTCCTATTCCCCAGCTTTGGAGATTATGAGTTGGAAAAGGCAATCTTAAATCTCTTTATGGTAATGGAGCAAGAGTTCAACACCACCATGCAAACCTTGAACATACTCCAGTCAGAAATTAACAGCCTAGCATCTGTGGTGCTCCAAAATTGACGTGCTCTGGATGTACTCACTGCCCAGCAAGGAGGAGCATGTGCAATCATTGGAGAAAAATGTTGCTTTTATGTGAATCAAACAGGTCAAGTAATATCTAACTTAAATCTATTAAAAGAGAAGATTGACATTTTTCATCAGATAAACGAAGCTCACACATTTTATTGGACTGACTTATTTCCAGGACTGGGGGACTGGTTTAATGGAGTGTGGGGAAATGTGCTCCGATTTGTTCTTTTCTGTTTGTTCATCCTCATTCTAATCTGCTTTCTTTTCTCTCTTTGCAGACTTCTTATCACTCGGATACTAACACGATTTCTCTCTCCACAGTTACCAGCTCAGCTTTTAATATGTGAAACTTTTAGGGAAGTTTCAGAGGAGGGAACTGTTGGTGCTCAGGGCAAGCTACCCCAGGACGCACCACTCTGGTATGCGGATTATTTCAAGCTGAAGACAATAAGGACTCAGAGAACTCAGGAAGAATATTTGAGTTTCCCTTCCCAAACTGCCTAATGAATTTAAAACAAAAGATCTGTTTCAGGAAGGAGTTATTATCATGACTGCTATAAAGATAATGTAGGATAGAGGTTACAATAGAAAAAGCACCAACAAGCCCATCTTATTGGAAGTTCTGTCTCTCTGGCCACAGGCTCTGGATGGCCCTGAGAGGAGTTACCAGACAATCATTTACAAGGGAAGTTTCCATTTGTAAAAGTATCTCCCTCTCTGTATTGGGAAGAGGGGGGACGACCTCATTTCTAGAGACTTATCAATGTAGAAGGTGAAGACTTAAAACCGCATAATAAATCTTACTCTTGTTTACAGTGTTTTAGTGATAATCTCCTGTAACTAACACTCCCACCCCCAACATCCTCCTTGTCTTTGGTTGGACATGGTATTTAAGACGAGAATCTGCTATTGTGTTGAGAAACGCAGTGTCCCTGCCTTCTCCCATGTATAAGTGTTATTAAACTTGGTATTATTTTCTCCTGCTACCCTGTCTTGTTAATTATTTGGCCAGTCATAAGAACCTTAAGGAAAAGGGCGGAGGGAGATTCCCCCTCTTCCCCTGACAGTGGTGATGCAGGTGGGCTCTCAAGGTTACGCCTATATTGTGGAAGCAAGCAATCAAGTATTTAATGGAAGCATTTTTATGTAAACGAAATAAAAGCAAGGTTAATGGTTGGAGCAAGTTGTAAAGCAGTTTCTGAGTATAGGGGACAGCTAGTTAAGAAGATTTTTAGATGTCAGCATCAAAGCATCTTTTGCAGTTTAAAATGTCTCTGATGATGTCATCGGGTAATCTCTTAAGTTTATATCAAGTCCATGAGCTTCAGTTTGTAAGGCTTCAGGAAAAAGGGCAGGTTCAGTTTTTAGTGATTCCAAATGAAAATGATGGAAAAAATGAAAAACGTTAGTTTGGACACCTGTAGCCAGATATTTTAGGAGACTAGAAGAAATCAGGATCCAGTCCAGTCAACAGATATAAAACAAAAACCTTAACAGACAATTAACAAAATTAGGATCTAATATCCGCAAATGTACACTACAGTTTTTACTGAAATATAATTTTTCTTTCTAAGATCACCCTCATTTTTATCAAAGATAGACAAATTAAAACTAACTAGTTTGCAAAATAAGTCTAGTTCCAATAGTGTTGGCCCAATTATTTACATAAGTACAGCAAGAATAGCAATTGATCACATAGGCTCTTTTAAGTCTGCTTTGCTGGAACTTTTTATAAGGAATCTCAGATTGAACTTTAAAGGCCTCTCCAGGCCAGAAAAGCCAAGCCAAAGATTTTGTCATCAGACTTTGCCTGTAATACCTACAGATTTGGGTGAATTCCTCTGTTCCTAGGTTCCCCCAAAATATTTCGAGGTTCCTTGTGTTTGCCAGATAAGTGACATTCTTTACTTATCCTGGTAAGTGCTGCTTGGAACATAAGGTACCAGGCCAATATTTCCACGTGGCTTTATTCCATAAAGTCCAATCTTCATTCCTCAAAAGCTGTATGGTTATATCGCAAATATGATCTTCCAGTCACAGCCTTGGTAATATAACCAGTGTTTCCAATTATGTCCTGTTATAAGGAGAACAGATTCTTATTGAACTTATGCAGATAACTATATTGCCATGAAAACAACAATACTCACTTACTAAGAGTTTCCAAATTCGAGAGATCAGATCTAAGAAATAGAGAAATATTTCAATTTTACTTACAAAAATATCATTTACCAGATTGTTATAAGTCATAGCTAGCTCAGGAGAAAAGAGAAAAAGTTTTCCTTAACTCTGAAAAATCAAAACATTAAAAATTCAGCAATACTTCAAATGAAAAATCATAAAAATTATAATCATCCTTATCAGTTCATTCAGTCCTGTGTAATCCATTCTTGATCCCAATCTTTCTGTTAGCAGCTTCATGAAGTTATCAGTCTTTCCATCAGGTTTCTGTAATTTCTTACCAAGGTCAGTTTTATGATCAGAAAGTTTGTCAGAAACCTGTACTCCAGTGTAAATGCCAGAGTCCTTTCCATGAATTTTTCTGAAGTTGAAATATTTTGCAAAAGCATTAGAGCAAAGAAATAAGTCTGTAAACAACAAGACCTCAAAATGGCAATTGACAGAGAAATTTGATTAATTTTGTGACACACAACACTTTAAAATAATAATAACCAGAATTATGACTGATAATCAGGACAGATCAGAATTTCAGTAATGTTATACAATTTTAAAACACCTATGTCGATAACATTTGCCCACATAATAGCACCTAAGCAGACTTATCATCACTTGTCTGACAATGCTTTCCATGTAATTTAACATACGGAATAAGCCTAATAAGTTTAGTATCTTTCCCCTGAGAGGAAGAGAGCAAATTTCTTTAAGAAGTTGCAGGGCCGTTTGAAAATTCTCAAAGAAAAAAAGTAAAAAAAACACTTTATTTAAGATATGAATTTTGGGGAGCTTGTCAAAAATAGAAAACGTTAAAGCAAAGAGAGCATTAACAGTCCAAAAACCTTAATAGAGAAACCTCAGTCTTTTGAACACAGGAAATTATTTTAACAGTTTTTTTTTTCTGTCTTTTAGGTAGACTTACCCAAAGGTAAAGAAAAATCTTTTATAACCTCTTTTTCAAGTTCAAGAAAATTATCCTTTTAAGAGAAATAAGACCAAATTATAATTTTGTACCAGCTTCCTTCTGATATTAAAATTCATTTACTTAATTAAATTCATTTCAATCTGAGCAAACTTGACCATACAAAAACTCCTTTTCCAGAATTCCTCTTCCACAAACCTATAACTTTCTTTTTACATTCAGAATTTGTCCCATGTCTTTCTTTTCCCTCCTACTACTTGAAGACAAATTTATCTTTCTTAATCAAACAAAATATTTCCATTCTTTGTTCATTCTTTATACATCTTATTTTCCTTGTACACAGACATATTTTTTCTTAATATTTAGTAGCTTCAATCACATATACTAATTAGAAATTTTAACTCTTAGAAACCCCAATTTGTAAGTAAAAACTAAGTAAACCATTATAAACTTTCTTTTACATTAGTATATTGTGGCTTGGAAAATTTATAAACACTTCATAACTTCTAGAAATATGTTACTTTATAGTACAATCTTTTAATAAAACACATGTTTACCAATAGACCCAAAACACCTTTTAGTTTTCCTGTAATGAAAAGCCAAAAGTAGACAATCGTGAGTTTAGCAATCAATGTCTAATATCTCATCTTATTTGGAAATGATGATACTCAGTGAATTTTTATCACAAAATTTAGCAAAACTCTAAAGTTTTAAGTCACCAAAAAGATTTTGGAAGATGTAACCACCATAACACATAATTATTATTTAAAGTTCACCCAACATTCATCTTTTTCACAACTATTTAGTTACTTGTTCCCAATAATTATTTAGATTGTCTAAAAGACTTCATAAGACATTAGATAAAATTAGCCATCATTTAAACTATTATTTTTGTTAACCAGTTCTGTAATAGAAATAACATCAGTTTTTTGTACAAAAGTTCATGTAAATTTCATCACCTCTTATACCTTTAAACATAGTTATCATTAAGATTTTTATCAATAGGTGTTGGTCTTCTAATTTTGGACAAGGGAAGCATTCCCAGTCAGACATTTTAAAACATACACAGGCAAAGTTGATGTAACCTCTTTATATAAAATTAGCTCAAACATTCCAACCTTTATAATCTTATCAACACTTACACTTTTACATGTTCTCAATTCAATTGTAACCTGAGTCAAGCTCTTAAGGCTATTTAAATTTTTCCCTTCCTTTTTCTGGCCCTTTTTTAGGTACCAATTAAACAATTGTGTGAGAGCTCTCAAAACATATTTTTTTTCCCCAATTTAGAAGTTTTCCCAATTCAAAGGATCTGTCGTCGGGCCATTGACGAGTAGGATCTTCATTTGTCTATTTATTCCAATAGTGACTCGATCCAATAAGCCTTTTTAAGGAAAGACCCGGTGGTAACTTTCCCATGCTTAGAATAAATCTTTACCATGGACGCAAGAGGCGTCCCTGGTGAGGGCGCAGATGATGTAGCCCCCATGATCCAAAGAATTCACTCCCAAAGATATTCAGAGAAAGTAAAGACCTTCGTTACACAGGCGGTAAGGATAGTGTAGTGAAAACGGTGTCTCCGGTCTCCTACAATAGTGTGGGACGCCTCCAGTCACAGACCCGCTAATCTGTGACACCGGGCAGGCAATATTGGAATGGGATTTTTCCAGCACTAACAAGCAACTAAGGTTAAGACGACAAAAGCCCTTATGGACTAGGTCCTTTATGACAAACTCCCCTGAGAGCTTGGCACAGCCAGACAAAGAGACAGTTCAGAACCCCAGTCTATTCGACTGGCCACCAAGGGGCACCCCGGTAAATTCACCTTCCGTATGGTGGAGACCAAGGAGAATATTCTCACTGGTCACAAAGCCAAGTTTTCTCAGGACACAGAACAAGACAGAAGGAAAAACCTCATCCGGTTCTTTTCTTATGTGCACAATGACAGCTTTAGCCACGCCTTAGGTCTCTTTGAGTCAGAATAATACCTGGGGGGGGAGATGCCACGGGGTTGGGGACTGTGTGCTTTACAGAGTACCTCGTCATTGCATGGACATTTTCTTGCAGTTGGCGGGGGACCTCTGTCATCTACCCCGTTCCGTGACCCAACTTATCCTGTCACGGGAGTCTTCTGAAAGTGGCGAGTGCCCTAATGGCTCTTAACTGCTCGACCTGTGCCCACCAAATTTGCGACCTTTTTGGCTTCCAAGATGCCCTTGGCAATGGCCTTCACTTCATGTGCATATTAACCCACAGCAAAGTTTGTCTAAATAGACGCCAGTCTGGTGAGACCCGCAAACTCATCAGTCTGTGGGGCCGGCCCGGACATTAGGCTTATAGGGTCTATGCCTGCGTCCTACCCTGTGGTATTTCCTTCTTATGACACACGATACAAAAGACAGAGACAAAAGAGAAAAACAGAGACTATCTCTGGGAGGAAAAGGGATCAAGATCAAAACCAAGAGTACTCTACCAAATTTACCAGTGTCACTAAAAGCACAAGAAACTAGTTTCCCAAATATTTGCTCCTGCCAATCTAAATTTTGAAAGAGAAAAAATTTCTCACCACCTCCTTCCACCGGACTCCACAGGTAGAGATTCCGGGAGGCTGACGTGGTAAGAATCTTACATTTTGCCGGCTATCGTCAGGGGGTCCCTTATTTCATCCCCTGCAGTAATCTAGGGAGAAGGCATTTCTTCCAGCCAGAGAACGTAACTTGCCATGCAGTGTAGCCCCACGTTGGGTGCAAAAACTGTTGAGGGAGTGAGAGAATCTCCCTTTTCCCTTTTCTTAAGGTTCTCATGGCTGGCCAAATAGTTAACAAGACAGGTTAGCAGGAGAAAATAATACCAAGTTTAATAACATGTATAAATGGGAGAAACTCAGAAATGAGCAACTCGTCCCTCTGTCTAAGCTGCCCGATTAAGTGTTGTAGCTAAAGAGGAGGAAGGTCTTGGGGGTGGGTAGTGGTCTAGGACCACAGAGGGCAAGAAGACAACTCACATGGAGATAGAAATGCAAATGTTTGCCTGACAACTCTTCCCAGGGTCATCTATAGATAATGTGGTCAGTGAGAGATACAGTTTTTGATAAAAGGGGCTTGGTGCCTTTCCTATTGTAACCTCTATCCTACGTTATCTTTACAACCATCATGATAATAACTCCTTCCTGAAACAGATTTTTTGTTTTAAATTCTTTAGGCAGTTTGGGAGGGGAAATTCAAATATACTTCCTGAGTTCTCTGAGTCCTTATTGTCTTCAGCTGGAAACAATACACACACCAGGGTGGTGCCTAATGGGGTAGCTTGCCCTGAGCACCATTACCTCCATTTATAAGGATGCCCCCTTTATATAGATTCTGTACAAAATTGCAAAGATCACTTTTTCCTTTTTAAAATTTATTTGTTTTAACTTTTAATAGTGAGAACTTTAGTGTTGGGTAAACTGCTGCACAATTACTGGAAATGCTGAGAGTCTTTTTGAAAAGTGTAGAAGTCTAAAGATAATGAAAAGTACATTTCTCCAATGTCAAGTCCCTTGATGATCTGATAGGCGTCTCTCTAGTTGTACCCGGAAGAGATGGAAGATTGAACACCAGCACAGCACACAAGGAAACAGGCTGCCAACTTGAGGGCTTCCCATGGACCACAGAGTGCCTAGCAGACTCTTGGAGATTAAATCTGGGCTTTGTCCATGGGTTGTCCCTGAGAGGAAGATTTTGCTTAAATGACCAGAGAATAGACAACGTATTTTGTTGATAATAATTCTTACCATGTAAATTTCTTTATAAATCTCTGAATAAAATAAAAAAATTTAATCCTCATAGAAATCAACTCTTACTGACAAGCCCCACAGCCTTCTCTAGAGAGCTCAACAGAAAATGTCTCCACTGACTGTGACTTGCTCTTCTCTGAAAGCCAGCCAGCACTTCACTGATAGCCCTGGATAAGGAAGGCCAGATACAATTCTTTGAAGATATTTAGCTGAATTCAGAACCAAAAATCCTACCTCCAGTTGGCTCCTCTGTGAGAATGGATGGCCGGCCTTGTTTCACAGCCTGAGCTGTTGAGGTTTCATATGAGATAAATTGCTCTGTTCTCCAGGGATGGAAAAATTGGACTGTGACATAGATTCAGGGCTTAGATTTTGCAGGTAAAGATAGGGTCATAGAGGGGAATAAAGATTTCAGCAAATTGGTTTGTTGTTCTCTACAATGGAAATAATTTAAGAAGCAGATAGTCTCTCACTCAAACTTCTCTTCCCTGTTCTCTATCTGTCATATCACTGTAAAAATTCTCTCTATGAAAATTTCAGTTTTTTTCTTTGTAGTGTCTTTATTATCATCTTTATGAATTCTTTGACTTCACCACCTTCTTGGCACCACAACGTTAGCCATTGAGATATTATTATAGATTCAGTTTTGCAACTTCATCCCTTTATCTCTATTTCCTCTGCCATTTCATAGTTTTAGTTCCTATTGTATCTTATGCTTGAAAACACTTGAAGCTTACAGTGTGTATCAGTTCCTTATTTTCTCAAATTTTTATTATCTAAGTGCCCTCAACTATCACTTTTTTTTAGAAAAGAAGTGAAATACGTAACAGAACAGTACACTGTAATAAATTGACCACTTATAAAATTAAGTTCAACCTGAAATCCCTCCCCACTTAACAGAGACCATATTTTATAATTCACAATACTTTAGTGTGGGCAGGGTCAGTTTATCAAGGATTTTGGATGTTTTAAACCACGTGAGATATATACAGTGTAAGGTAAAATCGTTAATCTTGCAGAAGTTGTAGAATTTCCTGATGCTTAGGGATATTGGTGGTGGAGAACCTGAATCATATGAAAAGTAGTTGATTAATTAGCACCTGAGTTTGTTAATTTGGTAAGGATGATGATGAGACATACATGTTGAAAAGATAACTTTGCATATCAGAGTATTGTCAGAGGCCACTGGGAAAATTCACAATATTCTCAAATACTACAAAAAATGACCATTTTTTCATAAAAGATGTCATACATGACGGCATCATATACTTCTGTCAGAAAACTTGCAATGAAGAAAATTAACACTTGAGTCATTTTAATTCTAACAATTTGTTCATGCTTACTAGTAGGTTAAAAAACTGTTTAGAAATAAAGTGATAAGTGATGTACTTGCTTAATTTTTAAATTTTTTTAGTAAAAAACTTTTTCATATTTTTAAAAAATATTTATTTGTATTTATTTTATGCTGAATTTATTCCTGGGCCAAAGACTTTTTTTTTAATTAACTAATACCAATTCTTTTCAAACTCTTTCAAAAAGTTGAAGAGGAGAAAATACCTCTAAAGTCATCCTATGGGATTAGCACTACCTTGATATCAAAGCCAAAGACACTAAGAGAAAAGAAAACTATAGGTCAATATCTTTGATGAATATTGATATAAAAATCCTCCATAAAATAGTAATAAACTAAATTCATCAGCATATTAAAAGGATTATACAGCATTTTTTAGGGGGATTTATTCCTGGAATACAAGGATGTTTCAATATATGAAAATGATTTAATGTAATAAACTACATTAACAGAATGAAGGAAGAAAACACATGATCATCTCAATGGATGCAGAAAAAGCATTTAACAAAACTCAACATGTTTTCATGCTAAAATCACTAAAAAAACACTCAGAGTAAAAGGAAACTACTTCAACATAATAAAAGCCATATATAGAAATCCACAGAGAACACCATATTCAAGGGTGAAAGACTGAAAGCTTTTTCTCTAAGATCAGGAACAAGACAAGAAGGCCCATTTTCACCACTTCTATTCAACATGGTATTAGAAGTTCTAGCCAAAGCAATTAGGCAAGAAAAAGAAAGAAATAGCATCCAAATTTGAAAAGAAGAAGTAATATTATATTTGTTTACAAAGAGTATCTTATATGTTGAAACCCCTAAAACTTCCACCAAAAATTTGTTAGAACTAGTAAATTCTGCAGAGTAGTGCAACACAAAATCAACATGCAAAAACTAGTTGTTCTTCTATACATTAATAATAAGTAATCTGAAAAAGAAATTTAAAAACTTTACATTTTTATTTACAATAGCAACAAAAGAGTAAAATACTTAAGAATCAACTTACTCAAAGAGGTAAAAATTCCAAATGATGGTTTTGCAAAAATAGAAAAATCTATCCTAAAATTCATATGGACTCTCAAGGGACACTGAATAGCCAAAACAATCTAGAAATAGAAGAACAAAGTTAGAGAACTCACACTTCCTGATTTCAAAACTTACTATAAAGTAATCAAAACAGTGTGGTACTGGCATAAATACACACACTATACTAATGAAATAGCACAGAGAGCCCAGGAATAAAACTTTGCATATATGGTCCAATGATTTTTGACAAAGGTACAAAGATCATTCATTGGAGAAAAGATCAATTTTTCAACAAATGTTGTTGGGAAAACTGGATACCCACATGCAAAAGAATGAGGTTGGACCCTTACTTTACACTATATACAAAAATTAACTCAAAATGGATCAAAGATATAAATGTTAGAGTTGAAGCTATAAAATCCTTAGAAGAAAACACATGGTAAAACCTGTATGTCATTGGGTCCAAATGCCATTGCAAAAATGATTTCTTTAATATGACATCAAAGACATAAGTAACAAAAAAATAACAAATTGGACTTCATCAAAACGAAAAAGTTTTCTGTATCACAAGATACTATCAACAGAGTAAAAAGGCAAACCATGGAATGGTTGAAAATATTTGCAAATCACAAATCTGATAGGGGATTAATATCTAGAATAAATAAAGAAATTCTACAACTCAACAATAAAAAAAACCTCAATTTAAAAATGCACAAAATACTTGAATAGACATTTCTCCAAAGAAAATATAAAATGAACAGGAAACACAAGAAAAGATGCTCAACATCACTAAGTATCAAGAAAATGTGAAATAAAAGCACAATGAGCTACCTTTTCACACCCATTAGGAGAGTTACTATCACAAAATCAGAACATAACAAGTGTTGGCAAGGATGTTGAGAAATTGGAACCCTTGTGCTCTGAGTGTGAGAATATAAAACTGTGGAAAACAGTATGGCAGTTCCTTCAAAAATTGAAAATAACATTACTATATGATCTAGAATTTCCACTTATGGGTTCTGAAATAATAAAAAACATATTTATCGGCCTCTGCATCCAGTTCTTGGCACAGAGCTCCTAAAACCTTTGTAATTTCCCCAGTGATAAGAACACTAAGAGAATCTTTTGTTCTATTGAGGCAATTCTGGGTGGGCTCCTGGATGGCTCCTGGATGGGGGTTGGTCACCAGAAAGACCAAGCCCTGATTAGAAGCTTCGAATTTTTAGCCCTACCTCTTATCCTCCAGAGAAAGGAGAGGGGCTGGAAACTGAGTTAATAATTGATCATGCCTATGTGAGAGAGCCTCCATAAAAATCCCAAGAGAAGGCGGTTCAGAGAGCTTCCAGGTTGGCAATGACAAGGACTGCTTGGAGAGTGGTGCACCTGGAGATGGCATGAAAGCTTTGTGTACTATCTCCATAGCTTTCCCTATGCACCACTTCCAACAGGCTCTTCTTGAATTATATCCTTTTATAATAAACTGGTGATCTAGTAAATGTTTCTCTGAGTTTTGTGAGCCACTTTAGCAAATTAATCAAACCCAAGGAGGAGGTTGTGGGAACCTCTGGTTTATAGCCAGTAAGTCAGAAGTACAGGTAACAACCTGGGCTTGTAACTGGCATCTGAAGTAAAGGTGAGGTTGGATGGGTGCGCAGAATTATAGGACGGAGCCATCAACCTGTAGAATCTGATGTATCTCTGGGTTGTCAGCATCAAATTGAGTAGAATTATCTGGCAACCAGCTGGCATTCCAAGAATTGCTTCTTGGAGGTGTAGGGAACCCTGTTATATGTGAAAAAGTGAATCTGAGAACACCATTTATGGGTATACACCCAAAAGAACTGAACGCAGAGGTATAAAGACATATATGTACACCCATGTTCTTAACAGCATTATTTAAAATAGCTGGAAGCTGGAATCAAGCCAGGTGTCCATCAGTGGATGAGCTGCCAAAAAAATGTGGTGTATACACATAGTGGAATACTATTCACCCTTAAAAAGGAAGGAATTCTGACACATGTTATGACATGGATGAACCATGAGGAATTTATGCTAAGTGAAATAAAGCCAGTCACAAAAAGAAAAATACTGTATGATTCCACTCATATAAGGTAATTAGAGTAGTCAAATTTATAGGAATAGAAAGGAGAATGGTGGTTCCTAGGGGCAAGAGGGAGGGATAACAGGGAGTTGTTGCTTAATGGGCACAAAGTTTCAGTGCAAGGTGAAAATAGTTCTGTGGATGGTTGGAGGTTATGGCTACACAATTATGTGAAGGTATTGAATGTCGCTGAACTGTACACTTAAAAACGGTTACAATTTTATGTTCTGCATATTTTATGACCATTAAAAAATTACTTATTTTCAACAAATGAACAAACACTAGCTACATGCAATAGCATGGATGAATATCACAACCATAATGCTGCATAAAAGAAATTATATTCAAAAGGCTATATATTTTATAATTCCATTTATATAAAATCCAAGAAAGAAACAAAACCGAGGTCTGGCTTCTACTAATGGTGGAGTAGCTTGTTGAACTAACACTCTCACAGATAACAATGATAAAATCTGCACAAAATATTATATATATTTATACAGACTCGTGTAGCTATATATAAAACACATTTAATAAATGTGTATATGTGTGTATGTTTAAATCACTTCCAAAAGCAAGCTGAATTGAGAGGGAATCTTCCCTTAAATGATGGGAATTACACCAGGAGATATTTGCAAGCTTGAATCTTTTGCCTCAAAGCATTCCAAAATCTGTACATGGCCTAGACAGGGGAAAAACTACAGTCTTACTTGTAATGTTACAGGATGTATTTTTGGGCTGGCAGAGTAGCTGGAAAGTTAGGGGAGAAATTCTGGAAGGGAGGGAGACACAAAGATGAAAATCTCAAAATATATATGTAAGTCTCTCCCCCACACACACCAAATTGGCAGATCTTTGAACAACACACATACAGGGTAGGCCCCAGAAGGCCTAGTGTAAAAACAGCAGTTGGAAGATGAAAGAACTGACTGAGGATTTCAGCTATGGCCACTGTAAAGGAGATAGGATTGGAATTTCAGTCCAGCCAAGTTGATTCCCTGCTAGAAAAGTAACAACACTCTTCAAAGTAATACAACAGAATCCGGAGCCTCTATACCTATCTTTCATGATTTCCAGTACACAATTTAAAAGAATCATGAGATTTGAAGAAACAGGAAAATGTAATCCATATGTGACCAAAAGCAGGCAGTAGAAACTCCCTCCAATGTGTTGCAATTAGCAGTCAAGAATACGAAAGCAGCTATTATAAAGATGATCATGGTGGTAAAGAAAAATATTCCCATAATGAATGAACAGATGTGGGAACTCAGCAGAGAAGTGGAAATTACACAAAAGAACCAAATAGGAAGATGAAATAAAATAAATACATTTGAGTTTACAAGTAGATGAGAAACAGTAGAAAAAACATGGAGATACAGCAATAGAAATTTTCCAGTCTGAAGAAAAGAATGTAAAAATTTTGAAGAAAAACGAAGAGAGACTTATGACCTGTGAGATGATTGAGTCCCCAGCAGAGAGGAGAAAGACAGAAAAATTAAAGGAGGCAGAAAGGCAAATCAATAAGTAATAGCATAAAACTTCCAAAATTTCTTGGAAAATCTAAAATTTTAGATCCAAGAAAGTCAGCAAACTCACAAAATAAAATATAAATTAAAAGCATACTTAGGTACATGATAGTCAAGCTACTAAAATCCAAAGATAAAAAGAAAATCTTGAAAGCAGTCAGGGAAATACATATATACAGGGGAAGACATTACATACAGGGAGAAATAAGGTGAATGATGGATAATATATTATCAAAAACAAAAGAGACAACTCAACAACAAAATGACATCTTTCAAGTGCAGAAAGAAAACCCAAAAGTCAACACAAGATTCTATATTTAGCAGAACTCACTTTCAAAAATGAAGCAGAAGCCACAATAAGATGCTGCACGCCTATTAGGTGCCTGAAATAAAAAATAAAATTGCAAATACCACATGAGGAGGTGGGTCAGGAGTAGGAGCAATTAGAACTGGGGATGCAACATGATAGTTGCATTCAGAAAACAGTTGAGCAGGTTCTTATAAAGCTAAACATATACTTATTATATGACTCAGATATCCCACTCCTAGGTATTTACTGAAGAAAATTGAAAACTAATGTTTAAACAAAAATCTTTGTGGGAATCTTTATAGCCATTTTATTCATAATTGCCAAAAGCTGGAAATAAGCTAAATGTCCTTCATCAGGTGAATGGAGAAAGAAACTGTGTTGCATTGGTACATTATAATACTACTTGGCAATAAAAAGGATAAACTCTTTTTTTGTGTGTGTGTGAGAAAGATAAGCCCTGAGCTAACATCCATTGCCAATCCTCCTCCTTTTTTCCCCCCAAAGCCCCAATAGATAGATGTATGTCATAATTGCACACCCTTCTAGTTGCTGTATGTGGGACACTGCCTCAGCATCGCCAGAGAAGCGATGCGTCAGTGCGTGCCCTGGATCCGAACCTGGGCTGCCAGTAGGGGAGCGCATGCACTCAACCGCTAGGCCACGGGGCCAGCCCCAGGATAAACTCTTGATTCACACAACAACATGGATGAACCTTGGATGCATTTCTCTAAGTAAAGGAAGTCAGTTTCAAAAGGCTGTATAGTATATGATTCCATTTATATGACTTTCTAGAAAAGGCAGAATTACAGGGATGGAAAATGATCAGTGGTTGCCAAGGGATGGAGTAGGGGAAGGGGTTGAATACAAAGGGATAGCATGAGAGAACTTTGGGGGTGAAAAACACAGCTCTGTATGGTACTGTGGGTATGGATGCATGACCGTAAAGTCAAAACCCATAGAACTGTACACCACAAAGAGTGAATTTTACTCTGCAAATTTTAAAAATCAATCAGGATGCTGGGGAACTCAGATGGAATGCAGTGACAAATGAATCTCACTGTATTACAAGCATGTGACCTAACCATACAGAAGGGGTGGGGATGAAAGGTCCTGACCTAAGTTACTTTGGAAGATAGTGATTTGACGGGATACTGTAGAACTAAAGTACTGGACACAAACACTGTACTCTAGGTGGTCAATTTGTTTTTCATAAGGGTATGGATTAGCAATTCTGAAACTAGTTGACACAGTAAATATATTGTAGCTAACTGGAGTTAAGTTTCTCACTGTTGGTGAAAGAAGTTACAAATAAACAAAAGGAGAATGCTAGAATAAACTCTGTGGTGCTGGATTGGAGTTTGAAGTATCAGTATGAATCCATGTCTCTTTTAATATATCTATCCAAATAGATAGATAGACTGATATATAGATGGATAGATCGATAGACAGATTTGTCTACCTGAGTTTATATTCATACATACATTTCCAAGCTCTGCTGAGAGGGTCCAGAAGCAGTGACACTCTAGTATTAATGAGCACACCTAGCTCCCAGATCTTGTTTTTTAAATATCATTCTCCAATAAAATAAAGCAGATTTTCTTGGAGAAATGGCTAATTCTAGGGCTGGAGATGGAAAATACAAGATGAGCCTGGATCATCTTGTAGTGCCAGAAAGTAGGAAAGTGCTTTCAAAAAAAAAGCACACAGAAAATGATGGGACATGTCAAAAGGAATCAATCTGAAAGACTTTCCAATGACTCAAGCTGGAAAACTCTGAGCAACAAAATAAATAATGGTAGCATTGGATAATTACTCAGAGAATAAAATAAATATCCACGAGGCTATACTGATATAAAAAAGATTAAACAAGAAAGGAAGGGAAGGAAGAAAGAAAAAAGGGGAAAAAAAAGAATGAGAGAATGAGAGAAAGAAAGGAAGAAGGAAGGGGGGGGAGAAATCTTGCTCACAGAATTCCAAATAATAAAAGCGCTAGATAGCATGAAATAGAAAATTGCCACTTTAACACTACAGTAATAATTATTGTTGGAAAGAATGACTGATGAACGCAAAAACTGTGGATGAAACTTAAAGAAGAAACAGTACATTTGCAGAGTCTCAAAGCATTTCCTTTCCAAACACTTATTTCTCTTATTTCTTTTTATGATTTTATTTATTTATTTATTTTTCCCCCAAAGCCCCAGTAGATAGTTGTATGTCATAGCTGCATATCCTTCTAGTTGCTGTATGTGGGACACAGCCTCAGCATGGCTGGAGAAGTGGTGCATCGGTGTGCGCCAGGGATCCGAACCCAGGCCGCGAGCAGCGGAGCGCATGCACTTAACCGCTAAGCCACGGGGCCGGCCCCTCTTATTTCTTTAAAATACCTATGACTGTCTAAAGCAAAAATTATAACACTGTATTGTGGGATTTATAACATAAGTAGATATGAAATTTATGACAGCAATAGCACAAAGGACAGACAGAGGTAAATGGAACTGTTCTGTAGCAAGGATTCCATATTTTACATTGATTAAACTGGTGCACTATTAAGTCTAGGTAGGATGTGATATCTTAAAGGTGCATATTGTAATCTGGACCACCCAGTAAGAATACAAAGGTGGGTCACTTAAATGTTAATAAAAGAATTAAACAGCATGCCAAAAAACGTTTTTACAAGACTGTTCGCAGGAGATGACTTGCACGTCCCCAGGAGGAAGATGAGTGCACTTTGGGACCTCCACAGAGCAGAACGCCCTCAGCTGTGCCGAGGAGCAAATGCTGACACACACATGCTGAGAGAGACTCATCAACCTCGTGCTGAGGGAGGCAAGCTGGACAGAAAACAACACACATGGGATGATTTCAGCCAAGATGAACCTATGCTGAATAAACCAGAACAGGGGTTGCATCGGGGCAAGGAAAAAATAGCCTGGGAAGGAACAGGAAGGAGTTTTCTGGGGGTGATGGAAATATCCTATTCTTAAAGGGATGAAAGTTATATGGGCATGTTTATTTGCCAAAACTGTACGGTTGAGATTTGTGCCTTTCAGTGTGCATACATCTTACTCACCACACATGCACAAAGGCTTAAAAGAATAATAAAGTGAGGTGGGAATGGGATGGAGTGTGGATGAAACAAAAATAGCAGATGATTAGTAGTTGTTGAAACTGGGTGACGGGCCTACTGTGCTATTTTGTTTATTTTGTATATTGTTTAAATTGTTCTGTAATAAAACACTTGTATAAGAAGACAAACTTGACATACAGTGTTCGCTGGTAAGATATCAGTTACCTTTGGGGAGGAAATAGGGAGAAAGGGATTGTCGGGGCCTGAGTAAAGCTGGTGCTAGTTCTTGGTCACACAAGTGTGTTCACTTTTTAATAATTCTTTGTGATTTACGTGGATGACTTCTGCATATATTTCTGTACGCATGTTATATGTCAATAGTCATTTTAAATCCTGCATATTTGCACAAAGATACTAACTCAATATCTCAGAATAACAGCAGTGTTTTGTTTTAAAGTGGAACACATTCACTCATGACACCATTAGATGGATTTTAATACTTCCAAGTATCTATTAATGCCCTCATCCTTGCATGGTCCCTTGGGTCTTTCCATTTTTGCCTCAGTTTTGTAAGTGGCATGGATTTGAGATTTCATGATGTCATCTTTCTCCAGCAAGGTCCACCCCCACCACGATGCTCACCAAGGCCTCGAGACCTAGCACAGTGCCGTGTTCACAGCATGCACTCAAGACCTGTGGGACTGGGTTGGAAGGAACAAAATGAGGAGCACATGATGTTCGTAACTTAAGTCTAGGTGTCATATTGTGACTTAGGAAATTGGTATAGTTTTTCGATAGATTTGCTATGCCTTCTAGATTTTCCTATTTAAAACAATGGGAAATAGGGTCTCAGAGTTCTTTCTCAGAGAAAGTCTGACATTTCAGGCACAGATTACTGACAATTATTAATGGCATATGACTTTCCCACCTCATCTTAGTGTTAAGTTTTTAATTCCTTACCTTGGAAATGACCTAACTTTGCTTCTTCCAAATCTTGTAGTAATACTGGTGCCCCAGAAAGTCAGGCCACGGATATTCTGCTGTTGTGCGTTCTCCCTGGAAAGAAGTGGAGCTGTGCATCCACCAGTCTAAGAAGCGTGTGGTGCTGTAGTATTTGGAGTCAATCAGAAAAGCTAAATGGAAAAACGACTTCAGAGAATTATCACCATAACCCTCCACAGCAACAAATTATTTTGCTTAATTATTTTGTGATTCTGCAGGTATATTTAAACAGGAATATTAAAACTAGTTCCCAAGGAGCCAGCCCTATACTAGAGCAGAAATTGCATATTACCTTCCTGCACAAACTTGCCTAACACTGTGGGAAGGACCAATGGGAAGTTTCGGTGGTTGTTGCCTATGTTAACGAGGCCAGGAGGTCCACACTCGGATAAGAAAGTCCAGTGAACCAGCCTGTGTGCAGCGTGGAAATAGGGGCATGCATGTGTTCCCCTGAAGTGGCTTAGGGGTCACTTACCAGTGCACCTGAGTTTCCTGTCTGTATAATGCAGGTATTGGGGCTGTCCAATGTGATGTTTTCTCCTTTTTATGACATGGCTCAGGGCAGTCCTTCTAAGACTCCTGACCAAGGTATGGGCCCTTCAGGCAGATTGGGTCCAAAGGGAGGATCTCTGCAGCGACCCTGACCACGGGTTCCAGAGGGAGGATCATGGCAGCTTGGAGAGATAGGGGGGATGGTAGGACAGGTGGCATTGAAAAGGCAAATTCCAGGATCCCAGGCACCCGATATTTCCATTTTAGATATTGAATTTACATTTCAAATACTGGCCAGGGGGCTTCCACCAGGGCTGCAGGCAACCTCAGCAATAGCCAGGCTGGTGAGCCCCACCCCTACCTGAGTCCCGGCCTCAAGGGATGCAGCCCAACCACACTGCGCATACTCTGGGGGGGTGGGCAGGTCTTGGAGATTGGGCGTGGTATACAGAACAGGTGGGGAAGAGGGTGGGATGGAGAAGCAGAGGGGTGGGGCCCAGGGGCCGAAGGACAAGGCAAGAGTTGGGGCCAGGAGCTGTGCATGCTGGGAGCTTTTCTCTCTTAACCGCTCCCAGCTGGCAACCTGTAGGGCTGCAGGACTAGAACGCCCAGGATGCTCTGGGCACAGGGCGGTGCCTGGCCCTGGGGGGAGGAGCAGGGCGGTGTGAGCTTGGCCGAGGGCCAAACCATTGACTCAGGACTCAGGTCCTGCACCCGCTCCATGTGGACTGATTCCCAGAGGGATGTGACGAGACGAAAAGTACCAGGGAGTTAGGAGGGTGTGGCGGCTGCATGGGAAGCCGCGGGCCTGCAGCGTGTAACTGCTTTTGTCCAAAATTGAAGCCCAGACTGGCGCCTCTTCCCCACCGCCTCCCTCCTTTGCTTGATTCCTCTTCCCCCCTGTGTACCTGTGGGTCCTTCCACAGCCTCCTACCTAATCCAGGGCCAGGTGTTTCTCTAAACTGCTTATGGGAACTGGTTAGACATTCCAGAAACTTTCCACTTTGCCTGCTGCCCTCTGCCTTCTCCAGCCAAAGTGCCATCATTTCATCAGCTTTTGGGAGAAATTCACCCTTGTGGTCCCTCTTGGATGCACAACTTTGGAGTTTTGCAAAGTGGTAACATTGGCTGTTGCTTGCCTTTTTCACAGATGTGGAAGTTAAAGCATCCGTGAGGTTAATCATTGGTTTCCCAGGATCTGCTAAGGGCAGAGGAGAACAACACAATTCCCAGGCAAGTATCTAGTAGGCCGTTTTCACTAACCTATTCCAGTGCAGAGGCCTCCAAAACAGCATCGTTAGGATGAGAATAGCTTAAGCATTTTGCCCTTCAGATTGATCACCTAATCTCAGCTCAGGCCTGAGTGGCCAGTCTCTCAGGGACATAAGTGATGACTCTGATCCCTCAGGAAGAGACCGGTGGTCCGGCTTTGGGAGAGGCATGTTCATGGTAGACAACACCTGGGCAGCATTTGAAACCCGTCAGCTTTAACATCTCTGCTTTGGATTCCGGCAAGGTTCCAGGATAAACATGCCCAGGGATAGTCAGATGTAACGTATTCTTTAAAAATTGATTACAGCAGTGAAAGGAACAGAGCATAAAATATCCTGATTATTTGCAAAAGATGAAATGCAAGCAAGACCTTCTTGTTAATTTTTTAATGCTCATTCTCTTGGCTGTATTGTACGCTTGAATGCATAAAAAAAAATTTGAATTGAAAAGTTATCTTTTCCTGAGATTGGTAAATTAACTTAAAAGTCTTATTGAAACCTGTGGAGGAATGGTTAGCAGCTTTCACGATTTATGTCCTCCCTAAAACTTTGGGTGTTGATCTCCATGAAAAAAAGTCCTTGTTTATATTACACATCCCAATAGGTTACATTTCCAATTCCTGAATGTGGGGTATTATCAAAACAACTGAATAAGCTGGTCATGGAAACTGGACCCTGTCACTATGTGAAGAATTTGCCTCGCTGTGAATTAATGACACGAATTCTTTAACATTTTTTTAAAGAATGGATGAGAAACTCTGCAGTATCTCTGAATGTGGCAAGACAGGGAATTCTCGTTGGACCACATCCTCGGGTTCTTCTCTCATGTTCAATAGACCCGGGTGATAGTCTGTGTTGTCAGGTGCAACGCCGCTCCCCAGCCCCCAGTGTTCCATCCTACTCTGGCCTGTGACCTCTTCAGGGGGTTCTGATGACACTCCTCCACAAGGGTTGAAAGGAGACATTGTAACATGAGGATATTCATCATCTTGAAACAAAGATTAATGGAGAGGAAAGTCTCGGGGTCTGTGTGCTCCGATGCAACTGCTGTTGGGGTGTGGCTGCAGTGACCATTATGCTCCCAGCAGTCTCCACAATGGCTGTCTCAGACGTTTGATCTCCTGGTGCAACCACAGAAGCTGTTGACAGAGCTGAGCGCTCGTGGTTCAGTGTCTTCCGTCAGATTTTGTGGCTCTGACCCTCCTCTGCTCACCCCCTTCCCATTCCAAACTGCTGCGTTGATTGCTTTGTAGTTGTTTCCTAGGAGCCACTGTGTGTAACTGGATTTCACAGTGTCTTTGGGACCCACTCTCACTACACGAGTCACTGTACAACAACGACTTATCCTGGTGTAGCCCGTGTTCATCGTCTCCAGTGGAGCTGTGAAGAACCCTGCTTTCTTGGAGCTCCTCTCATTCTCATGCTGCTGGGGCTGCTTACGAAGTTGAGCATCCCGTCTTTGGTCTCATTAACATTATTCTTTTCATCGATTATTTTGAAGTCGGATATGACTTTGTTAATAATGTGGACACTGGCTGTCACAGGCACTTTTATGTATCTTCCCCAACAGCTCTGTGAAGTAGACCTGTGATCCACACATTACAGGGGGGACAATGAAGCTCAGAGAGATGGAGTAGCTTCCTTCACTTCACAGTTTCTTGGTACATTTTGTGTCTCCACCTGGAGCTCCGCCTCTCAGGTGTGTGCACTTAGCTGGTGTTCCACTTTATGCCTCTCTGCCAGCCTCCCCAAAGGCACACGCTCCATCCTGAGTCCATTGTCTGCTTGATGGCAGTCACCCTGCACAAACAGGCTCCGGGCAGGGAGTGGACTAGCGGGCATGGTCCTCCGGCTTACCCTGGGCAGATTCTAGGTTCATGGCGAGAGCTGGAGCAGTGGAAGATACTGACAGTCACTCACCTGGAAGGTTTCTTATGGAGAAATACTCCACTGACTTTTTGCAGGTGTCATGTCTTCTTTGTCTTCATTGCTCCTCTGGGCTTTCTGCTACAGTCCATGCTGTGCAGTAACATAGAGAACAGAGACTGGTGAACATCATACTGTTGCCCTGCACCAAATGGTCACATCACTCATTTTTCTAATTATGAAACAAGTACACACTGTAAAAAAAGTCAAATTGCACTGATCTATGTAGAGTAAAGTGAAACATTCCCCTTTCATCCCCTTCCCTGAAAACTCACTCTCCTACTCAGAAGGAACTATTGTTAAGAGGTTGTGACTTATTCTTCTGGAAATTTCCTATGAATTTGTAAATACACAAAGTTTTTTTTAAACATAAATTACATAACTACATCGTTTTTCAATTTGTTGTTTCCCAAACCTTATATCATAGACCTCTCTCCTTATCAGTGCACATCATTCTAACTTACCTTTTTAGAAGTTTTAGAGGTATTCCAAAGAATAGGCATACCATGATCTGTTTATATCTTCTTTGATAGCAAAGGGATTACATCCAGTTTCACTATTATACATAATGCTGCTATAAGATCCTTGTGTGGAATTTATTACACTGCTTTCAACTGCTCGATTTGCTTTGTTTCCTTTTAGTCAGAGACTATGATATATTTGTAACAATTTTATGGTAATTATTTTATACGGAAATTAATTTTATCGCTGAATAACGACATGTATGGGGAAGCTGCACTTCAAGGTCATCCATCTCAGTATTCTGGAGAAAAATCATGAAACTTAGAAGGTATTATGGTTGCTCCATCACATTCTAACAAGTCATGTTAACAATTTAAAGTTGAATCTTTGAATAGCCTCTACTCTTTCTGTTCAAATGAAGGATGACGTTTTCTTGTCTTGAAAACTTCTGACTCCAGGGGCTCTCAGTTGTGCTTCAGAGAGTGTAAGATATTGGTGTTGTATTTATTTCTCTTCAGCTATAGGCTGCGTCTTCTAAAGATCATAGAATTGAACATGGTCCAATCGATGTATATGATTTGGTTCAAAAATTCAAAGTAATGAACCCAAGATAGGAATCTATAACTTTGGTTCTTAATAAAGAATTTCCTTTGATATCCTTAAGTCCCTGTCATTACTTGTAAAACCTCACCTATGGGTAAAGAGATGTGGTTCTGCTGGCAATGTCTGGCTTGAACATCCATAGTTGATCCTGCCACATCTGTAGGCAGATTAGACTTGACCTCTTGATGACCTCTGCCCTTGGTCTTTGAGCTGGGAAAAATAAGAATTTAAAAAAGTTGCAGTTATTAGCACTCAATGCCAGAAACGACCATTAAAGAGTGAGTTTGGTTTGGTAAACCAAAGGGAGTATAAGCAGAACAAAGTCTTTAATATTTATAAAATTTCAAAAAATTCTAATTTTTAAAAATATAACTCTAGTTTTGCCACAGTGCAAACTGTGTATATATGAATGAAGTATCCCTCTGTCCATTTCTTAAGTTGTTTCCATTGATTTGATGGATTTATCTTCGAACCCGGATTCCAAGTGTGAAAGAACATCTTGGTCCTTCAAAGAAAAGAAACCATTGAAATTTAATTTTCTTTTAGCTCGGCATCCCACAGGTGTGAGGAATAAATGATCACGTAATGATACAATGATTTTGAAATCTAATTCTTAATTAGGGGGGTGTAAGGGATGATTGAATGGTGGTTCATCCCCATGGTCAGGGGTATTGTACACATGGACGTGTAAACACGATTCAGGAAGCTGCTTCAGCTCCGTGAGATCCCTAAGAACCACAGTGCAGGAGGATCTAGGTACACAGCCATCTGCCTCGATCTCCTGGGTTACATGTAGATCCAGGGGTCTTGACAGTGGCTTCAGAGCAGCTAACTTTTATTTATTTCTCCCCTTCCTTAGCTCCAGTTTATCTCAAACAGTCCTGACTACCATATTTTAAAGTAAGACCAATTGTAGTTATCTACATGAGTTTCTTGTTCATTATTGCAGAGTAATAATCAAGGATACCATTATATATCATTTAATTGACCTTATTAAATTTGTTGTACCTTATAATTGATTAGAACACTGCGTTTAGTTCGGCGTTTGATATTTACCAAGCGTGTTAATCTGCTTACAACTGCTATGTGCCTCATTCCTCTTAGAAGTGTATCTTTGGCCCATCACAAGATTTTAATGACTCAAATCATCATAAATTAAGATAATGTACTGTCTTTTGGATGATAGGGAGGCATATGGGTCCATTTTGGAAATATGCCCATCTGTCTTTGCTCCCCATGGGAAGTTTCTGGTCACTACGTCTCCAGGTGGCTTGCACAAGCCCTAGGTCTGTAATAGCTTGGTGCCTCTCCTTCTACTTGGGGTAGAAATAAAAGAGATTAGAGATACTTATTGAAGTTTTGGTTGCATGAAGTCTTCTATGAAGACCATCCATGCATATTGTTCTGGATAGCTCTCTGTTCCTAAGACTACTAGTTATTTTAAGGGCTTGTCAGGAACTGTGAAAGGTCTGATATTTTACCTTACCTGCAAGCTAATAAGTTAGCCTACAATGGTTTAGCAGATGCTGACAAAAGACACAAGACCCATGGGTCAGAGACAAAGGACTCAATGACACAGCAATAGCAGTGGCCAGAGTATCATCATCTGCACCGGCTCACTAAATCTCACTTCCTACAGGGTGATACACAGTGGGCCAGGTGACATGCAGAGTGTTGCAAGATCTCAGAGCCTAAGGAACTCAAATCTTTGATAACGGGCAGGATGTCTGCTAACCTTTGCCCTGGGTGGTTGTTATTTTTATTATACTGGGCAGTAAGCAAGCCTGCCCTTTGCTCCAGAGGAGGTCACTATTTCTATCTTCCAAGGCTGACAGCTCTACACACATCCTTGAAAAGATAACCTGGTCTTACTGACTTTCAAAGATAAGCTTGAATGAGACTTGATCATCATTCAGTTCTTCTGTTTCCTTTATTGAGATTGTGCAAATATGATCTTTTCTCTGTAAAGTTCATTAACTTTATTCATACATAAGGGATGCTGTTGGTTTTATTTATTAAGTTGAAATTGTCTTATTAGAGCAAATGATGAAACTGTTATGGGTTGGATCTGAAAGTATGATTTCCAGGAAAAATGTGAAAGAAGATTAGTGCGCACAGAACTTTGCCACAAGGAGCTGATAGCAACTTAAAAGATTTTAATTTGAATACTGTTTTATACAGCTTTCTTCCATTTACTTCATCCTCTCTGCTTCCTTTAACTCTCATATGGGAATGGGGCACTTTCAGGGATTCACTGAACTCATTTACAATATTCAAATGGTTTTGTCTGTTGTGGTTTTTTTTATTGAGGTAAAGTTGACATACAACATTATATCACTTTCATGGGTACAACGTAATGATTCAATGTTTGAGTATATATTGAAATGATCACCACAATAAGTCCAGTTAACATCCATCTATACATAGTTACAAATATTTTTCTCTTGTCATGAGGACATGGCATATTTCAAGGTGCAGAATAATCAACGATGGTGTCATACTTTTCTATATACAGCTTGATGAATTTGGACATAAGTATACACCCTTGAGACTGTCATCACCATCAAGACCACAAACATATCATCACTTTCCAAAGTTTTCTCTCACCTCCTTTATTACTATCATTCTGTGGTAAGAACTTTTAGTATCTACTCAAGTAGCAAATGTGACGTATGCAATAGAGTTTTGTTAGCTGAAGGCACTACGCCATATCCTACATGTCCAGAACTCATTTATCTTGATAACTGAAACTTTGTATCCTTTGATAATCAGCTCCCCATTTCCCCATCCCTCCAGCCCCTGGCAACCACCATTCTAACCTCTGCTTGTATGAGTTTGACAATTTTACATTCCACATATAAGTATTTGCTTTTCTCTGTCTGCCTTATTTCACTTAGCATAATATCTTCTAGGTCCCTCGTGTTGTCAAAAATGGCAGGAATTCCTTCTTTTTTCAAGGTTGACAAATATTCCATTTCTTTATCCATTCATCCATCAATGACGTTTAGGTTACTTCCATATCTTCGCTATTGTGAATTAGCTGCAATGAACATTAGAGTACAGGTATCTCTTTGAGACCTTGATTTTAATTCCTGTGGGTATACACCAGAAGTAGGATTGCTGGATCATATGCTAGTTTTCTTTTTTGGAGGAACCTCCATACTGTTTTCCATAATGGCTGTACTAGTTTACATTCCCACAAGGGTTCCTTTTCTCCACATCTTCACCAATATTTGTCATCTTTAGTTTTTTTGATTATCGCCATCTTAACAAGTGTGAAGTGATACATCATTGCGGTTTTGATTTGCATTCCCTGATGATTAACGATGCCAAACACCTTTTCATACACCTATTGGCCACTTGTATGTCTTCATTGGAAAAAGTCTATTGTGGTCTCTTGCCCATATTTTAAATTGATTTGTCTTTTTGTTATTGAGCCAACAGCAAAAAAGGAGAACAAAATTTCCAGGCGTTATGGGTGCTTCCCAGTTGATGCAGACGGTTTTGTGTTTACAGTGTTACCAAAAGGTCATGTTTCATGCTTTTTCTTCAGCTTGTTATAAGACCAGCAGTAGCTGCGGCATGGCAGATAATCGGGATCTTCTGGGTTTGGAGGTTTACAAAATAAATGAGTGGTAAGGAATTTTTTATATTTCCAAGGAAATTATTGTGATCGTAGTCCATGGAATCCAAGATTAGATAGGTGTAGGAGGAAATTAAGGTGAGGATTGGTGATCTGGCATTACTTCTGATCTTGAGGGACAGGTATCTACTGTATGAGTGTTTGAATAAAAATATTAGAGATCAGGAATTTGTGGTGGGTGAATATGTTTTCTGAATTATTTACTTTTGAACATAACCACTAGGATTATGTGAACATCTGGGAGATTGGAGGAAGTCGTTAACAGGGGGTGGTTGATAATATCACTATTGATTTAACCTCTATGAACACCAAGTGGTCAATGGATTAAGCAAATGAGTAGACAGAAAACACAGAAATGGTGAGATTTGGGTTTTAGTAAGGACTGGGGACTGACTGTCTTGAGTGGGAGTGCCAGGACTTGTGCAGTTGAGAGTGACAAGGACAAGAAGAGAATAGAATCACACTCAAACAAGGAGAGGATGTTAACAGGATGGAGGGGGAGAAATGATCTGGAGTAGCCTTGAATTTTGACCTTGAGCTTTCTGTTCTTGATGCAAATCTGCCTGATGACATCCCAGGACACAGGTCAGATCTATCCCCAGAGGATAGAGGGGGGGGTGGAAGTACAAAACAGCCAGGATAATTGTCCTAAAAAGGCAGGCTTCTTTTATCATTTGACCCACTTTCATGATTGGTTTTTGTAGGGTAAGAGGAAAAGAAGGATGATAAGAAGGATGACAGTCACGTGTTCGCAGAGGAAGCAGCATAACTGTGAAAACCAGTCCAAACCAAAGCCTGGTTTAAACATCTCCATCCCTTTGAGGATGTCCAGTGACATATTCAAGAGGACGGTGACTAGAATCCCATCACATCCTGGCAATGACGGGTCTCTGGGAGGATTCCTTGGACCAGCTGCACCAAGTCTGCTGGGCCGAGAGACCGCAAGGACTCCAGGCCTGGAGCAGCGCAGGACAACTTGTAAGTCCTTTCAATCTGGCCAAAGCATTGCAAAAACTTGCACCTAGTCACACAGGTGAATCCCTGCCAGGTGTGCTCGCAAGTGGTCTGCATTCCAGGTCCCTTGAGCACTCCTGCTGGCCTTCAGATTTGGCAGAGATGATTCCAGGAGCTGATATGGGCATTCCACAGCTCGACTGCCAACAATTTCTGACGACTGAGGAAGGTATCAGGAAGGAGGAAAGGGCAGTGAAGAGCACAGGAGCGATACTGGTGATAGCACTGATGGCGGACAGACTTGCTAGTGAGGCAGAGAAAGTGAGGGGCCAAGAAGGCCGTCCTGACAGCAGATGAAATGGAGCAGGCACCTCAGTGAGGTCTCATGGCTGCGTCCCTAATGTTCCTTGCTTTGAGCTCTTGAACTTTTAAAATATACCAATACTTTTCTTTTATTAAACTCTCTTGCGTGACATAGAAAATATAGATAGCGGTTTCTTTCTGAGGTGAGAGGTTGAGTTTCAGGTGAGGAGAGAAAGATCTTCCTTTTTCATGCTGTTTTCTCATTTTCCTTTACTATTTACAATATTTATTTGTACTTTAAAGTCAGCAGCCAGTTATCAACGTCACGGGATGATTCAGCTTTTCCCATCACAGTCACAGTAAAACCTACATAAAGTGGATTATTCTTTTTGTGTAATATTCCAATAGACTCCAAAATATTATTTCAAATCACTTTTGTGTCTATGTTCTCAAATTAGATATTTACTTCTAGGTCTCCATTTTTCTGTTCTCTGTTGCATGCCAATTCAGAGTTGCATCTAAGGAAATACCAGATATTCCACAGTTTTTTAGATCCATATGTGTTGGAAACGTGATTCATGGAAATGGACATGGCAGTTAGGGGATCGTGCTATTATCGAAAGAGAACTTTTCAGCATCAGTAATGCTGAAATAAACCACTGCTTGTTGGGATTTAATTGTCTATTTGAGGGATCAAGCATTCACTGTTGGCACTTCTCTTTCTCTTTGGAGGGAAAGTATGGCCTTCCCAGTATTTCCATTACCAAATCTCTTTCCTGGGTGGCTGTGCCATGTCAGGAAGGTCTTGAGATGACGGGAACCAGGGTTCATCCTCAACTTCTGGCTGTTCTGACAAGGCTTCCCTGGCAGAGTGTAGCCTGTGTGTCTGGGTGACACTTGCAGCCATCAGAAAGGAGGGGATACCTCACAAGTGCCAAGCGATTCATCTGTCCCTTGTCTTACAGGGTGTTCCCAAGTGATGAGGTTCAAAATGCCACTTGGTAACCATTTGAAATCTCATAGTCATGGGGTGGGTTCTCTGTGTGAGCTCAGAGCAGTGTCTGTTCACCACCAGATGGGAAGCATTTCAGTATTTTAATTGGTAAGGCTGTGTTCATGCACGTTCATGGACCACCAGTTCAGTGGCATTCTCTGCTGGAGCCCCAACACCCCTGTCATACCTCATCTTTCAAAGCTCCAAACAGTCTTCACACCCAGGAGGTTGTGGTAATGTAACCACAGCACAGGATTGGGGAAAAAAACACAACCACCCAGGGGTGACATAGTTTAAGGGCTCGGGCCCAATTGCCCCATTTGGACGAGTTGGTAACACCAACACTTAGTGTGTAAACTGGAGGATTGTCCAAGATCATGGACTTAAGAACGACACGGGCTCAGATGTCACCTTGGACAGCAAGGGACAGTGTGGGGTAACTCACTGGCCAGGATTATGGTCGCTTATACTGTCAAAGTAGAGCTCACCGGGGATCCTCTGGCCAAGCCAGAGAGGAGGCTTGGGACCTTCTAGGGAATTTCTGCCCTAAAGGGAATTGCTTAAGGAAGGCAGGGGTGCTGAAAATCCTAGTTCACAGGGAGCAGTCATGTTTATGGAACGAGGCCCAGCAGTAGCCTTAAAAGCTGCATCACAAATCTTTCCGCCTGGATACAAAACAAGCAGGAAAAGGAATTCAGAGTCTTGGACAAGGATCACAGCAGGATTCAAATCCAGGTCAGGGGGGAACAGGGAGCCCCTAGAGGGGCCTCAGGAGCGAGGTCCTTCCTGCCTTTAGTCCATTTGCAAATGAGCTTCCTTGGGCCTTGTCCTCTCCAAGTGCACGTTTTGATCTTTTTACATTGTTTTCCCCACTTAGAGCTGATGCAATTCCAGAGATTGAACTAGAAAACTACAAGTTCCTAAAATTTAGTCAAAAGAAATCTCAACAAGAGAAGCAGAAAATGTTCCCTGTTCCTCAAGAATGGAGAAAGGCAGCCCCTGCCTGTGGCACGACATGGTCCTGGGTAGTGCTGTTTTAAAGACACCCACATTTCAGTGGTTGTTGCTCTGCCTGTGAAAGTACCTTCAACATTTAAATCCCAAGAGAAAGGGCGGGGGGACACGTCTGCTCCTGGAGGAGTTGAATGATACTGAAATGAACTGGTCTTCGGAATTAGGGGAATTTGGGGGTGTCCCCACTAGCCAGGGTAGGGGCTGGCCTTTCTCCCTTCTCCCACCAACAATAAGCTGATGACCCAGAAGAGTTCGTGATTCAAGGAGAAATGTGAGATTCAGTGTCTCACTTACATGCCTACAGAAAGCTACAGAACCACATCACAACTCCCAGACTGTAAAGGGAACAGGACTTTAATACAATATTCAAATATGGCATTTATTGTTTACAACAAATAACTTCTGTGCCTCCCCATTTGGTGAATAGTTGCTGGGGTAGAGATGTCAGGGAGCTGAGGTGGGTGTGTCCCCTCTCTCTTGGGCATCAGGGGTCGCAGGAATCAGCCTACAATGCTCCCCTTCCCCTCAGGAGGGAGGAGCTGGCCCAGTGCATCCCAAGCCTCCCAGCTGTGTCCCCGCTGCTGAGGATGGGGCTGTGATCGGCCACTGGTACGAGGGTTGGTGTTGGGGCCTGGGGATGAGTAGAAGAGTCGGGTTATCTTGGTGGCCTGGAAGAATCATGGCCCCCACCCTGTCCCCACTGCACTGGGTGCTCCTGACCCTGTGCTCAGTGCTGTCAGCCACCAGTACCCCATTTGTCCCTGCCACGCGAGCGATCATTTAGTATCACCTATTTCACAGAGGGGGAAATGGAGTCTCAGGAAGCTGAAGAGAGTCACCCCAATCACAGAACTGCTCAGTAGTGGAGTTGGGATCCCATTGCCAGCTGTTCGACTACCCAAGGCCATGCTTAGCTCGAAGCCTAACTGAACCCATAGGAGTCAGTCACCCCGGCCCAGACACTCACTCACCCCTTACCTTGATGATGGCGGGTTCTTCTTGGCCTTGAGTATTCTGCTGGCCAACTAGGTCTGGGGGTTCAGCTGGCAGGACAGGCTGTAGCTCCAGGACAGAGAGGCTCCTGTGAACCTAAGAGAACCACACCTCAAGTGTCCCCTCACTGCCTGCCCAGCAGCTGGAGTCTGAGTGTCCCAGAGGTTGCCATGCAACAAGGCCTGGGGCTGAGTGGGGGGCCACGGAGACAGGATCTCTGGACTGGCCAACAGGGAGAGTCTACCCCTGCCCTCACCCAACTCCTGCCCGGCCTCACCTATCACTCTCGTTGAGCAGCTCCATGTCCTGGAACCAGGCCCCAAATCGCTCCTCGGGCTCTAGGTTGTAATTCTTTGTGGCCACCTGGAGCAGCAGGATCTCCCTCATGACTGGCTATTCCTGGGACCAGAGGGAAGGAGAGGCTGCAATTAGGGCCTGGGTGAGGGATGCTGCATGGGCCTTGTCGGGTGTCAGGGGTGGGGCAGGGACCAGTCCTGGGAACTGTCCTTCCCTCCAGTTCCTACCAGGTTTTACCTGTTCTCAGAATGGGAATAAGCAGCGCCTCCTCCAGGATTTTTTCATTGATGCCATCCTCCCCTCAACCCACCTGCCAACTGGATGGGTCTCCCACCTCTTTGTTATCAAACTCTTCTACTCAATGTAAGATACAGGGGGTGGAGCCAGGGACTGTTCTGCCCAGAGGGTCTCTGAATTCCTCCTCCTTCCCCTCTCCTGAAGGGGGTGCGGCAGCTGTTCACTTCAGTCCTCTTCTCAGGTTGATCTCATTCTCCTGGAAGGCAGACAACCAGAGTCCATCAGACAGAGCCCCCTAGCCTGAATAGCCCCCTATGCCCACACCTTCTCATGTTGCACTACTGCCAGGTCCCCAGAGGGGGCCGGGCATGCAGAGAAAACTGGACTTGGACCTAGGCCTGGCTCTGAGCTCCAGAGAAGGAGGACATGGGGGAGAGGCTGAGGGACCTGGCAGCATAACCCTCTCTGATGACAGACTTGGAGGCTGAGGCCTCAGGCAGAGGGGACTGCTCAGCCACTTATGTGCTGCCTTGACTTGGAGGGGCCCGAATCCTCTCTCCCTCCACGGGCAGCATGGGAGGGAGAGGCTGAGTCCAGCTCAGATAAAACCTCACGCAGCTGTGCCGTCAGGCAGCTCTGAGCTTCCCCAGCCTGGGGAACCGGAATGGGTGTCTCAGGTGGAACCTCTGTTCACTCAGCCCTAAGATGTGCCTGATGCCCCAGCTCCCGGACGCGGCTGTGAGGCTCTCAGGAGAGATGTGCCAAGTGCTGAGAGCTCAGAGCACAGTTCGGGGGCTCCCACATCCCAATGCTCAGGATCCTGGGCCTCAATGCCTGGTCCTCAGGTGCACCCACCTCGAGATTATCACCCATCAGCAGGTGCAGCATCAGCAGGTGACCAACGAAAGTGCCAATATAGGAGATGACACTCTGTGACATCAGAGTGTGGGTGGGATGAAGCTTTGCTCCCAAGCCGGCCCCCTGCAAACCCTCCCCTGAAAAGTCCTCACTCTCAGCCTCCTGGCCCACACCAGAGTTCGCACTGGGAGCAGCCTAGGACCCTTAGCAGCCTCCCCTCAATTCCTCCTCCCTTCACACCCCAAGAACACCACACTCCTCCTCCTCACCTCAAAGGGCAGGATTCTGGAAAATCACAGGGTATGCGGTCCCTGGTCCTCCCCACAACAACCCATCCTGCACCAGATCTCCCAGGCCCTCCTCCTGGTCACTTCTACTGGGGGATTCAGGCACTGTGGCAGCAAGAGGAAGGGCCATCCTCTCTTGATTTGAGGCCTCCAGCTGGGAGGGCAGAGCCCCCCCCCTACAGGCACACTCACCTGCTGCTGCTGCTGTTTCTCCTGCACTCTATGGGGGCTGATCTGCCGGGGGGGGGCAAACGTGGAGGGTCCCTCCTGCCAGGATCGAGGAGAGTGTCAACGGGCCATACCACCCTCACCCCATTTCTCTCTAGCACCACTGGCCTCCGAACCTGGACATCTGACTCGAGTCAACTGGTACCAATGCCAATACATCATCCAAGGTGTTGTGATTCTAGAACAAGCCCAGCTCCAACTCTCACTCTGTGTGTGAGCTTGGGCTTTCTGTCTGGCCTCCCTGAGCCTGTTTGCTCATATGGAAGGTGTGAGAACTCCAGCTACCTCACAAGTACTCCTGAGGATTCAGTGTCACATGACTGTCATCATTGTGCTCGCCCTCACCCCTCCAGGTGGAGCAGGCAGAAAGCTCCCACAGTCCTGTCCACCCTCTTAACTCATCACCACCCTGTGAGGCCTGCACCACACAATCACCATCCCTCCCTTCCCAGATGAGGAGACAGAGGCCCAAACAGGGACAGTGAGTTGCTCAGGGGACCAAAGAGGAGAGGCCGCTTGCCCCTCCCAGCCAGATGCCCTGTTCCCACATCCTCACCTAACCCGCAGCCCCACCACTGACAACAGTCCTGTCCTCTGAGCTCTCAAAGCTTGGTCCTGGGCCGAGCAGTGGAGAGGACGGTGTGTCTTGGGAGTCTGGTTGCATGGCTCCTGCCTGCCCCAGTCTCGTGGAGTGTCTGGCCCCCAGGCTGGGTCAGAGGCCATGCCAAAGCCTTCTCCTCCCCAAGGAACCCCTCAGGACGTTCCCCTGCCCTGAACTCTTTCTTTATCCACTCAGGAACTGAACTCTCAATGTGCCACCTCTGATCCACAGGGAAGGTGGTGACAGGACGCTTTGCTTCCTCATTTACGTGAAGCTCCTAACGTCCTTTCAGCAGGATCCACTAAGAATCCATGAGTTGCCTAGACGCTTCTCATAAGCCCCTGGGGGCATATGTCATTGCCAACCAGGCACTCAGATGAGACTCTTGTGGTTGACTCGAGTGACTGCTCTAGGGGTCGGGGGGGGGCCCCGAAAGCACACACATCTGTTTCTGGTCCAGCCGTTCAGGCCCAAGGATGAGCAGCCTGTTTGTCCACCTGGACCATGGGAATCCTCTGCCATGCATGTCCCTGGGACAGGCAGGGTGTCCTCCCCTTGGAGACATGGTGAAGACAGAAGGAGCAGCAGGGGCCTGGCTTCCTGAGGACAGGTTTAGGCTGAGGGCTAAACCCACCGCAACAGCTTGGAAGAAGCTACATCCAGCAGGATGGACGTGCATGGAAGCCAGAGACCTGCTGATGGCACCAGCTCAGCAACTCTTCCTGGAACAGCCCAACCAATACCACTGTGTCCCATGGCCAGGGCCTCCTGCCCAAAAATGGCACCCTGCTTCCCATTAGCTGAACAGATCCCTCTGCTTGTTAACCTGGACAAGATAGACTGGAATGTTTCAGAGAAAGTTCAAGTGAGAAACTATCAAAACCACAGCCTGCCCAGTACCCCTGCCCCTCTCCCCCTTCCTCTCTTTCCAGACCCGCAGCCTCCACTCTATCTTGGTCATCAGTTCTCTGCTCAAGGACTCATCTTGGCTATAGAGCTCCTTAAGTTTTTCAGAGCTTTACCCGAGGGGAGGGGAAAGAGGGAAGGATAAATTTAGGGATAATGTGAGGGGTCTGAGTGCAAATCCCTTTTCTTTGACAACCCAAGAGATTCAACCTGCCTGGAGGAGTGTTCTCACTGGGCTCCTCTGAGCACTAAGGTCTCATGGGACTGGGAGGGGGCTCTCCTGTTGGTCACTGGGGTCTCCACTCCCCAGCTCTACAGAGCAGCTCTGTTTTGACCACTATGAGTTTCAACTGGCCATAGAGTTCTGTTGCTATAAACACTTGGAAATCTCCAATGTGGCCCAACACAATAGCTGACATTTAGGGAAACCGAGTCCTGAAGCAGAACTGGTTCACAAGGACACCAGGAGACTTAGAGACCAACTACCCACTCCCAGGCCCTGTCCCCAGCATTTGCTGCCTCCCAGGAGTTCCTGGTTGACTGAGGCGCCAATGGCAGACATAAGGAGATCCCCCATCCATCCTGGTCCTCCTATGCAGAGAGGCCTACCCACAGGGAAACTTACCCCCGTGTGTTCTTCAGGTGGCTTGTGGAGGTTTTCTGCAGAGCAGAGATGAAAGTGCGGGGTGAGGAGAAGTTCTTCCAGATGTCGCACTCCTGGGGAAGGGAAGAGAATGAGGTGTGAGGTTGGGCACTGGAGCCCCGCTTGCTCTAGCTTCAGTCTCCTTCTATTTACATCTCCCCTCCTGGATGAGACAGATGCTCAGGGAGCCCCAGAAAGACATTTAGGACCCAGAAAGTAACACTCACAAGGAGGAGGAGTTTAGCTCAACCCAGGGAAGGAGCCAGGTAGGAAGTGAGCATCCTCCCACTGGGACCTGGAGTCAAGGTCAGCGGGCCCCCTGGCAGGAAAGGCCTAGGGACTTGCAGGAGCTTAGACCACACACTTCAATCCTGGGAGCTGATAAAGGTGGAGAGGCAGTTCCCAAGTCTCCAGAGAGGGGCTCTACTGGGCCTCCCACGGCACACCTGGGCCACCTGGACCCAGCGGTCTACCACCCTCGCCCTGTCCTGGGCTGTCATGCTCGCATCCCCGAGGCAGGTGGTGATGACGAGGCTGGCCACCCTTCTGAACTGGTCGATGGTGGCCTGGATGGTGGGTGTCTAGTGTTCACTGCCAGGCTTATTCTTCTTGTGCCAGGTGGATCCCAGACACTGAGAGGGCACCACCTTCCAGAAGAGCTCCTGGGGGACAGGGGGAGTGTCATCCAGCCCTGCCACAGGCCACCTCTGTGTCCACAGCCACTAAAGTTCCACACAGTTGTCACAGTTTAGAGCTAGAGCTCAGGAAGCTCAGGATGTGGCCTGAGCCTTGTGAGAGTCCCTAGGTTTTCTTCTCTGTCCACCGAGGGTACCCAACACAGGATGTCCCAGGACCCAATCCCGGCAGGGAAGGGAGAGGGGCATTTGCATCCAGCCCGTCCTGGCTAACTCCAAGCTCCAGACGGTGGCTCAACTCTGCTCATGCCAAGGGGGCATCTGCCACCACCCTGATCTCCGCTCTGGTCCCACTCTCCATTCTGATGCACATTCCTCCGTGGCAGCTACAACCACTGGCCTTGTCTGTCACCCTTGTAGTGAAGCACACTTCAAGTGTCAAGTCCTGAGGCTGTTGAGCCTCCTGAGGAGACGGCTGGGCCACCGTAGACCTGGCTGCACACAGTGAGTTCCCCTCCACCACTGATGGGCCAAGCCCTGCCAAGCTTTCCATCTCTTCTACCTCATGGAGCCGGCACAGCCACTCTGTGCAGCAGGTCCTGTTAGTGTCCACCTCTACGGTCTGCAGGTGGACAGCAAAGGCTTGGGGGTTCCAGAAGTTGCCCAGGTCATATGGTTGGTAAGGGGTGGAGCTGGGATTTGGGCCCAGATCATGGGAGTTTGGATCAGGTCTGGGGCAACAATGGCAGAGGGACGGCCTGCTCCACCCCGCCCTGAGATCCCAGCTGTTCACCACATCTATCACGGTCAACCGCTCCACCACCAGCTTAGGAGAGAAGGCCGTGAGGTTGGGCTTCTTCTCACGCTCCTTAACAGCCACAGGTGGAGATGGACTTCCCACTAAAAATGATGGTGGAGGTGACTCCAGCTCAGCAGCACTCACTCCTCCTGGAGCCGATGTCGGCCCTTGCTCCAGCTCCAACACTGCTGATGGAGGGGACGCTGGCCTCAGCACTAGTAGCGGTGTTGTGAACGGAGCTGGAGCCAGCTCTACCTCCACCACTGCCCACTGCTCTGCTTCTGCCACTGGCTGGAGCTCTGCAGCTGGCGCTACAGTGGGATAAAGAGAAAGATTCACCCACATAGCTGACTTTCCATGTGTCCTTCTAAACACAGGAAAGATCCCACTTCCCTTCCAGGAATATCCAGCCTGCAGTCCCCCTTACCCTCTGCCTCTGCCTCAGTGGCCTCCAGAAGCTCACACTGGGCAAGGGTAAGAGGGTCATGGCAGCTCAGCTCCGAAACAGGCAAAGTTACCTGCGTGTACATCTCCTTTAGCTTGAAAAAGGGACAGCCCCAGTCTGGTCACTCCCTAGTTCTGGTCAACCTGGTCATCTCAAGGTCCTGAGTGTGGAGACCCTCTGTTCCTGTTCTCATCTCAGAGCAGCACTGGATGGTGTTTGTGGCCTCAGGCACCTTCCCCTTGCCTAGTGAGTTGGTGAAATTGAAACCATTCGGCAGCTCCTCGATGACCTTCTTACTGGAGTTCTGCAAAGACTGCTCTGGAGCTGGGCCTGAAGGAATCAGGGGCTGCCTGCACACTGCCACTGGGGTCATCCCCCAAGAGAAAGTCTGCTCCTCAGTTCAGGCACAGAGGGACATCCCTGCAGAGAACTGTGGTCAGGCAGGAAAAGAGATGAAACCTCTATGGCTCAGTAACATAAGAGTAGAGGAGCTCACATTCTCATGCTGCCAGCCATGACCTGGGCTATGAACATGACAGGCCCACCATGCTTCCGACACCTAACAACCAGCTCCTGCCCAGGAATGGTCTGCCCCTCATACCCTGCCTTCTCCCCTCCACACAAACACATACAGACACACACACACACAAGATGAGGGACCAGGGGTGTGGGGCTGATCAGGTGGGATCACAGTTGTGTCCTGGCCTGCAGTAGCCTATCCTGGGCTGCCCCGTGTTACCCTTCACTGCCTCCTGCCAGACGCCCAGAGGCGTCGGGGATGAGGGCTGAGCCAACGTCGGCAACGACCAAAAAGTTTCTCGTTCTGGGATTTTTTGTGCCTAGATCCTCCAAAAGTTGGGATACAACAACAAAATATTTTTTCCTGTTGACTGTCTCCAGTCAAGTGAGCTGGATGGGGGGCTGTGGGTGCCTGGTTACCAGAGTTCTAAGATCTTTTGAGGTCTATGACCAAGGAAGTGAAGTCTTTTTTCAAGACTCCTTTACCTAGGCCCCTTCCCTCAATTAGACTTATCCAGAGCTGCCCCCTGTGCCCTGGCTGCTAACCCTCCTCCCCCATGTCATCTCCTGAGCTGTACACAAGGAGCCTACACAGCCCTAGCCACAACTCCCTGGAAACCTAAGTCGGGTCTTAGCTTTGAGGAGACAGAGATGAATGCAGACCTCCTTTTTCTTACCAGTTCTTCATCCCGAGAAAGTCCCTGTACCTCTCAGGTCCTCCCCAGTCTCTAAACCTGCACCATGGGGATCAGGCTAGAATCTACTTCCTAGGGATGTCAGGCGGTGTATATGACATAATATCTCTTACCTCTGTGAGCTGGTGTCACATGTACCTAAGGCACAAACTTAAAGATGGAAGAATAACAAGAAGGGGTGACAGGTAGCACAGAACACCACTCAAGACAGGCCTGGGTTCTAGCAATGTGATATTGGAACAGTCGCTTCCAACTTGGCCTCATTTTCAGGTCAGCATCATGAGGGGGTTGAACCTAATGGAAATTTACATACTGCCATCCTGCGGCATAAAACCATTCAATTGTTTCCTGTTTAATGGAGAATGAGACCCAAGTGTCTCGTCTTGGCCTATGAGGTGAGCAGCCTTCACAGTGGTACCCAGTAAGCCCCACCCATGGTACAGCCATCCCCGTGGAACCACTAAGTAGTTAGTAACTGGTTTCTTAACATAATAACAGCCAAAGTGATGGGATGTCTTGTCTAAGTTTTAACTAAAAAAGTCTCTCACTTCCTCTTACTCCCTCTTTCATGTTCCATCTCTCTCTCTCACTCTGTCGAATCCCTGTAACTGAGGAATCAAATACCAGTGTTTTTGGGCTGCCCAACGTGGACGCCTAGATAGGAGAGAAGCACGAGATTGCCCAGGCCAACAGACAGAAAGAAACTCAGGCTCTCAGTCCAAACTGAACCCTAAAAGCTGAGAGTGAACTTGGGGGCCAGTCCTCCCCCAGTTGAGCCTCAGTTGCAGGCCACACAGGGTAGTGATGAGGTAAGAGGGAGGAAAGGAATGTGGGAGATTTCTGCCTGCTCCACCTGGAAGGATGAGGGCGAGAACAATGTCATGTGACACTGAGTCCTCAGGAGAACCTGTGAGGTAGCTGGAGTTCTCACACCTTCCAGATGAGGAAACAGGCTCGAGGAGGCCTGGCCCAAAGCCCAAGCTCACATCGAGAGTGAGAGTTGGAGCTGGGCTTGTTCTAGAATTACAACATCTTGGAGGATGGAGTGCTATTGGTACCAGTTGCCTGGAGTCAGATGTCCAAGGTCAGAGGACAGTGGTGCTGGAGAGAAATGGGGTGAGGGGACTATGGCCTTACTGACACTCTCCTCGACCCTGACAGGAGGGGCCTGCCACGTTTACCCCCCCGCAGATCAGCCCCCATAGAGTGCAGGAGAAACAGCAGCAGCAGCAGGTGAGTGTGCCTGTGGGGGAGGGGCTCTGCCCTCCCAGCTGGAGGCCTCAAATCAAGAGAGGATGGCCCTTCCTCTTGCTGCCACAGTGCCTGAATCCCCCAGTAGAAGTGACCAGGAGAAGGGCCTGGGAGATCTGGTGCAGGATGGGTTGTTGTGGGGAGGGCTAGGGACCGCATACCCTGTGATTTTCCAGAATCCTGCCCTGGGAGGTGAGGAGGAGGAGTGTGGTGTTCTTGGGGTGTGAAGGGAGGAGGAATTGAGGGGAGGCTGCTAAGGGTCCTAGGCTGCTCCCCGTGGGAACCCTGGGGTGGGCCAGGAGGCTGAGGGTGAGGCCTTTTCAGGGGAGGGTCTGCAGGGGCCCGACTTGAGAGCAAGGGCTCATTCCTTCCACACTCTGATGTCACAGAGTGTCATCCCCTATATTGGCACTTTCCTTGGTCACCTGCTGATGCTGCACCTGCTGATGGGTGATAATCTCGAGGTGGGTGCACCTGAGGACCAGGCAGGGAGGATCCTGAGCCTTGGGCTGCGGGAGCCCCCGAACTGAGCTCTGAACTCTCAGCACTTGGCACATCTCTCCTGAGAGCCTCACAGCCGCCTCTGGGAGCTAGGGCATCAGGCACATCTTAGGGATGAGTGAACAGAGGTTCCACCTGAGACACCCATTCCGGTTCCCCAGGCTGGGGAAGCTCAGAGCTGCCTGACGGCACAGCTGCGTGAGGTTTTATCTGAGCTGGACTCAGCCTCTCCCTCCCATGCTGCCCGTGGAGGGAGAGAGGATTCGGGCCCCTCCAAGTCAAGGCAGCACATAAGTGGCTGAGCAGTCCCCTCTGCCTGAGGCCTCAGCCTCCAAGTCTGTCATCAGAGAGGGTTATGCTGCCAGGTCCCTTAGCCTCTCCCCCATGTCCTCCTTCTCTGGAGCTCAGAGCCAGGCCTAGGTCCAAGTCCTGTTTTCTCTGCATACCCGGCCCCCTCTGGGGACCTAGCAGTAGTGCAACTTGAGAAGGTGTGGTCCTAGGGGGTCTAGTCAGACTAGAGGGCTCTGTCTGATGGACTCTGGCTGTCTGCCTTCCAGGAGAACGAGATCAACCTGAGAAGAGGACTGAAGTGAACAGCTGCCGCACCCCCTTCAGGGGAGGGGAAGGAGGAGGAATTCAGAGACCCTCTGGGCAGAACAGTCCCTGGCTCCACCCTCTGTATCTTACATTGAGTAGAAGAGTTTGATAACAGAGAAGTGGGAGACCCATCCTATTGGCGGTGGGTTGAGGGGAGGATGGCATCAAGGAAAATTTCCTGGAGGAGGGGCTGATTATTCCCATTCTGAGAACAGGTAGAGCCTGGATGGAACTGGAGGGAAGGACAGTTCCCAGGACTGGTTGCCTGCCCCACTCCTCACCCCCAATAAGGTCCATGCAGCATCCCCCACTTAGGCCCTATCTGCAGCCTCTCTTTCCCTCTGGTCTCAGGAATAGCCAGTCATGAGGGAGATCCTGCTCCTCCAGGTGGCCACAAAGAATTACAACCAAGAGCCTGAGGAGCGATTTGGGGCCTGGTTCCAGGACATGGAGCTGCTCAACGAGAGTGATAGGTGAGGCCGGGCAGGAGTTGGGTGAGGGCAGGGGTGGACTCTCCCTGTTGACCAGTCCACAATGCCTGTCTCCGTGGCCCCCCACTCAGCCCCAAGCCTTATTGCATGGCGACCTCTGGGACACCCAGACTCCAGCTGCTGGGCAGGCAGTGGGGGGAAACCTGAGGTGCGGCTCCTGTTAGACTCACAGGTGCCTCTCTGTCCTGGAGCTACAGCCTGTCCTGCCAGCTGGACACCCAGACCTAGTTGGCCAGCAGAATACTCAAGGACAAGAAGAATCTGCCATCATCAAGGTCAGGGGTGAGTGATTGTCTGGCCTGTGGTGACTGACTCCTATTGGTTCAGTAAAACTTCGGGCTAAACGTGCCCTTAGGGAGTGGGACAACTGGCACTGGGATCCCAGCTCCACTACTGAGCAGTCCTGTGACTGGGGTGACTCTCTTCAGCTTCCTGAGACTCCATTTCCTCCTCTGTGAAATAGGTGATACTAAATGATCTCTTGCGTGTCAGGGACAAATGGGGTACTGGTTGCTGACAGCACTGAGCACAGAGCCTGGAGCGCTCAGTGCAGTGGGGACATGGTGGGGGCCACGATTCTGAGGGAGGCCCCCCAGGATAACCCGGCTCTTCTACTCAGTCCCCAGGCCCCAACACCAACCCCCGTACCAGTGTCCGATCACAGCCCCATCCTCAGCAACGGGGACACATCTGGGAGGCTCGGGATGCACTGGGCCAGCTCCTCCCTCCTGACGGGAAGGGGAGCATTGTAAGCTGATCTCTGAGGTCCCCTTAAACCCAAGAGAGAGGGGACGACCCCACCCCAGCTCCCCGATGTCTCTACCCCAGGACCAATTCACACATTGTGGAGGGGCAGTAGTTATTTGTTGTAAACAATAAATGCCATATTTGAATATTATATTAAAGTCCTGTTCCCTTTACAGTCTGGGAGTTGTGGTGTGGTTCTGTCGCTTTCTGTAGGCATGTAAGTGAGACACTGAATCTCACATTTCTCCTTGAATCACGAACTCTTCCGGGTCATCAGCTTATTGTATGTGGGAGAAGGGAGAAGGGCCAGCCCTTAGCTGGCTAGTGGGAAAACCCCCAAGTCCCCCTAATTCCGAAGACCAGTTCATTTCAGTATCATTCAGCTCCTCCAGGAGCAGACATGGCCCCCCGCCCGTTCTCTTGGGATTTTAAGGTTGAAGGTACTTTCACAGGCAGAGCAACAACCACTGAAATGTGGGTGTCTTTAAAACAGCACTATCAGGACCATGTCGTGCCACAGGCAGGGGCTGCCTTTCTACATTCTTGAGGAACAGGGAACGTTTTCTGTTTCTCTTGTTGAGATTTCTTTTGACTAAATTTTAGGAACTTGTAGTTTTCTAGTTCAATCTCTGGAATTGCATCAGTTCTAAGTGGGGAAAACAATGTAAAATGATCAAAACGTGCACTTGGAGAGGACAAGGCCCAAGGAAGCTCATTAGCAAATGGACTAAAGGCAGGCAGGATCTAGCTCCTGAGGCCCCTCTAGGGGCTCCCTGTTCACCCCTGACCTGGATTTGAATCCTGCTGTGATCCTTGTCCAAGACTCTGAATTCCTTTTCCTGCTTGTTTTGTATCCAGGTGGAAAGATTTGTGATGCAGCTTTTAAGGCTACTGCTGGGCCTCGTTCCATAAACATGACTGCTCCCTGTCAACTAGGATTCTCAGCACCCCTGCCTTCCTTATGCAATTCCCTTTAGGGCAGACATTCCCCAGAAGGCCCCAAGCCTCCTGCCTCGTTTGTCCTGATGGATCCCCGGTGAGCTCCACTTTGCCAGTATAAGCGACTATAATCCTAGCCAGTGAGTGACCTCACACTGTCCCTTGCTGTCCAAGGTGACTTCTGAGCCCGTGTCATTCTGAGGTCCATGAACTTGGACAATCCTCCAGTTTACACACTAAGTGTTGGTGTTACTAACTCGTCCAAATGGGGCAATTGGGCCCAAGCCCTTAAACTGTGTCGCCCTTCGGTGGTTGTGTTCTTGTCCCCAGTCCTGTGCTGTGGTTACATTACCACCACCTGCTGGGGTGTGAACACTGTTTGAAGCTTTGAAAGATGAAGCATGATAGGGGTGTGGGGGGCTCCAGCAGGGAATGCCACTGAACTGATGGTCTATGGACATGCATGAACACAGACTTACCAATTAAAATACTAAAATGCTTCCTATCTGGTGGTGAACAGACACTGCTCTGACCTCGCACAGAGAACCCACCCCATGACTAGCAGCTTTCAAAGGGATACCAAGTGGCATTTTGAACCTCATCACTTGGGAACACCCTGTAAGACAAGGGACAGATGAATCGCTTCGCACTTGTGAATTGTCCCCTTCTTTCTGATGGCTGCAAGTTTCACCCAGACACACAGGCTGCACTCTGCCAGGGAAGCCTTCTCAGGACAACCAGAAGCTGAAGATGAATCTTGGTTCCCGGCATCCCAAGCCCTTCCTGACACGGCACAGCCACCAGGGAATGTGATTTGGTAATGGAAAGACTGGGAAGGCTGTATTTTCCCTCCAAAGGGAAAGAGAAGTACCAACAGTGAAAGCTTGATCCCTCAAATAGACAATTAAATCCCAACAAGCAGTGGTTTCTTTCAGCATTACTGATGCTGAAAAGATTTCTTTTGTTAATAGCACGATCCCCCAACTGCCATGTCCATTTCCATGAATCAAATTTCCAACACATATGGATCTAAAAAACTGAGGGAAATCTGGTATTTCCTTAGATGCAACTCTGAATTGGCATGCAACAGAGAACAGAAAAATGGAGACCTAGAAGTAAATATCTAATTTGAGAACATAGACATAAAAGTGCGTTTGAAATAATATTTTGGAATCTATTGGAATATTATACAAAAAGAAGAATCCACTTTTAGTAGGTTTTACTGTGATTGTGAGGGGAAAAACTGAATCACCCCGTGACGTTGATAATTCGCTGCTGACATTAAAGTACAAATAAATAACATACATAGTAAAGGAAAATGAGAGAACAGCATGAAAAAGGAAGATCTTTCTCTCCTCACCTGAAACTCAACCTCTCACCTCAGAAAGAAACTGTTGTCTATATTTTCTATGTCTCGAAGCAGAGTTTAATAAAAGAAAAGTATCGATATATTTTAAAGTTTCAAGAGCTCAAAGCAAGGAAACTTTAGGGATGCTGCCAAGAGACCTCACTGAGGTGCCTGTTCCATTTCATCTGCTGTCAGGACGGCCTTCTTAGACCCTCACTTTCTCTGCCTCGCTAGCAAGTCTGTCCGCCATCAGTGCTATCACCAGTCTCGCTCCTGTGCTCTTCACTGCCCTTTCCTCCTTCCTGATACCTCCACAGTGGAGCTGTGGAATGCACAGATCAGTTCCTGGAATCATCTCTGCCAAATCTGAATTCCAGCAGGAGTGGGCATGGGACCTGGAATGCAGACCATCTGCGAGCACACCTGGCAGGGATTCACCTGTGTGACTAGGTGCAAGTTTTTGCAACGTTTTGGCAAGATTGAAAGGACTTACGAGTTGTCCTGCGCTGCTCCAGGCCTGGAGTCCTTGCGGTCTCTCGGGCCAGCAGATCTGGTGGGGCTGGTCCAAGTTGTCCCCTCAGAGACTAGTCATTGCCAGGATGGGATGGGATTCTAGTAACTGGCCTCTTGAATATGTCACTGGACAACCTCAAAAGAATGGAAATGCTTAAACCTGGCTTTGGTTTGGACTGGTTCCCACAGTTACGCTGCTTCTCCTGTGAAGACGTGACTTATCATTCTTCTTTTCCTCTTACCCTATAAAAACAAATCATGAAACTGGGCCAAATGATAAAGGAGGCCTGCCTTTTTAGGACAATTATCCTGGCTGTTTTGTACTTCCACCCTCCCTCTATCCTCTGGGGATAGATCTGACCTGTTTCCTGGGATGTCATCAGGCAGATTTGCATCAAGAACAGAAAGCTCAAGGTCAAACTCAAGGCTCCTCCAGATCATTTCCCCCTCCATCCCGTTAACACGCCCTCCTTTTTTGAGTGTAATTCTATTCTCTTCTTTTCCTTGTCACTATCAACCCCACAAGTCCTGGCACTCCCTCTCAGGACAGTCGGTCCCCAGTCCTTTACTAAATCCCAAATCTTACCATTTCTGTGTTTTCTGTCTACTCATTTGCTTAATCCATTGACCACTTGGTGTTCATAGAGATTAAATCAATAGTGACGTTATCAACCACCCCCTGTTAGCAACTTACTCCCATATCCCAGATGTTCACATAATCCAAATGGTTATGTTCAAAAGTAAATAATTCAGAAAACATATTCACTCACCACAAATTCCTGATCTTTAATATTTTTATTCAAACAGTCATACAGTAGATAGCTGTCCCTCAATATCAGTAGTAATGCCAGATCAACGATTCTCACCTTAATTTTCTCCTACACCTATCAATCCTAGATTCCATGGACTATGATCACAATAATTTCCTTGGAAAAATAAAAAATTCCTTACCACTCATTTATTTTGCAAACCTTCAAACCCAGAAGATCTCGATTATCTGCCATGCCACAGCTACTGCTGGTCTTATGACAAGCTGAAGAAAAAGCACGAAACATGATCTTTTTGTACCACTGTAAATACAAAGCCATCTGCATCAACAGGAAAGCACCCATAATGCCTGGAAATTTTGTTCTCTTTTTTTGTTTGGCTCAAAAACAAAAAGACAAATCAATTTAAAAAATGGTCAAGGCACCAGAGTAAAATTTTTCCAGTGAAGACATACAGGTGGCCAACAGGTGTATGAAACGGTGTTCAGCATCACAAATCAGGGAATGCAAATCAAAACCACAATGAACTATCATTTCACACCTGTTATGATGGCGATTATCAAAATAACTAAAGATGACAAATGTTGGTGAGGATGTGGAGAAAAGGAAACCTCGTCGGAATGTAAACTAATACAGCCATTATGGAAAACAGTATGGAATTTCCTCCAAAAATGAAAACTAGCCTATTATCCAGCAATCCCACTTCTGGTATACAGCCACAGGAATTGAAATCAGGGTCTCAAAGAGATACCTGCCCTCTAATGTTCATTGCAGCAAATTCGCAATAGCCAAGATGTGGAAGTAACCTAAACGTCACTGATGGATGAATGGATAAAGAAATAGAATATTCGTCAACATTGAAAAAAGAAGAAATTGCTGCTATTTTTGACAACATGAATGCACCTAGAAGACATTGTGCTAAGTGAAATAAGGCAGACAGAGAAAGGCAAATATTTCCTTATTTGTGGAATCTAGAATAGTCAAACTCACACAAGCAGAGGTTAGAATGGTGGTTGCCAGGGGCTGGGGAGATGGAGAAATGGGGAGCTAATGTTCAAAGATACAAAGATTCAGTTATCAAGATAAATAAGTTCTGGAAATCTAGGATAAGGCATAGTGCCTACAGCTAACAAGACTGTATTGCATGCGCTACATGCATACATATTAGCTACATTTGCTAATAGAGTAGATATTAAGAGTTCTTACCAGAGAATAATAGTAATAAAGGAGGTGAGAGAAAACTTTGGGAGATGATGGGTATGTTTGTAGCCTTGATGGTGGTGACAGTCTCAAGGGTGTATGCTTATGTCCAAATTCATCAAGCTGTATATGGAAAAGTATGACATAATCGTTGATTCTTCTGCACCTTGAAATATGCCATATCCTCATCACAAGAGAAAAAATTTGTAACTCTATATGGGGACAGATGTTAACTGGACTTATTGTGGTCATCATTTCAACATATATACAAACATTGAATCATTATGTCATACCGCTGAAACTAATTTAATGTTGTATGTCAACTTTATCTCAATTAAAAAAACACAACAGACAAAACCATTTGAATACTGTATATGAATTCAGTGAATCCCTGAAACTGCCCCATTCTCATATGGGAATTACAGGAAGCAGAGAGGATGAAGTAAATGGAAGAAAGTTGTATAAAACAGTATTCAAATTAAAATCATTTAAGTTGCTATCAGCTCCTTTTGGCAAAGTTCTGCGAGCACCGATCTACTCTCACATTTTTCCTGGAAAAACATACTTTCACATCCAACCCATAATAGTTTCATCATTTTCTCTAATAAGAAAATTTCAACTTAATAAATAAAAAGAAAAGCATCTCTTATGTATGCATAAAGTTAGTGAACTTTATAGAGAAAAGAGCATATTTGCACAATCCCAATAAAGTAAACAGAAGAACTGAATGATGATCAAGTCTCATTCAAGTTTATCTTTGAAAGCCAGTAAAACCAGGCTATCTTTTCAAGGATGTGTGTAGAGCTGTCAGCCTTGGAAGATAGAAATAGTGGCCTACTCTGGAGCAAAGGGCAGGCTTGCTTACTGTCCAGTATAATAAAAATAACACCCCCCAGGGCAAAGGTTAGCAGACATCCTGCCCGTTATCAAAGATTTGAATTCCTTAGGCTCTGAGATCTTGCAACCCTCTGCATGTCACCTGGCCCACTGTGTATCACCCTGTAGGAAGTGAGATTTAGTGAACCGGTGCAAATGCTGATACTCTGGCCACTGCTATTGTTGTGTCATTAAGTCCTTTGTCTCTGAGGCATGGGACTCCTGACTTTTGCCAGCATCTGTAAGACCATTGTAGGCTAACTAATTGGTTTGCACGTAAGGTAAAACATCAAACCTTTCACAGTTCCCGACAAGCCCTTAAAATAACTAGTAGTCTTAGGAACAGAGAGCTATCCAGAACAATATGCATGGATGGTCTTCATAGAAGACTTCATGCAACCAAAACTTTAATAAGTCTCTCTAATCTCTTTTATTTCTACCCCAAGTAGAAGGAGAGGCACCAAGCTATTACAGGCCTAGGGCTTGTGCAAGCCACCTGGAGACCTAGTGACCAGAAACTTCCCATGGGGAGAAAAGACAGATGGGCATATTTCCAAAATGGACCCATGTGCCTCCCGGTCATCAAAAAGACAGTGCATTATCTTAATTTATGGTGATTTGAGTCATTAAAATCTTGTGATGGGCCAAAGATACACTTCTAAGAGGAGTGAGGCACATGGCAGTTGTAAGCAGATTAACACACTTGGTGAATATCAAACTCTGAACTAACTTTAGTGTTCTAATCAATTAAAAGGTACAACAAATTTAATTAGGTAGATTAAATGATATTTAATGGTATCCCTGATTATTACTCTGCAATAATGAACAAGAGGCTCATGTAAATAACTATAATTGGTCTTACTTTAAAACATGATAGTCAGGACTGTTTGAGATAAGGTGGAGAGAAGGAAGGGGAGAAATACACAAAAGTTAGCTGCTCTGAAGCCACTGTCAAGACCTCTGGATCTGCATGTAACCCAGGAGATCGAGGCAGACGGCTATGCCCCTATATCCTCCTGCACTGTGTTTCTCTGGGATGTCACAGGGCTGAAGCAGCCTCCTAAATCGTGTTTACATATCCATGTGTACAATACCCCTGACCGTGGGGATGAACCACCATTCAATCATCCCTTACACCCCTCTAATTAACAATTAGCTTTCAGAATCATTGTATCATTACATGATAATTTATTCCTCAAACCTGTAGGATGCCGAGCTAAAAGAAAATCAAATATCAATGGCTTCTTTTCTTTGCAAGACCAAGATGTTCTTTCACACTTGGAATCCTGATTAGAGGATAAATCCATCAAATCAATGGAAACAACTTAAGAAATGGACAGAGGGATATTTCATTCGTATATATACATTTTGCATTGTTGCGAAAATAAAGTTACATTTAAAAAAATTAGAACTTTTTGAAATTTCATAGATATTAAAGACTTTGTTCTGCATGTACTCCCTTTGGTTTACCAAATCAAACTCACTCTTTAATGGGCATTTCTAGCATTCAGTGCTAGTAACAACAGTTTTTTTTAATTCTTATTTTTCCCAGGTCAAGGAACAAGGGCAGAGGTCGTAGAGAGGTCAAGTCTAATCTACCTAGGGATGTGGCAGCCTTAACTATGGATGTTCAAGCCAGACATTGCCAGCAGAACCACATCTCTTCATCCATAGGTGAGTTTTTACTAGTAATCACAGAGACTTGAGGATATCAAAGGAAATTCTTCATTAAGATCCAAAGTTATAGATTCTTATCTTGGGTTCATTACTTTGAATTTTTGACCCAAATCGTATATATCGATTGGACCATGTTCAATTCTATGATCTTTAGATGATGCAGCCTACAGCTGAAGAGAAACAGATACAACACCAACATCTTATCCTCTCTGAAGCCCAACTGAGAGCCCCTGGAGTCAGAAGTTTTCAAGACAAGATAAAGTCATCCTTCTTCTGAACAAAGACTGTAGAGGCTATACAAACATTCAACTTTATTTATTTTGTTTTATTTTTGTTTTGTGAGGAAGATCTGCCCTGAGCTAACATATGACAATCCTCCTCTTTTTGCTGAGGAAGACTAGCCGTGGGCTAACATCCATGCCCATCTTCCTCCACTTTATATGGGATGCCGCCACAGCATGGCTTGACAAGCAGTGCGTCGGTGAGTGCCCGGGATCCGAACCTGCAAACCTCGGGCCTCCGCGAACCCCGGGCCGCCGCAGCGGAGCCCGCGCAATTAACCGCTTGCGCCACCGGGCCAGCTCAAACATTCAACTTTAAATTGTTAATCTGACTTGTTAGAATGTGATGCAGCAAGCATAATACCTTCTAAGTTTCATGATTTTTCTCCAGAATACTGAGATGGTTGACCTTGAAGTCAAGATTCCCCATAAATGTCTTTATTCAGAGATAAAATTAATTTCCCTATAAAATAATTCCCATAAAATTGTTACAAATATATCATAGTCTCTGACTAAAAGGGAACAAAGCAAATTGAGCAGTTGAGTAGCAGTGTAATAAATTCCATACAAGGATCTTACTGCAGCATTATGTATAATAGTGAAACTGGAAATAACCCCATCTCTATCAAAGAAGAAATAAACAGATCGTGGTATTCCTGTTCTTTGGAGTAGCTCCAAAACTTCTAAACAGCTAAGTTAGAGTGACGTACACTGATAAGGAGAGACATCTATGATATATGGTTTGGGAAACAGCAAGTTGAAAAACGATGTAGTTATGTAATTTATGTTAAAAAAACTTTATGTGTATTTATAAATTCATTGGAAATGTCCAGAAGAATAAGCTGCAACCTCTTAACAATAGTTCCTTCTGAGTAGGGGAGTGAGTTTGCAGGGAAGGGGATGGAAGGGGAAGGTTTCACTTTACTCTACATAGATCTGTATAATTTGACTTTTTTTACAAAGTATGTAATTCTTTCATAATTAGAAAAATGAGTGATGTGACTGTTTGGTGCAGGGCAACAGTATGATGTTCACCAGTCTCTGTTCTCTATGTTACTGCACAGCATGGGCTGTAGGAGAAAGCCCAGAGGAGCAAGGAAGACAAAGAAGACACGACACCTGCAGAAAGTCAGTGGAGTATTTCTCCATAAGAAACCTTCCAGGCGAGTGACGGTCAGTATCTTCCACTGCTCCAGCTCTCGCAATAAACATAGAATCTGCCCAGGGTAGTCCGGACAACCACGCCCTGCTAGTCCACTCCCCACCCAGGGCCTGTTTGTGCAGGGTGACTGCCAACAATCAGACAATGGACTCAGGATGGGCCGTGTGCCTTTGGGGCGGCTGGCAGAGAGGGACAAAGTGGAACACCTGCTAAGTGCACACACCTGAGAGGCGGAGCTCCAGGTGGAGACTCAAAATGCACCAAAAAACTGTCTCAGTGTCCCCCCTGTAAAATGGGGATCACAGGTCTACTTCACAGAGCTGTTGGGGAAGATACATAGAAGTGCCTGTGACAGCCAGTGTCACATTATTAACAAAGTCGTATCCTACTTCAGAATAATCGATGAAAAGAATAATGTGATGAGACCAAAGACGAGATGCCCAGCTTCGTAAGCAGCCCCAGCAGCATGAGAAAGAAAGGAGCTCCGAGTAAGCAGGGTTCTTCACAGCTCCACTTTAGAGGATGAACATGGGCTACACCAGGATAAGTGGCTGTTGTACAGTGACTCGTGTAGTGAGGGTGGGTCCCTAAAGACACTGTGAAATCCAGTTACACACAGTGGCTCCTAGGAAACAACTACAAAGCAATCAATGCAGCAGTTAGGAATGGGAAGGGGGTGAGCAGAGGAGGGTCAGAGCCACAAAATCTGATGGAAGACACTTCACCACGACGAGCGCCCAGCTCTGTCAACAGCTTCTGTGGTTGCACCAGGAGATCAAATGTCTGAGGCAGCCATTGTGGGGACTGCTGGGAGCACAGTGGTGACTGAAGCCACACTCCAACAGCAGTGCTTTGGAGCACACAGACCCAGAGACTTTCCTCTCCATTAATCCTTGTTTCAAGATAAGGAATATCCTCATGTTACAATGTCGCCTTCCAACACTTGTGGACGAGTGTCATCAGAACCCCCTGAAGAGGTCACAGGCCAGAGTAGGATGGAACACTGGGGGCTGGGGGAGCGGCGTTGCACCTGACAACACGGACTATCACCCGGGCCTGTTGAACAGGAGAGAAGAACCCGAGGATGTGGTCTAATGATAATTCCCCATCTTGCCACATTCAGAGACACTGCAGAGTTTCTCATCCTTTCTTTACAAAAACGTTAAAGAATTCATGTGTCATTAATTCATAAAGAGGCAAATTCTTGACAAAGTGACAGGGTCTAGTTTCCATGATCAGGTTTTCCAGTTGTTTTGATAATATTCCACATTCAGTAATCAGAAATGTAACCTATTGGGATGTGTAATATAAACAAGGACTTGTTTTCATTTAGCTCAATGCCCAGACTTTTAAGGATGACATAAATCAGGAAAACAGCTAATCATCCCTCCATAGGTTTCAATAAGACTTTTAAGTTAATTTACCAATCTCAGGAAAAGAGAATATGACAATTCAAGTTTTTTGTTTCTGCATTCAAGCGTACAGTACAGCCAAGAGAATGAGCAGAAAAAAATTAACAAGAAAGTCTTGCTTGCATTTTATCTTTTGCAAATGAGCAGGATATCTAATGTTCTGTTCTTTTCACTGCTGTAATCAATTTTTAAAGAATACGGTACATCTGACTGTCCCTAGGCATGTTTATCCGGGAACCTTGCCTGAATCCAAAGCAGAGATGTTAAAGCTGACGGGTTTCAAATGTTGCCCAGGTGCTGTCTACCATGAACATCCCTCTCCCAAAGCTGGACCACCAATCTCTTCCTGAGGGATCAGAGTCGCCAGCCCTGTCCCTGAGAGACTGGCCACTCAGGACTGAGCTGAGATTAGGTGATTAATCTAAAGAGCAAAATACTTAAGCTATTCTCATCTTAACGGTGCTGTTTAGGAGGCCTCTGCACTGGAATGGGTTGGTGAAAATGGCCTACTAGATACTTGCCTGGGAATTGATTTGTTCTCCTCTGCTCTTAGCGGATCCTGGGGAAAACAGTGATTAACCTCACAGATGCCTCAACTTCCACATCTGCAAAAAAGGCAAGCAACAGCCAATGTTACCACCCTACAAAGCTCTTAAGTTGTGCTTTCAAGAGGGGCCACAAGGGCGAATGTCTCCCAAAAGCTGATGAAATGATGGCACTTTGGCTGGAGAAGGCAGAGGGCAGCAGGCAAACTGGAAAGTTTCTGGGATGTCAAACCAGCTCCCATAAGCAGTTTAGAGAAGCACCTGGCCCTGGACTAGGTAGGAGGCTGTGGAAAGACCCACAGGCACACAGGGGGGAGGAGGAATCAAGCAAAGGAGGGAGGCGGTGGGGAAGAGGCACGAGTCCAGCTTCAATTTTGGACAAAAGCAGTTGCACGCTGCAGGCCCGCGGCTGCCCATGCAGCTGCCACACCCAGACTCCCTGGTCCCTCTCTTCCCGTCACATCCCTCCGGTACTCAGTCCAGTTGGAGCCGGTGCAGGACCAGAGTCCTGAGTCAATGGCTGTTTGGCCCTCAGGCAAGCCTTCACCGCCCTGCTCCTCCCCCCAGGGCTAGGCACAGCCCCGTGCCCAGAGCAACTTGGGAGTTGTAGTTATGCAGTCCTTCAAGCTCCCAGCCAGGAATGGTTAAGAGACAAAAGCACTCAGCATGCACAGCTAGGGGACCCAACTCCCACCTCTCCCTCCACCCCTGGCCCACGCCCCTATGCTTCTACACCCCACCTTCTACCCCGCCTCTTCTCTGTACGATGCCAACTCTACATGCCTTGCCCACCCCCCAGAGTATTTGCTGTGTGGTTGGGCTGCATCCTTTGAGGCCAGTACTCAGGTAGGAGTGGGGATCACCAGCCTGGCTATTGCTGAGAATGCTTGCAGCCCTGGTGGACGCTCCCTGGCCAGTATTTGAAATGTAAATTCAATATCTAAAATGGAAATACCGGGTGCATGGGATCCTGGAATTTGCCTTTTCAAGGCCATCTGTCCTACCATCCCCTGCATCCATCCAGCCTGCCATGATCTTCCCTCTGGACCCCGTGATCAGGGTCGCTGCAGAGATCCTCCCCTTGGAACCCACCCACCTTAAGGGTCCATACCCATCATAAAAACTCAAAGCCATACCACTTGCCAAATTGAAGCAAAAATGGAACGACCCGGGGGGCCACTCAAGGGTGAGGGCATTACTAGATACTTGGGAGTATTAAAATCCATCTGATGATGTCATGAGTGAACGTGTTCCACTTTAAAACAAAACACTGCTGTTATCCTGAGATATTGAGTTAGGATCTTTTTGCAAACATGCCAGATTTAAAATGTTTATTGATGTATAACATGCGTGTAGAAATATATGCAGAAGTCATCCATGTAAACCTCAAAGAATTATTACAAAGTGAACACACTCGTGTGACCAAGAACTAACACCAGCTTCACTCAGGTCCCAACAATCCCTTTCTCCCTCCTTCCTCCCCAAAGGTAGCTGACATCTTACCAGCGAACACTATATATTGAGTTTGTCTTCTTATACAAGTGTTTTATTACAGAACAATTTAAACAATATACAAAATAAACAAAACAGCATAGTAGGCTTGTCACCCAGCTTCAACAACTACTAATCATCTGGCATTTTTGTTTCTTCCACACTCCATCCCATTCCCACCTCACTTTATTATTCTTTTAGTCCTTTGTGTGTGTGGGGGTGTAAGAAGTACGCACACTGAAAGGCACAAATCTCTACCTTACATTTTTGGCAAATAAACATACCCATATAACCTTCACCCCTTTAAGACTAGGATATTTCCATCACCCCCAGAAAACCCCTTCCTCTTCCTTCCTAGGCAATTTTTTCCTTCCCCCGAGGCAACCACTGTTCTGGTTTTTTCAGCATAGGTTCATCTTGGCTGAAATCATCCCACTTGTATTGTTTTCTGTCCAGCTTGCTTCCCTCAGCATGAGGTTGATGAGTCTCTCCCAACATGTGTGTGTCAGCGTTTGCTCCTCGGCACAGCTGAGGGCGTTCTGCTCTGAGGATGCCCCGCAGTGGGCTCTTCTTCCTCCTGGGGACGTGCAGGTCATCTCCTGCAAACATTTTTGTACAAACCATTTTTGTATGCTGTTTAATTCCTTTATTAGCATTTAAGTGACACACCTTTGCATTTTTGGTGGTTGGTCCACATTACAATATGCATCTTTAACATATCACAGCCTACCTAGACTTAATAGTGCACCAGTTTAATCAACGTAAAATATGGAAGACTTGCTATAGAACAGTTCCATTTACCTCTGTCTGTCCTTTGTGCTATTGTTGTCATAAATTTTACATCATCCCATGTTATAAATCCCACAATACAGTGTTATAATTTTTGCTTTCAATAGTCATAGGTCTTTTAAAGTAATTAACAGAAAAACGTTATGTAGTTTGAGGCAGATGATTTGAGGCTCTGCAAATTTTTTTTTTTTTTAAGTTTCACCCACAGTTTTTGCATTCATCAGTCAGCCTAACCCACAATAATTATTACTGTGGTGTTCTAGTGGCGATTTTCTATTTCATGCTATCCAGCCACATTTATTATTTGGAATTCTGTGAGGAAGATTCCCTCCCTCCTTCTCCTGTCCTTCTTCCTTTCTTTCTCTTATTCTTTTTTATTCCTGTTTCTTTCTTCCTTTCTTATTTAATCTATTTTATGTCAGTATAGACTCATGGATATTTATTTTATTCTCTGTGTAATAATCCAATGCTACCATTATTTATTATGTTGCTCACAGTTTTCCAGCTTGAGCCATTGAGAAATCTTTCAGATTGATTCCTTTTGACACATCTCATCATTTGCTGTGTTTTATTTAAAGCACTTTTCTACTTTCTGGCACTACAAGATGGTCCAGGTTCATATTGTATTTCCCATCTCCAGCCCTAGAATTAGCCATTTCTCCAAGGAAACCTGGTTCTTTTTATTGGAGAATGATATTTAGAAACCAAGATCTGGGAGCTAAGTGTGCTCATTGATACTAGGGTGTCACTGCTTCTGGACCCTCTCAGCAGAGCCTGGAAATGTATGTATGAATATAAACTCAGGTATACACATCTATCTATCAATCTACCAACATATCAATCTATCCATCTATCTGGATAGATATATTAGAAGAGACACGGTTTCATACTGATACTTCCAACTCCTATCCAACACCACAGAGTTTATTCTAGCATTCTCCTTTTGTTTATTTTTAACTTCTTTCACCAACAGTGAGAAACTTAACTCCAGTTAGCTACAATATATTTACTAATGTGTCAACCAGTTTCAGAATTGCTAATCCATACCCTTATGAAAAACAAATTTACCACCTAGAGTACAGTGTTTGTGTACAGTACTTTAGTTTTACAGTATCCCATCAAAACACTGTCTCCCCAAGTAACTTAGGTCAGGACCTTTCATCCCCACCCATTATGTGTGGCTATGTCACATGCTTGTAATACAGTGAGATTCATTTGTCACTGCATTTCATCTGAGTTCCCCAGCATCCTGATTTTTAAAATTTGCAGAGTAAAATTCACTCTTTGTAGTGTACAGTTCTGTGGGTTTTGACAACTTTATGGTCATATATCCACCTCCACAGTAGCATACAGAGCTGTTTTTCTCACCCCTCAAAATTCTCTCATACAGTCCTTGTGTAGTCAACCCCTTCCCCCATTCCATCCCTTGGCAACCACTGATCATTTTTCATGTCTGTAATGCTGACTATTCTAGAAAGTCATACAAATGAAATCATATACTGTACAGCCTTTTGAATTGTGCTTCCTTCACTTAGAGAAATTCAGCCAAGATTCATCCATGTTGTTGTGTGAATCAAGAGTTTATCCTTTTTATTGCCAAGTAGTATTCTAATGTCCCAATTCACCACAGTTTCTTTCTCCATTCACCTGATGAAGGACATTTAATTTATTTCCAGCTTGTGGCAATTATGAATAACATGGTTATGAAGATTCACCCAAAGATTCTTGTTTAAACATTAGTTTCAATTTGCTTGAGTAAATCCCTAGGAGTGGGATATCTGAGTCATATAATAAGTGTATGTTTAACTTTATAAGAACCTGCTAAACCGTTATCCGAATGCAACTATCATGTTGCATTCCCAGTTCTAGTTGCTCCTTGTCCTCACCAGCACTTGATATTTGCAATTTTATTTTTTATTTCAGCCACCTAATAGGTGTGCAGAATACTATTGTGGCTTCTGCCTCCTTTTTGAAAGTGAGATCTGCTAAATATAGAATCCTGTGTTGACTTTTGGGTTTTCTTTCTACACTTGAAAGATGTAATTTTGTTGTTGATTTGTCTCTTTTGTTTTTGATAATATATCATCCATCATTGACATTATTTCTCCCTGTATGTATTGTCTTCCCCTTTATATATGTATTTTCCTGACTGCTTTCAAGATTTTCTTTTTATCTTTGGATTTTAGCAGCTTGACTATCATGTGCCCAGGTCTGGTTTTATTTTGTATTTTATTTTCTGGGTTTGCTGACTTCCCTGGATCTAAAATTTTAGATTTTCTACCAAATTTTGGAAGTTGTATGCTATTACTTATTGATTTGCCTTTCTGCCTCATTTAATTTTTTCTGTCTCTCCCCTCATTGCTGGGGACTCAATCATCTCACAAGTAAGGCTCTCTTCATTTTTCTTCAAAATTTTTACATTCTTTGGTTCAGACTGGATAATTTCTATTGCTCTATCTTCATGTTTCTTCTACTGTTCCTTTTTATTTTTAATTAAATTAATTATTTATTTTTCACCCCAAAGCCCCAATAGATAGTTCCATGTCATAGCTGCACATCCTTCTAGTTCCTGTATGTGGGATGCAGCCTCAGCATGGCAAGAGAAGCGGTGCATCAGTGTGCGTCCGGGATCCGAACCCCGGGCCACCAGCAGTGGAGCACACATACTTGACCGCTAAGCCTCGGGGCCGGCCCTCTTTTACTGTTTCTAATGTACATGTAAACTCAAAAGCATTTTTTTAATCTTCCTTTTTGGTTCTTTTTTGTAATTTCCATTTCTCTGCTGAGTTTCCAGATATGTTCATTCATTATGAGAATATTTTTCATGCCACCTTGATCATCTTTATAATAGCTGCTTTCTTATCCTTGTCAGATAATTGCAACACCTTGGGGAGAGTTTTTACTCCCTGCTTTTGGTCATATATGGATTACATTTTCCCATCTCTTCAAATCTCATGACTTTTTAAACTGTGTACTGGAAACCATGAATGATAGTTATAGAGACTCTGGATTCTATTGTATTCCTTTGAAGAGTGTTGTTATTTTTCTAGCAGGGAGTTAACTTGGCTGGACTGAAACTCCAATCTTCTCTCCTTTACAGTGGGCATAGCTGAAATCCTCATTCACTTCTCTCATCTTCCAACTGCTGTTTTTACACTAGGCCTTCTGGGGCCTACCCTGCATGGGTGTTGTTCAAAGATCTGCCAATTTGGTGTGTGTGTGGGGGGGAGACTTACATACATATTTTGAGATTTTCCTCTTTGTGTCTCCCTCCCTTCCAGAATTTCTCCCTTAACTTTCCAGCTACTTTGTTAGCCCCAAAATACATCCTCTAACATTACAAGTAAGACTGTAGTTTTTCCCGTCTGTGCCATGTACAGATTTTAGAATGCTTTGAGGCAAAAGACTCAAGCTTGCAAATATCTCCTGGTGCAATTCCCATCATTTAAGGGAAGACTCTCTCTCAGTTCTGCTTGCTTTCGGAAGATATTTATGCATACACACATATACACATTTATTATATGTGTATTACATATAAATACATGATTCTATATATAGACATATAATATTTTGTGCAGATTTTATCATTGTTATCTGTGAGAGTGTTAGTTCAACAAGCCACTCCACCATTACTGGAAGCCAGACCTCGGTTTTGTTTCTTTTTTGGATTTTATATAAATGGAATTAAAAAATATATAGCCTTTTGAATATAATTTCTTTTATGCAGCATTTTGGTTGTGATATTCATCCATGCTATTGCATGTAGCTAGTGTTTGTTCATTTGTTGAAAATAATTAATTTTTTTAAATGGTCATAAAATATGCATAACCTAAAATTGACCATTTTAACCATTTTTAAGTGTACAGTTCAGTGACATGCAGTACATTCACATTTTTGTGTAGCCATAACCTCCAACCATGCACAGAACCATTTTCACCTTGCACTGAAATTCTGTGCTCATTAAGCAACAACTCCCTGTTGTCCCTCCCTCTTGCTCTTGGGAAACACCATTCTCCTTTCTATTCCTATGAATTTGAGTACTCTAAGTACCATATATGAGTGGAATCATACAGTATTTTTCCTTTTGTGGCTGGCTTTATTTCACTTAGCATTAAAGTCCTCAAGGTTCGTCCTTGTCATAGCATGTGTCAGAATTTTTTCCTTTCTAAGGGTGAATGGTATTCCACAGTCTGTATACACCACTTTTTTTTTGTCACTTCATCTGTTGATGGACACCAGGTTTGCTTCCAGCTTCTGGCTATTTTGAATAATCCTGTTAAGAACACAAGTGTACATTTATGTCTTTATACCTCTGCATTCAATCATTTTGGGTGTATGCCCATAAATGGTGTTCTGAGATTCATTTTTTCACACGTGGGGGGTTCCCCACACCTCCAACAAGCAATTCTTGGAATACCAGCTAGTCGTCAGATAATTCAACTCAATTTGATGCTGTCAACCCAGAGATACATCAGATTCCACAGGTTGAGGGCCTTCTCTTTGGGTCACTAATGTGATTTCTTAAATGAGATATGTTTTGTTCTTTGTGAAATAAATACACCTAAATGAATTTTTCTTAAGGTCCTTATTTTAAGTATGGCCAAAACTATGGCTAGGATTGAAAGTTTTACGTTTAGAGCAACACTGTTTTCTTGATTTGTTTGGCCTGTAGTCTGATAGAGCAATGTTACTTCTTATTTGCTAAGCTGTATAGAATTTAGATTATGACTGCTAAGTTTCCCCTTTAGCATTTTCAGCTGTCCCAGTAAGACATATGGAAACGACACAGATTCTAGAACGCTTGACTCTACTCTCTGCCAGTGAACTTATACCATAGGCAGAAGTATTAACATCCAATATGAACCAGCTATTGAATTCAGGGGTTCTGTGGAGAATGCTTCAAACAGTCAATAAACTATGGATGGTTCTTAATACTGTGATGCCTAGAAGGTAATTTCAGTGTATTGTTACACGTAATAGATAAGTGTATAGCAGTGATTATATACAATAACCTAAACTTAATGGTTAAAAAAAATTGTTGAGTGTTTAACAATATAAATCCCCTCTGAAGACTACTAATTAAAGAGTCATTATAACTTCCAGAAAAAGCATAAATTTGATCTTAAGAAACAGAGAGAAACTATCAAGTATTTCCAACTTGAGAAACTTCTTTAAAAGTGAGTTCTCCTCTATAGACATCTGTCATTTGTGGCTAATTGTGATTTAGATCACTGTTGTGTCTTGCATCATTGTGGTGGCTCCAAATTTTGCTGCACATTAAAATCACCTGGACAGCTGTTAAAACTCTTGATCCCCAATTGGAACCCATGTCAATTAAATCAGAATGTCTGCGGTTGGGAGTCAGGCGTTAGTATTTTTTTTTTAAGATTTCCCAGTTGATTCCATTATGCAACAATGTTTAGAGAACACTTCATTAATTATTTCTTCTTTAGTCAAATGGGTCTCTGCTGGTCCATAGATTGTATCAGAAACACCTGGTCAGCTCTGAAAAACAGGATACTGGGCTGGCCTTCCCTGAGATATCAGATGCTTAATGTTCAATCAAGTAAGTTCGATGTGAAAAATAAAAGCATACACTTAAAAAATACTGTAAGAATTTTCATATTTTTAAACAAGGCAGTTTTGTAGTCTTCTAAGATTAAATACAGCGGTCCTGTGTTCTTTTGTTTTGTTTTATTTTAAACTGAGTCTTTGGAATATTTTATGTGAGTAGGAAACCTCTAGGAGTTCAAAATGTTGAAATAAATGGTTTCTAACTAAATGCAGCGCACATTCTTGGATCAGTTTTCAAAGGCTGGTCAAAACCTGCTGTGTTTAAATAACAGCATGCTGTTTTTCATCACATTCGTTGATGATGTAAACAAAATGTGTAACTATATTAGTAAATGTTAATATTCATGTATTTTAAGTTAAGGTTACAAAATTTGTCACAATGTGATTTTTTTTATTCCATTGAAAACAGATGTGTGCAGCTATTTTGAATATTGGTTTATAAACATTCATATTCTTTATCAAATGAACTTGTAGTTTTTTGTGTTTTCTTTCACTAACGTTCACTTGAAAGGAACAGTTCAAGGGACTGGAATCCAGGATTGTCTGGCTCCAGAGCCTACGTGTATCCATTTCTGTTAACGCCACACACGTCAAATGGCCATACAAGGCTAGAGTCGGTTGAGAGCCTTAGGAATTGAGCGGAGGAAAATAGAAAATCGTAGTAGTTTCCCTGGAGCAGTTACTTAAAGGATTTGATATTTAAAAAAATTGTAAAAGCAGAATAAAAATTTGAAGATATTTTTAAGTATAGATAAATTGTCCTTCATTCCACTGTTTTAACAGTAAGTTACATTTTTTATACTTTCCCTCCATCTTTGCTTATGCATATATATTTTCACATAATGGAATTCATAATACCCTGTAGGGAGTCTGCTTTCTTTCATTTAACTTTATATGAAATTTTTTTTGCAAGTTGTTTACTTTTGATAATTATTTTATTGGCTTCCTAATGATCAAACTGATGTATCATAACCGTATAGGGTGCTATTACTAGACCGGGAGGTTGATGACTTTTTTCAGGATTACAATAGGCAATGTTATCAATTTAGATATTTTTACTTTTTCTTTCTTTTGGATTACTCTTTTAGGATAAATTTTTGAGCCTGAGATTACTAAATTAAAAGGTAGAATTTATTTTTAGCGCTGTACATTTTGCAATTGGGGAAGATGCAGTAAAACTGAAAGGGAAGCAAACAAATCCACTCTCCTCCCGCTGCTCTGCCTGCATAAAACATCTCCCCAAACTAGTTGCTCAAACTTGAGAAACTGTCTCACGTTTTACTTTTTTGAGACACTAGTATCGGAGCCAAGCTTAGGCTATTCAGAAATTGACAAAATCACACTTTGGAGAGATCACGATTAACTCCCTACCTTTGAGGAAACTGAAGTGTACTTCGTGGCAAAGAATAACAACCCGGTTTTAGGAGGGACAGAAGGCGGGTGAGCCTTGAAGGAGCAGAAGTGACCGGGGCGGGAGCGCTCTAGGGCGTTGATCTGGTTGAACTCGCTATCCGGGGAAGCCTGGAACATCCTGAGGGTCTGCGGCCACTCATCAACCAGCCTTCTCGCCTGGCCGGGCTCAGGCGTTTGGCAGTTCCCGCCTCCGTCTGTGCGACACCCGGGCCACCGTGAAGTTCGGAAACGTGAGCTGAGCGGCACTGACGGGCGCTCTGGGAAGAACTCGGCAAGGCTTTCCTTTCGCTTGGTCTACAGACCTGAAGAATGAGACTGCGAGTTTCCAAGGAAACGGATGCACGGGTTAAGTCACCAGTTTCAAAATCTCAAAACGGAGAAGAATTTCCTTTAAACCCTGCGCTGTGCTCCCATCCTTCGCTCTTCAAGCGTTCGCCTCCGGGCCACGAAATACTTTGCGTTGGTTTTTATTTCGGAGGCTTCCCTCGGGGGCCAGGGTTCTCGCCCCCTAACCTCACGCCAGGATTGGTTGCTTGGTTTCTGCTCTGGCGGGTGATTGGGTGCTGGGAGTCGAGGGGGCGGGAGGCGGGTATTCGTCCGGGAAAGCGCTGTCGCGAGGCCTGGAGAGAGCGGAGGAGGGAGCGGGTGAGGCGCCGGAGTCCGCGCTCGGCCAGGGAGTGGCAGCCCGGTGAGGAGGCGAGAGGTTTGGGGCCTCTCCTCTCTGCCAGGCTCCGCAGTGTGTACTCGTAGATACCATTTCCTTTTCTCCCGGGACTCGGAGCCCAGGCAGCGCTGCCTCGGTTTTCCTCAGAACAGGCCAGCCTGTCTCTCCTGGGGTGGTGTGCAGCCTGCCCGAAGAGAGCATTCTGCTCTCGCCTGGCCGCATGCGGGCCTTCGGGGTGACCACGTCCCTGGGCCTCCGGGTTCTGAACGTGCGGAGGCCGGAGGGAGCCTGTCCTAACCCCCAGGGAGAGGCCCCGGGCCCCCTCTGACCCCCGCTGACTCGTGGCGGCGGGGACTAAGGCGGGAGGCGGATCGGGGGCTCGTGCTTTATCCCCTGGGGGATTGCGGCAACTGTGGGCGGGATGGATTTCTAGGCTGTATCTGAGGAACTAGCCGGCGTTGCGTTATTGGCTGGGGTGAAGGGGTTAGAGTCCACCAAATCTCTACACAAGAGTTGCACAGATGGAATCACAGAATAGTAGAACTGGGAAATACCTCAGAATAGTGGTTCTTAGCTTGTTTTGGAACACATAGGCTAGGGGTCAGGGTATAATTGGCTTCATAAGCTGTTGAATTACTCTTTTAACCATCCCTCCATTCCCAGGTCGAATTTGCCATTTTTTTTCACTATTGCAAGGAAGTCCTCAGTTGATAACAGTGCATATCAGTCTCCCCTCTGTTTTCAGTTATTTTATTAGGATATAGTTCTGGGAATGAGAAATCCACGGACTTTCTCTTCAGAGAAACGCAGTCATGTACCAAGACTTCTGCACGCAATAGCAAGAGAGCACAGTCTCTGACTTACGTCTCTGGATCCTAGATTAAGCATAGGTGGTTTAGAAGAGGTGGAGATTAAAGTAGATCACCTCCTCTGTGTCAAATACTGGAGTTTAGGCAAGTTCTATCCATTACCTTATTTAATTCTTAACTCAATGCCTGGCTAATTTTCATCAAAACTCTATCGGGTAGATAATCTTATCTCCATTGCACAGATGAAGAAACAGACTGAGGTTCAGTGATTCACACAGTGGGACTCACACTTAGGCTTGCTTTACTCCAAAGCCCATCTTCTTTTCATTATACCCTTCTGACCTTTAAATCAGAATTATCAAACACCTACTGTGTGCCAAGGCATATTATCCCTTACAACAGTTTTTCAATTAGGGATTATTACAGATGAGGATCTTAGTCTAGAGAAGTGAAGACATGATCAAGGAAACACATCTGAGTTGTGGGAACCTGATCTAGAACTCGTACTTCTACCTCCTGGTCCACAGCTTTGGCAGAGTAGGGATACAAATCCGGATTTGTCAGATTCCGAGACATGTTCTCAACCACTGTGATGGTTAAGACTAGGAAATTCTTTTACTTGCATTTGTTTTGTTGATACATTTAGGAATCCCCTTTTTATTTCTAGACTTCTGTCCTAGTCTAGTTGGGTATCTGGTTTTCTTTGAATGGCATTGTTTCAGTCTTGATTTTCGTTTCTGATGCAGTTAGCAATCTAAGTAAACAGGAAAGCATGACTCTTCAATATGGTCTGAATGTACAGTTGGTGGGGTGAAGATGAACTTTCCTTGTAAAGCTTGTCCATCATAGCTTGCTATAATGAATTCTGCAAGTATTTTTCAGCAGTTAAGTCTTCATTAAGATAAAGATGCTGATTATTCATAACGTATACTGAATCTGTGACTACATTCATTTTCTCAGATAGTAAATGGATTGAAAATATTTGCTGGGTTCATGGAAGAACATGTAACTTTTCGAAAAATAATCCTGATTGCTATAAACTGTATATGGTTTGTAGGCAAAGGAGAATATTCTGAAAACTATTCTCAGCTCATTTGGCACTTCTATTTACAGAATTACTACCTTCTACAAAGTATTTACTGTCTTTTACACAGAATACTATATTTCTCACCATATTTTTTGAGATGTTTCAATCATTTAGAAAATTAATAGACCAATGAGTAAGCCAACTTTCCAGAGTTGTTCAATCTTAATATTTTGCCATATTTACTTTATACCTTGTTTGCAAGTAACATTACTAGTATGCTGAATTTATTCTTTTTCTTTCCTAGACGTGTTGTTATACTTTTGTTACATACGTATGTATCCGTAAACAATATAGAGCATTACTTTACCTGTTTTTAAACTTTGTACAATGATATGATACTGTACCTATATTTGTTCAGAAGTGTTTTTAGTTGCTTAACATTATTTTTAAGAAGTAGCCTTATTGATTGTTAATCTATTTTAATTGCTATGTAGTATTCCATTGTATGAATATACCAGAATTTTTTTATCCACTTTCCTTTTGACAGACATTTAAGTTGTTTACATTCTTTTGCAATTCTAAACAATGCTGCTATGAACTTTCTTATGCATGTTTCCTTATGTTCCTGTGGGACAGGTTTTGGATATATACATAGGACTGGACTTCCCGGTGTTGGGTAACTTCAACTTTGCTAGTAATTGTTAATTTCTGTCCAAAGTGGTTGTAGCGATTTATACTCCCCCTAACAGTATCCTCCATAAAGTTTTCATCCAAGATATTAGTGTACTCTTGTTTTACAGAAATGACGGTGTTTGCATCATTAAGGCACAAATTGCTTTGTTCATTTCTTTTATGCCTATATGCTTTTAAGTCCAACATAATTTTAGGGAGAAAGATAAAGGCATAAGGTCTAGATTGAACTTAATACTAATTCTCCCTTCTGCTATTGCTATGTTCCCTCAAGTACAACCTTACTTCTTGTTGTGTTTGTACTTGTGATGGAGACAGACCCTAATGAAGTAAATTGTTTACTGATTTTTTTTATTGTTTTTGTGTCAATAGATTGTCCAAGTATTAAAAAGTAAGCAGCATTGTTTGTTGGAGAGCCCTACAGAAAGTGGGAAAAGCTTAGTCTTACTTTGTGCTGCTTTAGCGTGGCAACAGTCTCTTCTTCGTGGTGAGTATTTGGTTGATATATTCAGCTTGATTATTGGGACTTGAAAAAAATATAATAAAGTGCTTTTTATCCAGAATGATTCATTTAAAGAAATAGCAGTAACTAAGAATATACTTTTGGTCTTTCTTTTAATCCTCTCTGCTTGATATTTTAATAAGTCTCAATATAAACGAATACTCAAGCGGTTGTGCCTTTATTACATTATTAATCTTTCACTATTATCTTTTTGTAAGTTATGCAAATTGATGATAATTTCTCTATAAATGTCTCTGACATCATAAGTCTTTCTCTCCTGTCCTAATTTGATGCTACAGATAGGGTGACCAACTTGTCTAGATTTGCCAGGTACTTTCTCAGGTTTAGCACTGAAAATCTTACAGCCTGGGAAACCTCCCAATCCTGGGCAAATTCGAGTGGTTGCTCATCGAATTTGCTCACTGTAGCTGCAAAGGATGATTAATGTTTTTTGAATTAGAAATATTATAAATAGAGGTTCTTTCACTTTTAGGGAAGCCAGCGGATGAAAGCTTAAGCAAAAAAGCTGAAGTACCATTGTCACGTCGTTGTACGTGACATTCAAAGAATTTTACAAACAATGGCGAGGACCGAAAAACTTCACCTCATTTCAACAGTCCAAGTACACCACCTTCTGAAAGAAATGGCACTTCATCAACTTGTCAAGGTAGGTTATAGTTTTGCCTGGGTCTGTTGGTATCTGTAACAGGAACCTTCATTACTGTTGTTATGAGACCTAATTTGATAAATTTGATGAGCATAATTGATTAGGTACCTCCATCTAATTTCTCTGAAATTAATTTTAGGTAACACAAGAGTGGTCAGAAATCCTTGGACTACTTTATTCTTGGTTTGGCTTTTAATTGATTTGGACATTTTGCTAGCTTAAATCATTTTTTGAAGCAGGCAAGACAAAATAAATGATATTCAGAAATTGATGTTATTTGTAGGCAGGATTGTTAATTATAGGTTAGAATTTTAGAAAACATTGATTTGTATTGTAAGACAAAATCTAGTTAGCCTCATTCATTCTTGATAAGTCTGCATGAACTTCTGAAGCCAGTATCCTGCATGAGGATGAGATATGTTTTAGGTATGATCCTTGACTAGTTCTAATTAGGTTTATTTAAGAGAAATATATTAAGAATAACATAAGACTATTCATTTTTAAAAAATATTTCTCTGGCTTTGACTATATGGAAAAGATTGATCGTTATTTGCCTAAGCCAGAAACCTAGGAGACATCGTGTACACGTTGCTCTACCTTATTTCTCCGTGCAAATCTCTATCTCCATTGACAACTCCCTGGTCCAAACTACCATCTCTTGTTTAGAGCATGCAATAACTTCTTTTCCTGCTTTCACTCATGCCATTCTTTAACTAATCACTGGCAGGGAGAAAAGAGGTGGCCATGACTGACTTAAGTCTCAACAGTATCCACTTCCTAAAATCAAGAATGGAGTCATCTTTCTCTAAAGCACATGACTATGTGTGGAGGAGGGTGGCTGCTGGAACCCAACTGTGATTCTGTTAGGAGTGAGGAAGAGGAGATGGAATAGTTACTAGAGAGGTGACCAATAGTGTTGTCTACACTCTTTTGACCCTTAGCCCTTTTGACTTTCTTTCCATTCCTTCAAAGGGTCATGCTTTCTTCTGCCTCAGAGCCTTTGCTTGTGTTAGTGTCTCTTCGGAGGAAAGTTACATCTTCAACTTGTTATCTTCCTCTTCCATTAGGTGTTGCTTAAATGTCGCTTCTTTGAGGGAGCCATACTGACCTTTCCGTTAGATCAGATTTGGTTTCCCTGTTATTTTGTGTCATCTCACTGTGCTTGTCTCCTTGACAGCACTTGTCTGTGAAGTTTTTATTATCCATGTGTCTGTGTGCATCTTTTATTAATCTCTGCTTCCCCTAGCAGACTGTGTTCTCCATGAGGTCAGGAACCATGTCAGTTTGCTCACCATTGGAACCCTGGAACCTAGCAGAGTGCTTGGCATATAGTAGGTGCTAGAAAAATATTTGTTGTGTGAATGAATGGAGTTGATTTTGAGCTAATTATAGGATGTCTGGTTCACAATATTTATATACAACCTGTATTATTTTTAGAAAAGCTTTATTGAAATATACTTGAGAAAACAAACTGCATTTATTTAAATGGTATGCTTTGATAAGTTATGACCTCCACCATAAGGTGTACCTCTATGAAACTTTCAGTCAGTGTCAAGATAGTGAACATATCCATTACCTTCAAAAGTTTTCTCATGCACCTTTGTTATCCCTCCTTCCCACCCCTCTGTGACTTACTCTCCCCAAAGAACCACTGATTTGTTTTCTATCACTAGAGATTAGTTTGCATTTTCGAGAGTTTATATAAATGGAATCAGACAATTTGTACACTGATTTTGTCTAGCTTCTGTCACTTAACATAATTCTTTTGAAATTCACCCATGTTGTGTGTATCAACAGTTTGTTCCTTTGTGTTGCTGAGTAATGTTCTGTTCTGTGGATATACTACAAATTGTTTATCCAGTCACGTGTTGATATATATGTGAGTTGTTTCTAGTTTTGGGCTATTGCAAATAAAGCTGCTATGAACATTTGTATGTAAGTCTTTGTTATGGACATGTGCTTTCCTTTTTATGGGCAAATACCTAAGAGTGGAGTGAGTGGATCACTTATGTTGAACTCTTTAAGAAATTTCCAAACTGTTTCCCAAAAGGTTTATTCATTATACCATTTTACATTCCCACCAGCAATGTCCAAGAGTTCCCATTTCTCTACATCTTTGCTTACACTTGGTATGGTCAGTCTTGTCAGCCATTCTAATAGGCATGTAGTGTTGTATCTCATTGTGGTTTTAATCAGCATTTCTCTGATAACTTATGATGTTGAGCATCTTTTTGTGTGCTTATTAGCCATCTGTGTATCTTCTCTGATAAAATGTCTGTTCGAATCTTTTGCCTGTTTTTTTTTTCTTATTGTTAAGTTTTGAGAGTTCTTTATATATTTTGAATACAAGTGTTTTTCTATCAAATATAGTTTTAGGTTTTACCATTAAGTCTAAAATCCATTTCGAGTTATTTTTGGTATATGGTGTGAGGTATGGATCCAAGTTCATTTATTTTGCCTATGGATAGCTCATTGTTCAGCACCATTTATTGAAACGGCTACCCTTTATCCACTGCATTGCCTTTGTGCCTTGGTAAAAAATCAGTTGTCAATATATACAAAACTTGCATTTTAACATCATTGTGAGTTAGAGCTAGAATAGGGTTTAGAATAGTCTCTTGAAGCATCAGATGCGGTAAATCAGGGTTGTATTCTTTACATTTTTAAGCAAATTCTTTAATAAGATATAAGCTAAATACAGAAAAGTATACAAATTCTAAGTGTATAGCTTGATGAATTTTCACAAAGTAAACACACTCGTGTATCTACCACCTAGATAAAAATAGGACATTCCCAACACCCTACAGCCCCTTCTCATGCTTCTTTCTAGTCACTATCCTTTCTCTGCGCAGGTATTTGCTCTCCTCCCTTCTGTCACCATTGATGAGTTTTGCCTCTTTATAGAAATGGAGTGATATCTGTACTCTTGAGTCTGCGTACTTTTGCTTAACATTGTATTTTGGGGATTCATTTGTGTTGTTGCATATAGTAGTAGTTCTTGTTGTGGTATATTATTTCCTTCTATGAACATATCACAGTTTATTAATCCATTCTGCAGTTATTAGACATTTGGATGGTTTCTCCTTTGGGCTTTTAATGCTTTTATGAACATTCTTGTTCATTTTTTTGCAAATAGGTAAGTATTTTCTGTTGGATATATCCCTAGGAATGGCATTGCTGGTCATAGTGTATGGATATGTTCAGCTATAGTAGAGACTGCCAACATTTTCCAAAGTGGTTGAACCAGTTTATGCAACCCCTTCACTACATCCAGTTGTATATGGGTATTATGTTGTTCAGCATTCTTGTTAACACTTGATATGTCCAGTCTTCTAAAATTTTAGCCATTCTGGTGCATGGATGGTGTTCTCGTGAGTTTGAATTGATATTTCTCTGGTGACTAATGAGGTTGAGAATCTTTATATATGTTTATTGGTCATTTGAATATTCCTTGTAGTGAATTGTCTATTCAGATTGTTCATATTTCTATTGAGTTGTTTATTACTGATTTCTATGAGTTTTTTTTTTTTAATATCTTCTGGCTATGTCTTGTTTCTTTATAACTTTGTATTTTAAAGACTTAACCCCTCCAATAAGCTTCCTGCCAACGTCACTGCTATAGAGAACAGGAAGATAAGCCTTTTGGTCAATGCAAATAATATGATTTTTTTTTAATGAATTGGGGTAAATCTCATTGGCATATGGCAGTTCAGTTTTTCTAAAATTAAATTATTGTTTTTGGTAGACATTCCCTGGCCTTTAATGGGCACATGCAAATTTGCCCCTTGATTTATTTGGGACAGGGTTTCTCAAAAGTGGCACTATTAAAATTTGAATGGGATAATTCTTTGTTGTGGCAGCTGTCCTGTGCACTGTGGGGTGCTTAGCAGCATCTCCCAGGCCTCAACCCACTAGAGGCCAGTAGTACCTACCCCCCACTTTGTGACAACCAAAAATGTTTCCAGACGTTGCTGAATGTCCCTGGGGTGGGAGGTGGGGGTGTTAAAATTGCCCTGGTCGAGAACCACTGATCTAGATTTGTTTTGTGGGTATTTTACCAGTTTGCCAGGAAATTAGGGAGCTCAAAATTACGTGTGTTTTCTAAAATACATATGGAAATACAAAGGACTAAGAATAGTCAAGATATTTTTTAAGCAGCAGGTCAAGGTGAGAAGACTTGTTCTATGAGATATCCTGATTTATTATATATAAAGCTATAATAACTAAAGCACTTTGGTATTAGCACAGTATTAGACCAGTGGAAAACAGTAGAGAACCCAAATCCAGTTCCGTGTGTATCCAGAAACTTGATTTCTTTTAATAGTAGTGCTCTTACAGAGCAGAGGGCAAAGAAGGGGCGTTTCTATAAGTGGTCCTGGGACTATTAGATATCAGTATGGAAAAAATTCAAATTGGTATCCTACTTTACTCCGTACACAAAAATCCATTCCAGGTAGATTAAAGACCTAAGCATGAAAGGCAAAACTACTAAGATGTTAGAATATAGTGGTTTTCAAACGATGTTCTTAAGAGTCTTAGAAAAAACATGGCTTGTAGTGGGAAGGGGACAGTGGATCAGGGAAGTTCTAGGTCTTGAGTGCTCTTTTGGAAATTTTAAACGCTATTTCTTAAAAAACTGTAGTCCTCCTCAGAAAAGGCTTGAAAACCTGTGCTGTGTGGCATAGAATGCCTTCTGTGTTTTTGCAGACTCAAACCTTATTTTTTTTTTGAAAATAGTATTGGACTTGCTTATAGTGCTTTCTCCCCTAGTAGTCTGTAAATCCTTCAAGGCCAGGGACTGGTTTTTTTTCATTGTTTTTCCATGGGGTCTGGAATTGTATGGACTCAATAAAATAAATGCTTGTTAAATGAATTCAAGCACTGGGAGTGGAGGGAATGTATAGAGAAGAGCAGAGAGGAAGGAAGGTACTTTGAAGAACACTCTCATTTACAGGAAGCGAGAAACCACTGCATTGCAATAGTTAAGAACCGTGTTACAGACATTAAGGAAAAAGCAAATGCATTTATTCTGTTGCAAGAATACAGAGTGTTACGTTTGGCTGTATACCTAGAGGTTATGCTTATGGATTTTAGAATCAGACAGCAGGAGTCAGTCATATCTAGGCTCTGCCTCTTACTAGCTAAACAATATTGGGCATGAACTTGACTTCTTTCAAACCTAGTATTCGCACTTATAAAATGGGAATAATATTATTCGGTGATTTAAGAGGTCATTGATGACCTTGAGATAGAGCTTTCCGGATTGTGGGATTAAAAGCTAGATTATAGGAGCTTGATTCTACTATATTGTTAAGCCTAAAGAACATTGAGAAGCTCAGTAGGAAACAAACATTGAGACGCTGTAAAGAACGATTTTTATAGAAATGAAATACATTTTCTTGAGAGAATCTTACAGTTATATTTTTTAAGCCACATTATTGGGAGTGGTCTACAAAAGCATAAAGCTACAATTGGACTTTCCTGTTGAAAGTATATTTCTCAAAATGTTTGCTATATCTTTGTTAAGGTAAACTGAGTGGTAAAGTGCTTTTAAACATGTTGAGCATTTCATGTTTTAAAGTATGTTATGAAATTTTTAGAAATAAATCATACATCTTGATTCCAATATTTTTCTAGAAAAATTTCCTGGAGCAACCCCTGATGGCCTAGCGGTTAAAGTTTGGCACGCTCCGCTTCGGCGTCCCAGGTTCAGTTCCCAGGCGCGAGCCACACCACTCGTCTCTCATTGACTATGCTGTGGCGGTGACTCATGTAGAAGAACTAGAAGGACTTACACGTAGAATATAGAACTATGTACTGGGGCTTTGGGAAGGGAGAAAGAAGAGAGGCAGATTGGCAACAGATGTTAGCTCAGAACAAATCTTTCCAAGCAGGGAAAAAAAAAGAAAAAGAAAAATTGCCTAAGTGTAAGTTATTTATACCCATTTTTTATGACTTCTTATATAAGACTCTCCCGAAAAAAACTATACTGGCTGCAAAGCTATCTGCCATTAAACAGGTATCCATATGGAGAGAAGAAAATGGTGATTTTCAAGTAGAGAAGAATTCAACCCTTATAAACTACACGGCAGGTAAACAGAATTTGTTGGCAGTGAAATATTCCCGTTATTTCTAGTAGAACAAGGTAGCCAAGCATCACTCAAGATTTCAGTGGTGCTTGTAGAGAGTAGTTGGGTCATGTCACAGACGTGAATTGTAAATTATTGTAACTTCATTTTATATAGTTACTCATTACAAAGGAGTTTATTATTATACTAGATTATTGAGGCTAACATCATTAAAATGAAACTGCATGGTGCTTTCTTATATAAGAGGAATTTGACAGTAAACTATTTACTTAAGGCATATACTGATAGTATAGCTACTTTGTACTTTTAATTCTTCTGTTGTTTTGATCTAATAATGGCATTTTGGGGGGTCAAAATACCTTTTTTTAGAAACCTTGATACAACCATATGCTGTCTTCAAAATCTTACTTCAAATAAAGCAATAGAGGCAAGTTGGAAGTAAAAGCATGGAATACATAAACAAAATAATAAGGGAATTATGGTGCCAGTTATCAATGGATTGCCCCTGTGTAACAACATCAGAGTGTTGCCCTCTATTGTCTGTTCTGCAATAATGGAGCTGCACCCAGTAGACATTTCTCTTTTGCACCTGGCAGGGGTTAAGCTTTGTCAGAGAAAGTTTAGGACAAAGGGCCTTCCTTCCTAATTCCAAGGTGCTTCCATTCTTTCCTTTTTCTTTCTCCTGCAGTACAACCAGCAGTGGCACAATTCAAGGGTGTCTACAGGGACTCACCCACAGTGGGTGATCCACAGTGGATTCAGTGGATCCCCTTGGATGGCTTAATAAGGAGAATGAGTGGCACCCCTGCAAGTGGAATCCCAGTGAATCCAGTAGACTTCCCAGCCTAAGCCTACCTTCCCCCGGGATGGGACAGGGCTTTCCTGTTTGCCAGTCTCAGCCTGCTGTTCCCTACCTGCTGAGCTCTGCCCTGATCAGGGACTGGTACTGGCCTTGGGAAACATGACAATCTTCTCCACCATCCCTGTGTTGCAATCATTCCTTCTCCAACAAGACCTGAAGGCAGCCTTGGTGAAGGGGTCCTCTCCCATATTTGTTTCTTTCTTAACTACTCTACTGTAATTCTGGGCTATTCTCTATAGTTCCCTTTAAAGGTTTATGGTTAATTGTTCATTATATAAACTGTCCCTTCTCAATCTATTTGTTGGTTTCCCTGTCCTGAGTGAACACTGATTCTTATCATTATATATTATTTTATAGGATGTTAGTGCTAAGGGGAAAAATAAAAGGGGGACAAGTTGGATAGGGAGTGTCAGGACAAGAGGATAGTTCATATTTTAAATGACATGGTCAATACAGCCTCACCAAGATGACATTTGAACACAGAATTATAGATAGTGAAGAAGATGAGGCATGAAATCATCATGTGGAAGAGGATTCCAAATGGAAGGAACATAGAGTGCAAGTCTACAGGTGGGAGAGTGTCTGGCATGTACCAGGAGCATAATGGAGTGCAGAGGTACAGGGGATGACTGGCCAAAGATGATGTCAGAGAGAGTGTGGGACCAACTGTATGGTGCTTGAGGTCCAGCATAAGGACTTGAACTTTCCTCCTGAGAGAAATGGAGAGCCCCTTGAGAGATTTCACAATGTCAGGGTGTGACATCTGGTTTTAAAGGGTCACTCCAATTGGTGCATTGGGGATAGATTGTGGGTCAAATATAGAGGCAGAGAACCCAGTTAGAAGGATACAGCGATAATCCAGGCCAGAACAATGGTGCAATGTGGTCCACCCAGCCATCAGGGAGTAACAGGGTGTGGACTTACATACCCACTGCAAGCAAAGAAAAAACTAGTCAAAATACGTGATATGATTATTTCGCTAATGATCAGTCTACAAATGCAGTGGGTGAAAGTCCACAAGGCCAGAGAAAAGCAACCTTCGTGTAAAGAAAAATTCTGAGGAACTGTGAGTCACACCACCTGCAACAACCACAGATTCTAGAATTATTTGAGATGCCAAGACAATGAGGAGGGAATAATCGTTTCAACAAGTAGTGCTGGGACAGGTGGATATCCACATGTGAAAGAATAAAGGTGAACCCCTACCTCACACCATATAGAAAAATGTTACATCTTCTTACCATCAAAGATGTAAATGTAAGACCTAAAACTATAAAACTCTTGGAAGAAAACATGGCCCTGGATTAGGCAATGTTTTTGTAATTATGGCACCCAACACAAAAGCAACCAAAGGGAAAACAGATCAATTCAACTTCATCAAATTAAAACTTGAGTGCGTTGAAAGACAGGATCAAGAAAGTGAAAAGACGACTCACAGAAGGGGAGAATATGTTTACAGATCTTTACATATCTGATAAGGGTCTACTATTGAGAATATATAATACATTCTCGCCTTTCGACAATAAAATACAAATAGCACAATGAAAAATGGGCAATGCATGTGGATAGGCATTTCTCCACAAGAAATATATGCCTGCCTGGTGCTGTGCTGTGCTGTCCCTGCCTGAGGCTGCAGTTCCTGTGCTGGCCATCAAGTGGCAGCCTCCTGTGTCAGTGGTGCCCACTGAGCTTTGCTGGAGCAATTGGAGAAAGGAGGAGTCATGCAGAAGTCATGCTGACCCTCCTCCTGCCTCAGGACCCACTTGCACTTCCTATTACTAGTGTTCCTCTTCATCATCTGAGTGGAGCAAAAGCAGGAAGGACGGATCCAAGATGCCCCTATTTGTTCATTCAGCAGCCAGGTGCCAAGCCCTCACCCTGGGCCAGGAGCTCTGGTGGACCCAAGGGTGGTGCTGAAATCTACCCAGCTGTCCCTGCCCACCAGGAGCTCAGTCTGGAGACAGATTGACAAAAGCACAAAATCAGAGACACGTGAAAGAGAAGAGCATGAACTGGAATGAAAATAAAGAGTGTCCTGCAGGGAGAGCTGAGGTCTCACTGGGTAGGAGTGTCTGAAAGGCCTGACTGAGGTGACATTAGCTGTGACCAGAATGACAGGAGGACCCAGCGCTGCACTCACCTGTGATCAGCATGCCAAGGAGAAGGCACTGCTGGTGTGGAGACAGCCAGGCAGAAGTGAGTTTGGCCAGAGGAGGTTAGAGAGGTGGGCACTGTGGCTGCAGAGAGCCTGGAGGGGAGAGGAGGGAGAAGGGCAGGCCAGACCCGAGAACTGGGAGATGGTGTGGGGTGTCTCCTCCTCTCTGACAACGCGGCTCCCCACCCTGCATCTTTAAACCGCAAATATTCGCTCTCTCTCCATCTCTGTGGACCAGAAATCCTGCACAACTGAGCTGGAGCCTCTGCTCGTGGTGACTTCCAGGTTGGGGATGTGGCCTCCACTGAGGCTGGACCATGATGAGATGTGCTGTCAAGCTAACTCCTGTGGGCTCGATCAGGTGCAGCTTCACTGAGAGCCCGGCTCCTTTCTGTCTGTTGGCCAGGGCACTCCCTTGGTTTCTTCTGTGTGGGCCTCTGCATAGGGGAGCTCAGGACATCCATGTATTTCCCCAGGTCCAGGGGTCAGACAGACTGAGAGAGGGGAGCAAAGGGAGAGGGTCGAGGGAACACAAGAGAGCGAGTGAGAGAGAATGACAGCCTCGGTGGTGGAATCTGGGAAGGGTCGTCTTGTCACTTGTGCTGAGTCTGCTCGTCAGAAGCCAATACCTAAGCTGTCATTGGTCCACAGGGACGTATAGAACAGGCAGGGAGATCATCCCTGCAGGGGCACGCTGACCTTGACTCGATTGTCCTGGTGGTGAAAGGCTCCCTTCCTACCTGGGCTCATCCTACGTTGAGCTCAGATCTTCCTCCTTGGGAGTGTTGCTCGTCGGGGCCCGGGTGTGTGCTCTCCCGGGTTCCCTGGGCTCCTGTTCCCTCCAGGAGGGAGATGCACACTGAGGGGGCTGAGGCCAGAGCAAGCAGGGATCACTCTACCCTCCCAGCTCATTTGCTTCCTTCTCCAGGTGGGCCAACTCCTCAGGAGCCTCTCCTCACTGCTCACCATCTTCTCTGCTCTGAGAGCACCTCGTTTCAGCCTCTGAAGAAGACCTGGGGAGAAGTTTGCAGGTGGGAAGGCCTCTCTCCATGGGAGCCCCAGAGTGGACAGGGAACTTCGACAGGGCTGGGCATTGTCCCCTCAGTCAACTTGGACTTCCTGGGAGGCAGCAACACCTGGGGGCAGGGCCTAGGCTGGTGGAAGGTCTCTAAGCTTCCCCACAATGCCCATCTTCCTGGTCTCTCCTGATTGGGCACAGGCCTGCACAAGCACACAACATTTCAGACCCCCTGGGGTCATGTGCAGCCCATCAAGGCCGCTGTGTCTGTCTCATTGTGTGGTTGTCCGTCTCACTTTCCTGGCTGATTCGCTGCTCTGTTCTAGATCCAACCTCAGGCGGCTGCAAAGTTGACTTGCCACGTCAGCTTGCCACTGAGATGGCTACTGTTTCCAGAAATGCTTAGGGGCCGGGCTTTGTCCACCCATGGCGACATCAAGTGGACAACCTCTGACAGTGAAACCACCCCCCTTCAAGCTTGCGCTGCTCACAGGGCCGTCACACTGAGGGGGTGGGGACAGGACCTGCCCCGGGCAAAAACACCACGACTCTCACTGTTCTTCCTTCAGCTTCAAATGCTCCTCAGTTGGTTGTATGTCTTTGGTCTCTTCCCAGAGGTTGTTTTCTGACAGCGCTTCCAGTGTGACCATGGCTTCCGGAAAGAGGATTGGCTGAATTCCTCACTCCACCATTCGGTGTGTCCTGCCACCTCACACCGATCACTTTCTGAAGGCGCATCCTTTCAGCAATCTGAGGACCCAAGATTGTGAGTCTGTGTCCTGGAGGGATTTTGAGAAGAGCTGGTGGGATTGCAGTATTGCAAAGCATAAAGTCTTGCTTCCAGAAAGCTGTCTGGGATCCTCAGCATCTTGCTGTTTTGGAGTCAAAGCCCTGAGATCTTTAAAAAGCCAGCAATGTTAGAACATGGGCAGGACAAACAAAAGTCTCTGGGCTCCAACAGCAACTAAAATATTCTGAATTTCTAGTAACCTGAGATGAGTGGAAAGGAATTGGGAGTGTGGAGTGGAGGGGCGGTTTGGGCCAACTACGCATCTGGGAGGAGAAATGTCATGCAGAGCAGCCTTTCTGGGGGCATAAGTGTGGGACATGTGTGCAGATCCCCCCTGCAGACATTGCTGCTGCTGCCCTTCAGTTCCCTCAGCCCACTTGAGTCCCTGCAGTCCCTGGGAGCCAGTCCCCAGCAGGTCCACAGTGTCCCCCTGGAGCACCTGCATCCACTCTCTGCCTGAGGGCACTCTCCTGCACCGGGAGCTTCCTCTCCTGCAAGCCTGTGCCAGCCTGTAGCACAGAAGCCTTCATGACCCGGGGTAAACCCTCCACCCACGGGGACAGAGCCAGTCCGGGTGGGATCTCGTCTCCCAACAGGACTAGGATGGATGCTCACCTCAGTGCTCCCTCGTCAGGCCCCGCACTGGCTCACCTCCTCCATGCTCCCTTCCCCTTGGCCTCCCTCGGGCCTCCTCCATCACCTGCAAACAAACCACTTGCCCTACATCCTTGTCTACTTTGTGCCCAAACCCTGCCGAGATTCCACACTGGAAGCGACTTGGAGCAGGTCGTCCAGCCTTCAGGACTTGAGCTTCCTCATCTGTAAGATGGGGACAAAAGGCCTGCCTCCCGGAGTCGTCAGAGGAGACACAGCGTGGGAAGATGCAAACCGCTGCAAAGAAGGATGTCAGATGATCACCCAGTGAAAACACCAACCTTGCCAAAGAAACAGAAGCTCTTGAGGCTGAGGGAGAAATGCGGGCAGCCTGTCCAAAAAACTTGGAGAGTCACTGACGAGTGTGGGCGTGCAGGGTAGGCCCCCAAACAGTGGAAGAGCCATTCGACAAGGAGGCTGACAGGACAGAGGCTTCCAAGGAGAAAGATTTAAGCGTTGGAGGATCACAGAGGCCTTAGAAAAATCGTGAGGCCCTGGAACAGGTTTACTGAAATACTATTATTGGCCAGAAAAATGTGTTACAAATACCCAGTCCACTCTGGATTACTTCTCGTTGGTTGTAGGAATGAGTGCACACTTGTGATTAGAACCCACATTTTGTTAAATATAGGATATCTTTATTTTTCTTAACTTTTAATTATTTTTTTTGTCGATGAAGTGCCAAGCATGGGTTTTCTCCGTTCTTCTCTTTGCATGGGTGGCCTCTACTTTCAGAAGTGGATTCCTGGTGCTCATCACCCCTGCTAACCCGAGGGACAGCCCTCTTTCAGGTCACACAGTGGATGTGAGCTCCAGGTGGGCAGGGACCACGTCGGGTCATACTCACTGGTGAAGTTACAGTGCTCAGCCCATGGCAGGGACCAGATCGTATTGGCTGAATGAGTGAGGGAAACAATGAACGAATGCATGAATGAGTACATGAGTGCAGGAGTGAGTGAGTGAAGGAATGAGTGAAGGAATGACTGGGTGAATGAAGCAGTAAGTGAATAAACCACAGAAGCTGGATCCACACAAGAGGAGCCTTTATCTGTGTCGGGCTCACAGGGTGTCACAGCACAAGCCCTGCACCGTCGCATGGAGCATGTCCAGTTGTCCTTCCAGCGTTGAGCCTCCGTCACCTGCAACACAGTGTGGTCCTGGATCTTCTTCAGCTCCTCCTCAAAAATTGCTGAATGTTCCCGCGAGCAGGGCAGCAGGAAGGGAACCTGAGGAGGGACTTCCCAGACCCTGCGCCCTGGAGGACCACTGTGACAGCCTGGCAGGGGGCTCTTAACACGCTCCAGGCACCAGGCTAGAGATGCTCAAGCCATTCCGCAGGGAAGTCTCCCAACAGCCCATCAGGAAGCCAAGTTATTTCCTCATTGTACAGATAAGGAAACTGAGGCTGAGAGCCTTACCTGCATTACCAGCTAGAAAGAGGCTGAGCAGGGACTAGTACCCCTGTTTCTCTGACTTTGGATCATTCCAAACCACTGTCCTGCACTGCGGCCTCCTCGGGCTCCGGGGTCCTGGCCTCCCTGGGGCCTGCACCCTTCTGGCCTCCAGCCATCACTGAACTAAACGGACAGGGCCACTCCGTCTGCCTGGGGCTGGGTATGGTGGCCGGGGAATGGCCAGCCGTGGGCGCTGTGGGCTCTCCCAGTACCAAGGACCAGCCTATCCCCCCGCAGAGTAAGGTCTCTGTGGGCATCAGGACCAAAACTTGTCAGAACTTTAGGGAAAAGAGGTCCCTCCCTCAGCATGGGGGAGCCCTTCTCAGGCAGGCCCCATGGGGTCTAAGAGGCACTGGGTTCAAATCCCGGCTCTGCCACTCTGCAGGGCACAGAGGGAGCAAGTCTCTTTAAGCCTCAGTTTCCTCATCAGTGAAATGAAGACAATAATTGCTCCTCCCCCAAAGAGTTGTGGGGAGGATTCATGGAGATAGCTGAAGAGGAGAACAGAGGCCCCGGTAAGTGCTCATCACCGTGAGCTGTTCCTGCTGATGTCACCCCACTGAGAGCCCCCTGGGGCCCTTCTCTTCTGCCCACTCTGATCTCCCACCAGGCATGCCCTACTCGCTCTGACTCCGCTGTTCCTCTGGAATGCCTTTCTCCACCCCATCTCGTCCCACGGCAGTCAGCCAGCCAGGTGGGGATCCAGGACCCAGCCCCATCTCTCCTCCCGTGATTCCTCTTCAGTAGAGCTAGTAGCTGTTGAGATCTGAGAAGGTGCAGGGCACTCCAGGTGCAGCCTCAGCGAACTTGTCTGACACCACCGTGAAAGCTCGGCTGCCACCCCACTTCACAGGTGAGGAAACCGAGGCTCCAATGGCAGTGCCTCTCTGAGGTCACCAGGGCTCTCTCGCTCATCCCCACTGAGCAGGGCCCCTCCATCGCAGAGGCTGAATGTGCTGGATATGTGGGCTGGGGCTGGCACAGTGCCTGAGGCAGCCATCACTCCTGGAAGACCCTGAGGTGTGCTTTGGGCACAATGACCTTCTCCAAAGCCTCCAGCCCTGTGCTCTGACCTTCTGGCACCTTCTATGACACCTCCACTGTGTCTTGTCAAAGTCACTTCTGCTCACACAAGCTCCAGTGGGTCCTGCTGTTGCAACTGAGAACTCCCCGTGGAGGGAGCATGTTCAAGGAGGTCCCTGTGACTCACTGCACTGCCCTAGATGTGCTTTCCCTACTGAGGATGGGGCTCTCTGCTTGGAGGGAGAGGGAGCAGGCAGGAGTGTCCAGACCCTCATCATCATCTGTCCTGGATGGCAGGCCAGGCTGCTCAGCTCAGGTGAGTTAGGGAGCAGGAGGGGCATGGGCAAGGCCAAAGCGGAGTCAGGTGTGCTAGGTGCGGGGCCAGGGGTGAGGGGAGTGGTAGGGACAGAAGCAACAGGAGCGGGGCCTTCCAGCTGGGCAGGTCACCCCAGGTACCTTCATCCCCTGCATCCTAGCTGCTCCTCCTTCTCCCTCCCTCCCTCAGGTCTCTGCTTCAGGGTCTCTGAACTCCCTGTTCCCAAAGATGATCACAGCGTAGAAGGAGACCTTGGGTGTCAGAGACTGTGCCCAACACCTTAACATCATGTTTACATTATGAGCCAGAATCTCCACCTCTAGGGATCGGTCCTAAAGAAGTAGAGATTTATGGATGCAGGTGTTCCTTTCAGCATGCTGACGGGAGTGAAAAATCAGAAATGATCCGTGTTGCCCAGCAGAGGCTCTTAGGAAATTCTGAGGCCGACGCAGAGGAGGAAGAGGATTCACTGGCCAGGGTCCAGCCCTGGGGAAATCAGGTTCCAGAAGAGCACACTCCCTGAAGTCCTTCCCACAAGATAGCCGCAAGTGCACACACACACACACACTTGCACATAGACATACCTATGTGCATACAGATGCACACAGCTGAATGGGCACATGCACACACGTGCACACACACGTGCATACAAAGGCAAAGGACTGAAACGGTGAACACTGCCTGTTAAGGGCACTCCTCAGTTTCCACTTAATTCTTAATTCCCTTAGAATTCATTCTTTTATTCTAATAAACGTTTACTGTCTTTGTAATAAAAACCTTTACAAAGAAAAACTAAATAATGTACTTCAGTCCAAAGATGAGTGATAAATGGATAACATTAACCATGTTATTTTAATCTTGTTAGAATTATAAGAGGAATAGAGGCACATTTTATCAAGTTGAAACATCACGCAGGCCCCTAAAGGAGAAGAGAAGTGAGTGGCAATTCCCATCCCCAGAGGTGAACTCCATGGACTATTTGGTGCATATCTCTCTGGCTCTGTCTCTCTCTTTGTGTCTGTCTATCTCTGTCTCTCTCTCACACACAGATTCATTTTCGTAGATGCGTGTCTCCCGGCTGATATCACATATACGTGGTCTTACAGATGGGACAAATGGATCCCATCGCCTCGCCATGGACAGTAGCACTCCTTCCAATTGCTTGCTATTGCAACCAGTGCTGTGATGAATATTCTGGAAAATACATCTTTGAAAAGTTGGGCAGGAATTTCTGTGGGATGAAGTCCAGGGATCAGCACCGCCGCCACAGGAGTGCCCCTGGGGACTGCGATGTGTCCTGCAGGCTGGTCTCCAGAGAGGAGTGTCCTTTAACACTTGTCACTAGGGGTCTACTGGGGCCTCTGCTTCCTCACATTGTCACCAGGGCTTGTCATCACCACACTGGAACCCTGCCCGTCTGATGGGGCCCTGTGCCCTCTCCACAGTGTGCGTGACACTGGAACCCTGCCCGTCTGATGGGGCCCAGTGCCCTCTCCATGTGCGCGTCTCCTCCTTGGGGAGCTCGAGCTTCTCTGACACATGCTGCCCCTGTGTATCACGTCTCGTTGGCGTTCAATGTGTTTGCTCTTTATCTCTTTTTAGAACTCTGACTTTCGAGCATTTTTTTGGACCACAAGGATGCATAACCTTTCCCTGGTCTTGTGTTATGAGGAATACTTGCTGGTTTGTGTTTTGTCTTTCCAGCTTTCTACCCTTTCTTGTTTTAGTTTTGGCAGCAGGAAGCGCAACGTGTTTCGTGTGTGGCTTCTGGCTCTGGTGTCCCACTTAGAACAGCAGTCTGTACCCCAAGATTATGCACATATGTACCAAAAGGTCTTTCTTTGATACATCAAGTCTAGACTCCATCTGGGATTTTCCTATCAAATTAGAGAAATTCTATTTCAAATAAAAACAAAAGGAAAACCTATCAGGCCGTGTGAAAATAAATGGGCAGACAGACATGGCTACCTACGGCATGATTTCACTTATAGGAAACATGCAGAACAGATTAAAAAAAAAAAACAGTGACAGAAAACAGATTAGGGGTTGCCAGGGCCTGAGGGAGAAAGTGGGAGTGAGTGCTTTTAGAACAGGGTGTTCTTCTGGAGAATGAAATATTCTAAACCCATACAGCGGTGATGGATGCACAGCATTGTGAATGTACTTAATGCTCATGAAGTGTACAATTTAAAATGTAAAACAGTAAAGTGTTAAACGACGAAAGTGAAATTTATTTTAAATAATCAAGATATAAACAATAAAAAAAATCAATGAAAGGAAACATGAAATAGAGAAACAATTAGGAGGGTGGCGAAGGAAATTTGTGGTAAGGGAGTAGGTGGAACAGGTGGGACTGGAGGTTCTAATGAGGGAGGTTCCCAGGCCAGCTCTCCCAGGCTGCAGAGATTGGCCTCAGCTGCCTCCGGTTCTCCTGCAGGAGCTTGTGCAGGGGATGGCTCTCCCTGCACGGAGGCTGGGGCCTCAGCTGCCTCTCATTCTCCTGCAGGAGCCTGTGCAGGGCATGGCTCTCCCTGTACAGAGGCCGGGGCCTCAGCTGCCTCCTCGTCTCCTGCAGGAGCCTGTGCAAGGCATGGCTCTAACTGCACGGAGGCTGGACCATCAGCTGACTCCTCTTCTCCTGCAGGAGCCTGTGCAGGGGATGGCTTTCCCTGCACAGAGGCTGGGGCCTCAGCTAACTCAATGTCTCCTGCAGGCGCCCAGGCAGGGGATGGCTCTCCCTGCACAGAGGTTTGGGCCTCAGGTGCCTCCCAGTGTCCTGCAGAAGACTGTGCAGGGGATGGCTCTCCCAGCACAGAGGCTGGAGCCTCAGCTGCCTCCTGGTCTCCTGCAGGAGACTGTGCAGGGGATGGCTCTCCCTGCACGGAGGTTGGGGCCTCAGCTGCCTCCTTTTTTTCCTGCAGGAGCCTGTACATGGGATGGCTCTCACTGCTTGGATGCTGAGCCCTCAGTTGCCTCTTGGAGTCCTGCAGGAGGCTGTGCAGGAGATGTCTGCCCCAGCACGGAGGCAGGGATCTCAGCTGCCTCCTCGTCTCCTTCAGGAGGCTGTGCAGGCGATGGCTCTCCCTGCACAGAGGTTTGGGCCTCTTCTGCCTCCTGGTATCCTACAGGAGCCTGTGCAGGGGATGGTGCTCCCTGCACGGAGGCTGGGGCCTCAGCTGCCTCCTGGTCTGCTGCAGGACATGGTGGATATGATTGTTCTCCCGGGATTTAAGCTGGGTCCTCTGGTGGTTCTGTGGGTTTTATCACTGTCACTACAGACCCTCTCCCGGTAGCTGCTGATCCAGTCCTGTGGGACTCCGGCGCCTCCATCGGGGAGATGGATGGAATATCCCCTTCCACCAGCTCCACGCTGATCTCCTGTCTGGAGCTCTGCAAAGACAGTGACTGGCTCTGTCCCAGAGGCATCAGAGCCCTGCCCAGCTGTCCTTGCTGCTGCTTCTGCCCTCTGGACCTAATTCTCCCAGATCAGGCAAACACCTGTGTCTGCACAGTATTCCACCGCTGAGGAAAGACCTACACCTCAGGGGCTTGGAATAAACCTCAGGCAGAAGGGCGCCACCCCCACACTCCACGTCCCACCCAGCTGGCCTTGACCTGGGCTTTGAACCTGACTGACCCCCCCAGGCTTCTAACACCTCACCGACTGCTCCTGGTCACGGTGGTCCACCCACATGAACCCGCCCTTCCAGGCACACATGGGGAGGTGATGTAGGGCTGCTCAGATGGAACCACAGTGGTAGCCTGGTTTGGAATGGCCTTCCCTGGGCCTCCCGGTGTTACCTTTCCGTCCCTCCGGGTAAACGGCCAGAGCAGTCGGCCGTGAGAGGGGCACCAGCATCTGCATCAGTCTTTGGGGGCTTTCCTGGGGCTCTGGCCCCTGGTCATTGGGAAGCAGCAACTAAACATGTTGCTCCTTCTAGACAAGTGCTAGAGAAGTGAGCTCGCTTGGGGGCTGTGTTTAGGATGTGGGTGCCTAGTTACCAGGGTTCCAAGTTCTGTTGGGCTCTGTGAGGTCACTTCCTGGGATCCCCTTACCTAAGCTTCCTCCTCACACAAGACCTTCCTAAGGGCCCCCCGGGCTGCTGACTGCTCACTCTCCATCTCCATACCCTGTCCAGACACAGTCACACCAACACAGTCCACCCCACAGCCTCTGGGGAGGTCTGGACACAACCAGGGCCCCAGCTTTGAGGACACAGAGTTGAATTCAGTCCCGCTCCTGCTTCTTGCCAGTGATGTCACCCTGGACAACCCTGCGCCGTTCAGGGCCTCCCTTCTCAGGGTCTCTCCTGTGTTCATGTCCCTCTCTGTGTAGTGGGGGTCATTCTAGCATCTACTTCCTAGGGATGTCATCAGGTGTATAGACCTAGAGATCCCTTCAGAATCTGTGAATCCCGTGGGCTGCTCCCACACGTAGCTCCTGCACAGACTTGGCAGTGCAAGGATTACAGAAAGGGCTGGCTGTGGCAGAGAATACAATGCAAAGAGGCTTGGGTCTGCTGGGCGTCTGGGAGAGGCACTTCCCCTCTTGCCTGTTTCCCAGTGTCCCTAGGGAGGGTTGAAATGAAATGACGTTCAGACATCATCTCCTTCTGGCTCGCAACCCTCCAGGGCCTCCTGTTATGTTTAGACTCAGGTCCAAGTACCTGAGTGGCGGTCATCTCAGCCTATGTGGTGGGTAGCCCACACAGTGGCCCCAGCGTTCCCACTTCCTAGGCACACATCCTATGTAATCCCCGCTCCTCAATGAGAATGGACTTTGCGGCTGGCTTCTAACCAACAGAATAGGGCCGAATGATGGGATGTCACTTCCACGGTCGGCTTAATGAAAAGTCTGTGACTTCTGCCTGGTTCTGTCTCTCCTGTGTTCATTCTATCTCTCTGTCTCTGTCTCTCTGTCTCTGTCTCCCTGTCTCTGTGTCTCTGGCTGTCTGTATATCTCTTGGTCTCTCCCTGTCTCTCCGTCTATCTCTTTGTCTCTCCTCTCTGTATCCCTGTCTCTGTCTGAGTCTCCTCTCTTTGTCTCTCCTACCCATCTTTCTATCTCTGTGTGTCTCTGTCTCTCTTTCTCTCTCACTTTCTGTCTCTCTGATCCACTATTCAGGAGAAGACAGATCAGATATTATGAGCTTGCTTCCCTATGGCACCCCCTAATGCAAAGAACTGGCAGAGGGTCCCGGCCCACAGACAGAAAAGGCCTGAAACCCCCCATCCAAACTGAATCCTACCACTGCCCCGATACTTGTGAATGATCTCCGAGATGGCTCCTGCCTCTATCGAGCTTCAGTTGAGAACACAGCCCCAGCCTCCTGCTAGACCTTGACAGGGAGCCTCCCAGCTGACCTGAGCCTGGACCCTGGTAGAGACACTGTCAGATGCTCAATGACAGGTCTCGTAAGTGCTAAGTGAGGCTAAAGCTGTCACCCAGCATAGACAGCTAGTACCTCCTTCCAAGCCTGTGTCTGGCCCTACCATCGTCTCTCCCTCACTTCTCTCCTCCTCAGCTCACTCTAGCCACACTGGCTCTTTTCTCACCTCCTCTCTCGTCAAATTCTCTTCTGCCTCCAAGTCTCTGTGCTTTTGAGCTTCCCCCCAGCACGATGTTTGCAGACAGATGCAGGGCTGGTTCCTCTTGTCCTTCTGCTCAGGGCACAAATGTCCCCAGGGGGGCCCTTTACACCCACCTAGGGGCTCCAGGCCCTCCCTCCCTCCAGCACCCTGCTTCATTGCCCTGTATCACCTGCTCTTCTTTTTCGCATGGATTTGATCATGATTTTGTCCCTTCCACCTCCAGGCTGTGAGCTCCTGGAGGACAGGGACCATGTGGGTGCTTTCAGCACTGCCCTCAGGACTAACATGGGCCCTGCTCAGAGTGAGTGCTGGGGCCACAGTAGCTGAAAGAATCATGAGAGGATCTCAGAGTCCCCTCCCGCCTCTGATCAGCTCCCATTGTGGATGTGGATGTCAGTAATCAAAGGTGCCTGTTGCTTTAGACAGGGGAACACCCAGAACGAGCCCTGGGCATCCCTTCCCTGCTCCACTTGCTCCATTGAGCACGAGTGGACACAGGACACCCCTGGTGGTCAGCCCCAGCCTTGCAGCCCCACGCAGGAAAGCAGAAGGCAAAACACACACCTTTCTTTGTTTGGGGTCCTCAAGGCAGTGGTTCCACCAGGCACGAGGGTGCAAAGCAGCAGGACCTGCAGGCTCCAGGAGTGACGTGAGGGACCTCAGAATCCTCTCTTGCTCCCCGCTTTCACTCCACTGGCCCTGGTGTGTCCAGTTGACTCACAAGGCCTCCTCACCCCAGCCAGGGCAATGACTCCACCTCACTTCCAAAGGAGGACCCCGAGGCTCCGACAAGGATAGCCTTGTTCCTGGTCCCCAGACAAGTCGACCAGTGCTCTACCATGTTCTGCACTGCCTGGGTCCCCAGTCCCCAAGCTCTCAGGCTGCCCTCTGCAAAGCAAGACCTCGAGGGAATGGAATGCATTTTACAACGACTCAGAGAACAGTGGGTCATGGATGGAGAAAGAAGGTCAATAGACTCGTCTACAAGCCTGTGGGACCCTGAGAGTCACCCCATCTATGCACCCCAATTACAGAGGCCGAAGATCAGGCCTTCTCTCCTGTAGCCCCTCCCCCCTAGGGGGGTCACATCCTAGTTCCCGGTGCCCAGAGTGGTGGACACAGGACGTCAGACCTGGTTCTCTGCAGGCTGCTCTAGGGATGGCCCCAACCCCTGCATCTCCCTGTGCAACTTGGGGACCCCCTGCACACCAGTCTGGCATCTCTCCCCTTCATGCTATGGGCCTGGGCATGTGACTAGGGGACCGGATGCCCCTGCCCTATGGCAGAGCTGCCTCCAACCTCTTTCTTCCTTCCTCCTGTCACCTCCCCAGTGTGCACTTCCCTTCTGACACAGGACTGGGCAGTCAAAGTGTGTGTGTATGCTTGTGTGTGTGAGTGTGTCCACGTGGGGATGCGTAGAGGAAAGGGCCCTACATGGGGGAGTGTTGGCAGGGGTGCCGCAGGATCTTAGGGGCTCTCATTCCCAAAGCAAACCCCTTGGAAGTGTTGAGGCTGGCCTAAGAGCTTGGAATGCTCTCTTCTCCTCTGGACTCTGCCCACCTCGTGGGCCCAGGGCCTGTCCCTACTTCTCCTGGCCTCAGTTTCCCAACTCTCCTGTGAGGGTTGGACACGGAACAACATCAGCCCCGATGAGCATGGACATGGCCCGGGATCTCAGTCCGCATGTGTGTGGCAGGGATACCCTCACGGTCTCACAAGCCTCTCTCCTGTGGGGCAACCAGGCCTCCTGTCCATGGTCAGGCACACAGAGGGGCCATGCGTACAGCACTTCTGGGTGACAAGGCCCGCAGCACACATGTGTAACACAACGGTCCCCTGAGATGGCTGCTTTCGTCTGTCCCCTCCCTAGCCAACTGCTCGGTGACCCTCACATCCACTACGTCCTGGGAACAGACCACACAAGGCAGGTGGGCCAACGGTGCGCAGTTGGGTAGGTTGGACACCTGGGGAGGTGAGGGTCACTGAATATACACCGACCTCACTGTCCTGGTCCAAAGACTGCATCCCAGGGCCCAGCTCCATGACTGGCTGGTCCTGTGGACATGAAGACTGTGGTGGACACAGACCTTGGGCAGGGAGAAGGCCAGTCTGCCCTTTTCCCTCCTCCTCTACACCCCCTACCGGCCACATGATGTCCAGCCAGTTCCTGCCTGCGGCCCTGGTGGGTTTAGGAGGAGCTGAAGGAAACCCAGCTGGGCAACTATTGGAGGGAGTTACTGTTATTAGGGAGCCCTCTGCGTCCTGAGTGATTGCACCCCATTTTACAGATGACCAGTGGTCCCAGCATTCAAGGTCACTCTACTCTAAGTGACCAATCCAGACGTGAACAGGGGACTAGAATTCCTTGCTTTTCACCAGCTTTGAGCCCAGCTTTGACCATCGAGTCCTTGTCGTGCATTGGGGCTCCCCCAGCCAGGCGACCTCCTGAGTCCAAGCACTTTAGGCACCTTCTTCTCCCTGCTTGAATCCCAACACACCCTCCTGAGGTCAGAGTCACTGACTCCAATTTTCATGGAGTAAACTGAGGCTCCGAGAAGACACCACATGAACTTGCCTGTCACAGGGCTGTGAGGTGACCTAGCTGTGTGTTTGACCCCAGGTCAATCTGACCCTAAAGGCTCTGCTAGCACAGGAGCCTGAGGAGGTGGCCTGTGAGACCAGCACGGAGGTGAGTGCATCCTGGATAGGGGCATAGGGGAGGGGCTCTGTAGGCTAGGAGCTCTGAAGGGGGCAGGTGCTTGGCAGGGTCCTTGGGGAGGAAGGCTCTAGGGATGGTGGGGTGCGGTGCGGGGGTGCACTTGGGGACGATGTCTGGACCAGATCACACAGGGCCGTGACTCAGGCAAGGAGTCGGGTCTCACTACAGGTTGGTTGGACGTGAACGAGCAGTCTCATCAGAGTCTCAGGCGCTTAGATCCTAGATTTGGAGGGAGCTTGGTGGGCAACTTATCCACCTCCACTCAAGCCCAGATCCCCAAGAACCAACAGGATGAGAAGGCTGCTTCCATTTCCTCCCATGTACAGTGGGGACTGTGGCGGTCGCCTACCTGCTCCCAGGGCTGGGCATGCTGCGTGGAGGGCCCAGAGAGGGCTTCTTGTCAAAGTAGCCATTCAGGACAGGTCTGTGCTCAGAGAGCTCTGAGTGATGGGACCAAGGGCATGTCCCACCAGTGGGCTAAACAAGATGCTCCTCTCCACGTTGCTGTTGTTTATTCCAGGTGGACAGGGATGATGCAGCATCTCCCACCGGGTGGATGGAGAGGGCCAGCGAGGAGCTATTGTTGAAGAGCCTGAGAGACAACGCTGGTGTGTGACCAAAGCTGCCATGGGTGTGGTGGAGGCTGACCAGGAAGAGGTGCTGCTGGAGACCAAGATGAAACCAGAGACCATAGGGGACCAGGGGGCGGTTGATTTCCATAACTGCGGGGAATGGCATGATCTGCAGATTCTCTGGACACCCCGACAGGACACCCCAGGCCAGCATCCAGCTCCTGGGCTTCTTGGCCCTTTTGTGGATATGGATGTGGAACACTGGTCCCGGGCAAGAAGGGACTGGGAATGCGCTGTCAGGGAGAATGGGTAGGGCAGCCACCTTCTTTTCCTTGAAATCAGGGGACTCTGGGTCAAAACTCATGTTGCTCTCCTCCACTTTGGAGCTGGAGGAACCAGCCAAGGGCTCGCTGAGCATTGGACAATGTCCCTGCCACTGAGGTCCTAGCCCCATCTGAGGTGTCCCAGCAGTTGGATTGGGAGCTGTCCCTGGTCCTGAAGCCTGTGTTGGGGCCTGGAGGATTGGAGGCTGGATGGAAGGGTTGCATTTGCAGAGGTCAGGCCCCCTGGGTGAGTGGGGACTCTGGGACACCTGATGTCACAGATGCAAGTGACCAGCACCTGGGAAGGTGTGACTGAGGTGCACAGAGGGCAGTGCCTCAGTGGCAGGCAGGGCTTCATGCCCATGGGCAGCACTCCTTGGCAAAGGTCAGCTAGTCCTTTGGACCCTAGAGGGCAGAAGGCACCTAAGGATGCCAGTGGTCCACAGGAGGCCAGGACAGCCTGCTGACTGGCAGGCATCAGGCCTGCAGCAGGAGAGGTTCAGGGTGAAACTGCTCCTGGATAGCCTGGGACAGCGGGTTGGACAGAAAAGATGGCCACCTGGTTTTTGTCACTCTAGTCTGTACATGCTCGTCTCCCCAGCTAGCCAGACCCTGGGAAGGGTGGCCCTGTGGCTGAACAGCACTAGGGACTGAGGAGAAGGTGCCCTTGGCAATATCAAGTCCCTCCTCTTCATGTGAGGCCGGTTGAGCTGGCTCCATGCCTGACCTCACCCCCTTGGTGACGATGGGCTTCTTCAGGTCCAAGTCATACTAGGCTTCGGGTACTGAACACATTGCCATCCTCAGGGGTCTTCAGCATGGGAGGGAGGGGCCAAGGAAGTGTTGCCTATGCTCAGGACAGCCACACCAGGGACAGGGTAATGCACAGAGACAGTAAGCAGATCAGTGCTTGTCATGGGGTGGGAGAGTGGATATGGGGGCATGGCTGCTTCGTGGGTACAGGGGTTCTGGTGGGGTGAAGCAATGATCTGGAACTAGATAACGGCGACGGTACACAGCGCAGAGGATGTAGTTAATGGCCGGCCCTGAATTGTACAACTTTAAGTGATGAAAACATTAAACTTTATTGAATCTAAATTTGAACACATAAAACATAAAAAGTCATAAAACATAGAAAAGGGAAAAGACATCCTGCCCTCACAGGCAAGGTGAAGGACAGCTCTAGGGTGGAGCTGGAGCCGGCCGTGCCTTAGTTGCTGGCGGTGCTGCAGCTGCTCTAGCACTGGAGCCACTGCTGTGGCTGATGCTAGAGATCCCACCAGCTCTGGCTGTGCAACTGGTCCAGGAGCTGGACCTGATGTGGGGCTGGAGCTCGGTCTGTCTCAGGCGATGGTGCCTGACCTGCTTCTAGAATTGGCTCCAGTCCTGAGACTGACTCTAGCTCTGCATTGTTGACAGATTTGGTGCGGCAGCTAGTGATGGAAATGGCTGCTGCTCTGGAGCTGGTCAACTGTGGGAGCTGGAGAGAGCTCTCATTCTGGAGCTGGCCGCAACTGAGCTCTAGAGTTGACACCAGAGCTCTCACTAGTCCACAGCTGGAGCAGGATCTGGGGCCATGTGGCTCTAACTTTGTAGGTTGAGGTAACTCTGGCTCCGCTGCAGGTGACCGAGCCTTCTCTAGCTCCACAGCTGGTAAAGAACGTGTCCTGACCTTTAGATGGGGTCAGTGACATCACCAACCCATCATGAGCTGTCCATCAGATGGTGGGAGCACTCCAGCAAATAGGATCTATTAGATTAGTGTTATTTCATCTCAGTTCTAGTTACATATTTATTTTAAATATACTTAGAAGGAGAATAGGATAACAGAAACCATTTACTCTTTGCTGAGAATTAACAGAGCACACCTTATTGATGTCGTTTTTTAAGAAATATTACACAGTGGAAGACATCATTCTCCTTCCTCTCTCTTTCCTCCCCAGAGGTAACTACCGTCTTGACGTTAATATATGTATTCTTTACACGTTGTCTTTTGCAAAAAGACAATCGTCCCAAATTTGCTGAGATTTTTGTTATAAGTGGCCATCAAAGATATGCGTCCTAGTGGATACTGTTAAAAACTCTGTCCTTTCAAAGTAAAGACAACAGTTCAACAGTTAGTTGAGAAGGTACCTGCTTTGTAGATAACGTTTATAAAAGAGAGGTTTGAAAATATCTCCATTATGTTACCATTGACCCTCCTTATTTGGAAGAGTTATGTTCTGTCAATTCTTCGCTGACACTGCATGAGCGAGACTGAATCAGTGCTCCCAGGGGAAGGACAAGGTGAGGTTTCTGTAGCCTCTGGTCGTGACATGTTTGGGAACCTCTCAATGCACAACCTTGTCTTATGTGTGTCTCTTGAAAGACACCTTATTTCATATAGATTGTTGATTCATTAGTTGAACTCTCGGCCAACAGCACTATCTGTAACTCATGCCTGAAGGAAGCTCATCTAACACAACCATTTTCTACGAAAGGCCCATCACAGGCTCCTTGTGCTTACGAACACTACACAACACTTCAGTACTACGTTTGAGGGCCATTCTAAAGAGCTAAAGCACCAAGGAGAAGCACAAAAGGTGACAAACGTAGCATTCCATAGATTAGAAAAAGGACATTTGTTGACGTGAGAATTAAAACAAGAGTTTTAATACTGTAATAGCAAAAACTGGAAACAACCCAAATGTGCACCAAAAGAAGAACAGTCAAAGGAGATGTCGTTTACTCATACTAACATGTAACAGTGAAAAAGAATGGCATAGGTCCAAGCAAATTGTTACAAAAATATCTCCAATGTAGTTTTGAGTGAAAAGAGGAGGTTGCAGAACCAGGTCCATGCCTCACAGGAACAGGTCTGCCTGAGGTTTGATCTCCAAGCAGCTCTATCCAGCCTAATGCCAACTGCTGTGAAAAAGGAAACAAAAATTCTGTTTCTGGAATGTGCTATTTGCCTAAAGAAAATCTTGCAAGCATGTGGCTGGTAGGTTCATCTAAAAGGACAGAGAGCTGAGACTTTGCTGAGCTTACAGAATAGGATTTACGAGTTCTTTCATTCCCTGATTCCTAAGGAATATTTTTAAGTAAATGTCTGCTTGTGTGACAACATTTCACGTGAGACTCGCTTGCATTATAACCTGGTAATGAGGTTGTGGGCCTTAGCTAACCATTACCAAGGCAAAGTTTTGCTGGCTCTCCTCTCTACCAAAAGCAACCTAAAGTTGGGCAGGACTATTTTGGTGTATCTGGTGTTATTTGGGCTGGTTTGCAGCACACACCCCCAAGAAGTCTCTCACCTCTGGGCCTCTGTACTTGAGGTAGCCTCTGCCTAGAACCTCTACCCAGGATGTGTAAATGGCTCACTCTTCATTTATCATGGCTTGGTTCAAATGTCCTCTGAGAGGTGGACACCAAGACAGGATTAAACGGGCAAGGATTTTATGAGGGGAAATGCTTCTGTAACAGAAAATGGGGTGGGGGAGCCTGGCAAAGTGGGAGAGCCATCAGGCCATGATGCAAGTCTGACTCTAAATGAGGGGGAGATAGAGGGAAGGATGGGTCCAAGTGTCCTACACTGCTGTATAGTCTAAGGAAGGCTTAGGAATGCCACTGGGGAGTCCTTGAGCACAAGCAGATCAGCAGAGGAGTCCATGCCTCCCAGGAACAGGTCTGCCTGAGTGTCTATCCCTGCCTCACTCACTGATTCAGAGCAGTCCAAGGGAAGCACGACCTCAGTGCAAACAGAGGATAGATCTCATAGCCCAGCAGACTACTGACTTCATAGCTTTGGTTAATTACGTTTGCTGCAGGTGGAGGCCTTCGAGGAGCAGTCTCCTGGATACCATATCTTATCAGTCAGTTTTCCCTGATCACTCTCTGCAAAACAGCCCCACAGAACAGTAAAACATCCACCACATTTCACCAGGAAACAGTAAAAACACATTTCAGACTGGATACAAGGCACATTCCAGGACAACAAGGTAATCTGAACTGGTGTTGGGAGTAGATTAAAACTGGATTACTTCTAGGGATCAAGCAATATCAAGAGAAAGAGAGAGAAGGAAGCAAGGGAGGGAAGACAGAGGGCGTTGGCCCTCAGCATTTGGGGCTAGTATTTGGGCATGCCCACCAGGGATCATAACCGGCTGCAAGACATCCTACAAGCCATAAAGTCAAAACACCTCATTCATTTTAAAAATATCATTTCATGTATTGACTTTTGTTTTAACCCGTCCCCTCATTTCAGACAGGAGATCCAGAAAAGGGAGACAACTAGTCAGTAGCCGAAGCAGGACTAGAAACAAGGGCCCCAGACTCCTGGTCATTCATTCAGGAGGACACCCCTTGTTCCTGGCCGCCTCCCAACCTGTAGGAGGACAACATTGGTGAGGACAACCTGAAGGAACTGAAGTACTTGCTTTCACAGAAGTTCAAAGGAGGTGCTTGAGCTGGATCTTAGAAGATGACTAGGAGTTTGCCAGACATCTGAAGGGCATTGGAGGCAGTGCGTGCAAAGTAGGGAGGCCTGAAACAGCGGTGGGATCAGAAGGCACAAGTGGAGCCCTCTGCTCAAGTGGATGAAGCGCTGAGGAGTGAGGTGAGCCGGGGAGGAGGATGCACTGTGGAAGACAGTGGGGAATGCCTGCAGGGGTTTTGGCAGCGAATGCCAATAGGAAGAGCTACCCTCTAGCTCACTGTGGCTGGAGCAGGGACTGAGTTGCCTAGTAGCTGATGAGGGTGGGGAACGCCCACGACAAGGCCAGGGAAGAGATGACAACGGACAGTGGCAAAGGGACTACACAGGGCAGGGGAAGGACTTACCTGGAGATGCGCGGAGGGCGCCACCCCTCCAGCGTTTCCCAGGCTGATGCCAAGAAGCAAAGGACCTGGCGACAGGAAAGCGCCCTGCGCCCTGAGGAGCCGGGCAGATGCTCGGGAAACGTGTGCTCCGCGGGAAGGGGACGGCGCTCAGGCGGAGCTGGAGCTCAGAGGAAGGTCGCGCACCAGGTGGCAGGGCCAGGACCTGGGCCCCATCCACCACCCTGAGGATCGCAGGTCCCCGGCTCCGCCCAGCCCAGCCACCCCCCCTGGATGCGCCACTGAGGTCCTTCAGCACCTCTGCCTTCAGCCAATAGGAAACCTGGAGGCGGGCGCATTCGCCAGGGCGTGGGGTCAAGGGTCACACAAATTGGCCTCGCTGGGTGGCCTGGAGGGGTGAAGCGGCGATGGCGCCGGCGGCGAGGGCCCGGCTGGGGCGCCGGCTGGGCTGCCCCGGGGGCGGGGCGAGGGCTCTGAACGGCGGCCGTGTGCTCACCGAGTCGGCAGGAGGCGGCGGAGGCCGGGGGCGCGCCTGTGGGCCTGTAGGTTGGCGAGCGCGCGGCCGGCGCCGACCGCATCCTCGTGGGAGGCTGCAGCTTTTCGGGGCGCAGGGCGCCCCCCCTTCGTGCTGCCCAGCTCCGGGCGGAGCCCCGCGCCAGCTCGCGTCCGCGCCGCCGGGTCGAGCCGCTGCCATCCCTCCTGGAGCTGGAGCGGAAGAAGCGGGCGGCCCCTCCCTCGGCGCGTTCCGGCCACTGCCGCCGCTGCTCCTCCCCGTGCCCTCGGCCTCTTGAGAAGCTGCCACGCTGGAGGGTGAGACTCCGGGAGGGCGCCCCTCGAGCGGCCACAGGCACAGGAGGGGGAGGCGACAGGGGCGCTGCCTGCCTTGATGGAGGCGCGGAAACGGCGGGGTTGTGGCGGCCCGTGGGAGCCACACCTCCCCGGCGGGTCGGGGTTGTCCCCACATATCAGGGAGCAGAGGGAGGCTCAGACAGGTCAAAGGACAGGCCCCAGACCCCACAGCTGGTAGGGGGAGGTACAGTGGGATCAGCACTCGGGCGGTTGGCCCCGGAAGTTCTGATGTTAGGACAGACGGCTGCAAAAGCTCTGGGACCTTGCGGGCCGGCTGGAGTCGGTGGGCCAGAGGGAAAGGAAGCGTTAACTGGAGCAGGTACAGGGATGAGCGAGGAGGAGCGGAGGTCCGCACACACTAGGGTGTTTGCACAGGAGGCGTCTGCCTTGACTCAGGTTTGAAAAGATGGCAGCAGAGGGCGACCTGCGGCAGCTTCTCTTGGAGCCAACAGTCAGAAGAGCAAAACGAGGTGCTTGGGATAGGTTCTTGTTGGGGATGCTTGTGGGAATCTCGATGCGGGATGAAAAAGCAGCAGATTGGACCAGTTTGGCTTCTGACTTGTCTGTCAAGGGTAACAAGTGATCTTGAACTGAAAAGGGGAGATCAAGAGAAACGGGGCATTGAAGCTCCAGAGGAATGACAAGTTGCGTTGTTTTTTCCTTAATATTGAGTTGTAAGAGTTATTTATGTGTGCTGGATAGAGGTCCTTTATCATATACATGATATGTGCGGATATTTTCTGCCAGCCCACGGCTTTTCTTTTGATTTTCTTAAGTGTCCTTTGAAGAGACAAATATTTAAATTTTAATGAAATTCAGTTGATCAGTTTTTCTGCTGTGGATTGTGTTTTTGGTATGTGTAAGAAGTCTTTGCCTAACCCAAGATCACAAAGATAGTTTTCCTATATTTTCTTGTAGGAGCGTCATAGTTTTAGTTCTTCTGTTTAGGTCTATGAGCCAGCCATTTGACCTGGTATTTGTGTATGGTGTGGGGTAGGGGCCTTTTTCCATGTGGATATCCCATTGTCCTAGGATCATTAGTTGAAAGACTATCCTTTCCTTATTGAATTGTTTGGCACCTTTGTCCAAGTCAGTTGCCTGTAAACAGTCAGGGTTTATTTCTGAACTGTCAGTTCTGTTCCGTTGATCTATATGTCTAACCGTATGCTAAAATTATGCTCTTTTGATTACTGTAGCTTTATAATAAATTTTGAAATTGGGAAATGTAAGTCCTCCAGCTTGTTCTTGTTTTTAAAAATTGTTTTGTCTATTCTGAGTCTTTTGATTTTCCACATAAATGTTAGGATTAGCTTGTCAGTTTTTGCAGAAGTACTTGCTGGGATTTTGGTAGGGATTATGTTGAATTTGTAGATTGATTTGGGCACAAATGCCCTCTAACATTCTTTTGTCTTCCAATCCATGAACGTAGAATCTCTCATTTAAGTAGGTCTTTAATTTCTCTCAAGTATGTTTTGTAGTTTTCAGTATACAACTCTTGCATTTCTTTTGTTACAGTTATTCCTAAGCATTTTATCCTTTTTGATGGTATTTTGAATAGAATTGTATTCTCAACTTAATTCTTGGAGCTTTCCTTGCTAGTATATAGAAATACCTTTGGTTTTTGTACATTGACCTTCTATCTTTTGACTTTGCTGAACTTGTATATTAGTTTTATATGTTGTTGTGTATTCCTTAGGATTTTCTACATACAGGATGGTGTTGTCTGGTTGTCTGTGAATCAAGACAGTTTCACGTCTTCATTTCCAATTTGCATGCCTTTGTTTCTTTCTCTTGCCTAATTGCACTGGGTAGAGCCTTCAGTACAGTGTTGAATTGAAGTGCTGTCCGTGTTCTGTTCCTGATCTTAGGGAGACAGCATTCAGTCTTTGACCATTGCGGGTGATGCGAGCTGTAAGGTTTTCACAGATGTCTTTCCTCAAGTTGAGGAAGTTCCCTTCTTGTCCTACCTTATGCGGAGTTTCTTTTCTTTTTTAAAATCCTGAATAGGGACTAGATTCTGTCAAATGCTTTTTGTATATCTGTTGAGGTGATCATGTGATGTTTGTCCTTTATTCTGTGAGTAGGATATATTACGTTAGTTGATTGTTGGATGTTAAACCAGCTTGCATTCCTGGGAGAAATTCCTCTTGTTCTTGGACAATAATCCTTTTTCCACTGGGTTGGTTATGCTAACATCTTATTGAGGATTTTTTTCTTGTGATGTCTTTGACTGGTTTTGGTATCAGGATATTCCTGGCCTCATAGAATGAGTTTCTGGAAAAGTTTGTGAAGAATTGGTGTTATTCCTTAGGTAAATGTTGGGTTAATTTACCAGTGAAGTAAGTTATCTGGGTCTGGACTTTCCTTGGTAAGAAGAGCTTGTTTTATTACTAATTTAATTTTTTTAAGCTTGTTATAGGCACATTAAAATTTTCGATTTCTTCTTGAGTCAGCTTGGGTAATTTGTGTCTTCCTAGGAATGTGTTTTTTCTTGTTAGTTATCTAATTTGTTGGCATAAAGTTGTTTCTAGTATTCACTTCTGATCTCCCACAGTTCTGTACGTTGGTAGTAATCTTCTTTCTTTAGTTCCCGATTTTGGTAATTTGTATTTTCTCTTTTTTCCTTTGTCAGTCTAGCTAAAGAATTGTCAACTTTATTAATGTTTTGAGAGAACCAAATTTTTGTTGAATTGATTTTCACTATTGATTTTCTGATTTCTGTTTGATTGATTTCTAGTTGTATTTTTAGTATTTCCCGTCTTTGCTTGCTTTCGGTTTAGTTTGCTCTTTCTAGTTTCTTAAGGTGGAAGGTTTGGCTATTGTCGAGATCTTTTTTCTTTTGTCATGTAGGTATTGAAAGCTACATTACAAGCTTTAAACTAAAGTTTAAAGCTAAAATTATAATTTTGTCTCTAGGCACTATTTAGCTACAGCCCATAAATTCGGATATGTTGTATTTCTTCTGTCTTCATTTACCTTCAAGTAGTTTTCAGTTTTCTTTGGAATTTCTTCTTTGACCCTGGAGTCATTTAGAAGTGTTTACTTTCCAAATATTGATGGTTTTCCTAATTTCTTTATTTGTGGATTTCCAATTTCATTCTGTTGTGGTTAGAGAACATACTTTAATTTCAGTCCTTTTACATGTATTGAGACTTTCTTTTTTCGCCTAGAATATGGTCTATCCTGGAGAATGTTCCCTGTGTGTTCTAAAAGGATGTGTATTCTGCTGTTGTTTGGGTGCAGTGTTCTAGAGATGTCAGGTCAAGTTGGTTGATAGTTTCTGGGTTAATCTATATTGTTTGCTCCTACTATTATGCACCACCCAGGCAGCTTTAATGTTCGTTATTAGCCTCTCATTGTTTTCAACAGACACTCCAGGAGGAAAGGCTGTTTGTTTTGGGTGATATCTGCATCAGGTCAGAAAAATAGAGCCTTGTTAATGGGGTCTTGCAGGGCACTACCAGACAGATGAAACGCGAGTTCTCTGGGAGTGGGGCTTTGCAGTTGTTCCAATCCTTTTCTGCCTCCCCCCATGGCTGCCAGATTGCTGATTTCCACTGAAATTGTGAGCTGTTTGTGTTGAGGGCTCCTGCAGAGCTGAGGAGAGGTGGATGGGAATAGGTCAGATTAAAATGCGACCAAGCTTGCTGTTCTGACTGAGAGTCAGCTGCTTTCCTGGAGTAAACATCCCCCAGATTGCTTGAAGTCTTTGGTTCTTTGTCAGAGTTTTGAAAAGTGGATTCTGACAGTTTCCCAGTGTTTTTGTTGCTCCACTATTTTCACCGACATTGCTCAATCCATGTCCTTTGAATGTAGTTACGGATGTGGTCGGATCACATCTGCCATTTTGCTCTGTTTCTTTATGTCATTTTTTTCTCTCTGCTCTTCCTTTGAGGCCCTCTTTTGTGGTTAATAGTTATTTTTCTAGCGGACTTTTTAAATTCCTTTGTTTGGTGTTTTACTATATTTTGTTTGTTTTTTTAGTAGTTGCTCTTGGGATTAAAATATGTGTCCTAATTTATCACAATCTACTTCAGGTTAATAGTGACCTAATCCTGAGGAAACTAACTTTGTTTCAACATTGCTCCATTTCCTCCTCTCTCGTTTGTGTGGTTGTTGTGATATATACCACATCTTTCTACATTTGAAGCCCAGCAAAGCAATTTATAATTATGATTTTGTGCGATTGTCCTTTAAATCTCTTAAGTGATGAAGATAGACAAAATATATTTGTGCAGTGTTTTATATTTACCTTTATAATTACTTTGACTGATGTTCTTCATTTCTTCTTGTGATTGTTACTGACCATCTGCTGTCATTTCCTGTCAGCCTGAAGGACTTCTTTAGTTCTTGTTCAGACGCGTCTCCTCTCAGTGAATTCTGTCAGTCTTTGTTTGGTCATGTCTTTATTCCAGCTTCAATTTTTTTTAAAGTGTAATTTTGCTGGATATAGAATTAATGCTTGGTTGACAGTTTTTGTCTTTCAGACTTTGAATATGTCATTCTATTCGTTTCTGGTCTCCGTAGTTTCTGATGAGAAGTGAGCCGTGAATCTGATTGTTGTTGCCTTGTACCTGATGAGTCCATTTTCTTTGGGTGCTTTCCAGAGTTTGTTTTTTAACAGGTTAACTGTGTTTTGTTGAGCATCTTTGATCTTAGATTTATGTTTTTTCATAAAATTTGGTGGGTTTTCTGCCATTCTTTCTATAAGTGTTTTGTTCTACTTTCTTTCTCTCTTGCCCTTCTGAGACTCCCATTTCCTGACTGTTAATACAATTGATGTTGTGCCACAGGTCTCTGCAGCACCATTCGTTTTCTTTTTCAGTCTTTTTTTTCTCTATTTTTCAGAATGAATACTTTCTATTGCTATTTCTTCAAGTTCACTGATTCTTCTGCCATCTCAAATCTGCTGTTGAGCCTATATAGTGAATTCTTTATTTTGTTATTTTGCTTTACAACTTTAAAATTTCTATTTAGGATTTTTGTGTTTGTTTTTCTGTATTCAGCGTCCGTATTTGTCAAGTCATTGTCATCATGTATTCATATGGTTTTTTAACATGGTCTTAAAATAGTCTTTGAAAAACAGTTCATTGATATCTTTGATAAATCTAACATCTGGGTCAACTGCGTGTCAGTTTCTGTTGGCTGCTTTTTTCCCCCTGGTATATGTCACTCTTTCTTAATTCTTGTATTTTTTTTTTTGTTAAAAACTGGAGTTTTTCATGATATATTATAACAATTTTGGATTCTGATATTTTTCATGCTGAGGATTTTTTCTTTTGTTTTGTTTTTTAATTTTTATGGACTTGATCTATAGCCTCAGCCTCCTGGGCTGTGCGTGGCCACTGATGTCTTTGCTCGGTTCCTCTTATTTTTTTAGCCTGACTTCCTGAGGGTTGCCCCCAGTCTGCATCCCTTTGTGGTCAGCCAATGATTTGGGCAGAGGTTGTGCTCAAACAACTTGAGCTTCTAAGGTTTCTACCCTCTACCTTTGATTGTCTGTAGGTTGGAACCACATCAAAGTTCAGCCTGTTCTCCAGTCTCCTCATCTTTACTTTCCACCGGTGCTCAGGTCTCATCTGTCCATTTGTGCAGTTTCTCAGAAAGCCGTGGATGTGGGCAGAGGCTTCTGTCGCTCTCTCCTTTCTAGCATTTTCCCATGAAATTTCTGGCTGGTCTGCCTCTCCTCTTGCCCCAATCACCATTGCAATCAGGCTCGTCGAGTTGTGCATTTTACTTGTTTGTTTCCTACTAGTTTGCTGATGGGCATGAGTTTGCACCCTCCAGTTTCAGCATCCAATGAAGGTCTGTGCATTCTGGCAACAAAGCTGAAGGTTTTCATGGCCAGCCCTGTCCTGTTCAAACTTCTGTGCTAACTGAGCTGGGGCGGAAGGAACAACACAAGACAGGAAGTCTGAAGTCTCCAGCTGTTCTTACCTGTAGTTCTCACAGTCTTCTGTGAATAATTCCTCAGTTTCTTTGTGTTTTATTGATTTCCCAGGCCGTGAAGTGGTGTTTTTTAAATAATTTTGTCCAGTTTTGCAGTTCTTTTTTGGTGAGAGCTTCACTAACTTCTTCACTCCACCATAGTTGGAAGTGCTCTGCTGGCACATTATTATAACACACATTACCGAATGCTGACTCTGTGTCAGGTGTTGTTCGAAGCCTTTTCCCATACTAGCAGATTTAATAACACAGTAGGTGCTCACCAAGTATTTATTGAGTGTTGAATCAACAGCTACCACAAGCAATGAGAGAAAGCATAGAGTGCTGGGCATCCTCTGTGGACTCGCTTCTTTTCTATGTTTCCTGCCGTGTGGTCAGGGGCTGGCTCCTGCCTCCCCAGTGGGTCGTTTCTGTGGACCCAAGCCATTCCCAAAGGCCAGGGAACTGAGCTTTTTGACTCACACAGGGGTGCATGTGTATATGTTCCCTGTGAATGTGAGGAGAGAAAATATCACAGGGAAAAAGGAGGGATATGTCACTTTGGGATGACTTGATTAAACAAGTCACCAACACGTCAAATTTAAAGGAAATATTTAGCTAGCTTTCCTCAGGCCATGCTGCAAGTAAAAAGAAAATCTTTCTTTTGCTGAGGAAGAGTCACCCTGAGCTAACACATGTGCCAGTCATCCTCTATTTTGTATGTGGGTCGCAGCCCCAGCCTGGCCACCAAAAGTGGTGTAGGTTTGCATCCTGGAACCAAACCCAGGCCACCCTAGCAGAGCGCGCCGAACTCACTCACTGGGAACTAGTCCACATGGCCGGCACCCCCGCCAAGAAAATTCTTCACATTTGCTCGTTATTGGTCAGCTGGCTTTTCCTAAGGATTAGGTTTATATATAGTCTCTGAGATTGACTACAGAGGCCTGTGATAAACTGTAAACAGCCAAGGGACAGTGGGGCGTCATTTGGGTCACTGTAGAATTTGTTGTCCAGTTTGTTCGAGAGTGAACGTTGGGACATCAGGTGTAAGCTAGGACTATCCCAGGCCACCCGGGAAGGTGCTCACTCTGGGTTTTATGGGAAAGGAGCTGATTCTAAAGCCAGGCTGCCCTTGGCTTCAGCCCTACCAAATCCTCCGTTTCCTCATGTGGCCAGTGAAAGTGAGGATTGATAACATCACATCGCGTTTGGGTGAAACACCCAACAGAGTCACTGGGCTGTGAATGTGTCACTTTCGCTGTGGCTGTGGTATGAATGCTTCTTCATGGCAGGGCTTTGAGAATGTCACAGTGCAGTATCAGGGTCAAGAGGGTGCATTCTGGAATCAGACAGCCTCCACATCTTAGCCGCGTGACTGTATTAGACAAGTTACTTAATCTCTAGGAGCCTCGATTTTCTCCTCTATCGACTACTCCTCTTACTACCACCAGTAATGATAGTGAGTACGTGCCGTCGCTCTTACACATTAAGTCAAGTACTATTCACTGTAGGGGCTTTAGCTCTATTAACTCATTTAGTCCTGACAACAACCCAATAAGAGAGATATTGTTCTCAACTCCAGTTCACATAGAGGGAAACAGACACAGAGAGGTCAAGCAGTCTGTTTCAGATCACACAACTGGTCAGGGTCTACCAGCTGTAGACCCTCTGGTGTTGCCAAGATTCAAACTAAGGTAATGTTCAACTTTACTGCTTTGCGAGACTGTGTCTTGGTGAATGGGGAGGATCTGATAACTAGATCCTTGGGTGAGTGTGAAGATGAAATGAGATAGTGCATCTCAAGCACTTAGCATGTAGCAAACATTCCATAAGTGTTGGTTGCTGTGTTAATAGTGTGTGTTCTTGGAATGGGTAAACAAGCTGCCATTTATTGCTGGAAAAACTGGACGTCCCAGATCAGTGAATGCTTTATGGGAACTTTTTTTCAGATTTCACCTGCCGCCTGTGGCCATGGATTCACACTGCTGTCCTCTAAAGCTAAGGATGGGACGAAAGTTTGGTAGATGTAACTCAACAGAGATTCTCAGTTTGGATTTCACAGGAGCCGAAAAGAGAAAATTGAGGCTCTCGCCTTGGCTTTTTCTGCTGTGATTTGCTGAGGAAGCTCCCTCTGATTTTCAAGAATCTGATGACATAAAGCAAACCGTAACAACAACATAGATGGAGTCTTGAAAGGCACATTGTTTGGAACTATCTGGACTAGATTATTTTCAGCCTGTTTGGTAAAGGTCCTTTGCTGATAAGTAGGGATGTTATTTTTTGGCCCCAGAGTGATGACCTTTGTTTCCTAGCTTGAGATATCCTGAGGCACTCTACAGTGCCTAGAATGTGGTCTGGGCAAAAAATTCAATGAAAGCCTTAAGATGGAGGCTTTATTCCAGATATTTGAAATTGGATTATAAAATGTTAGAAATGATTTATGATATTTGCAAAAGTAGACACGAGTCAATCAATATGATGAGGACAATATGAAACATTTTTTAAAATAAAGGGGAATTACCCAGAAATACATACTGGACAAATCTTTCTTTTCATTTTTTTCCCTCTTCCCTCATTTGTATGCAAATGTCTGTTTATAGAATTTTGATCACAGCGTATATTTTGTTTTCTGCCTTTTTTCACTGAATTTCATATCAGAATCCTTTTACCCTTAGTATTGAAGTCTTTATTGGCTGTACGATGCCAAATGACATTTCTTTTTACCTTTTGTTAAGAATGATTGTAGACATATGCAAAAGTGGATGGAATAAGATAATGCACCGCATGGGCCATCACCAGCTTCCACCATCATCAGCTCATGACGATCTTGTTTTACACATTTCCCCCATGTTCTCCCTCAGCAAATTTAGAGCAAATCATAAGAAAATTGATTTCATTCATAAATATTTCAGTACATATCTAAAAACATAAGGACTGAAAAGAGTGGTAAGTATAGCATCACACCTAAAAATAATTAACAATGTAATCCCTTAATATCAAATAGTTTGTCAGTGTTCAAACTGACAGTTGTCTTATAAGTGTCAATAGATTTTTATTTTATTTTTAAAAATTTATTTGAATCAAAAGCTGGATAAGGTCTAGACATTGCAAGTGGTTGAGAAGACTTTTATAGTCTTTTAAGTCTGTTTGAATCTTTTATCCTTGAAATGCATTTAACGAAGAAATCTCATTGTTTATTCTATAGAATTTTCCAGTCTTCAGTTTGTTGAATGCATCCCTGTGGTGCTGGTTGACATGATCCTCTGTCCTCTGTATTTCCTGTCAATAGGTAGTTGGACCTAGAGCCAGTTTCCCTTTCAATGTTATATATTAACTTTTCCCAGGCCCTTAGGGGTCCATGCAGATAGTAATGGGGGATGTGAATCACTTGTCAGTATTTTAAAGTACTTCATATTTTCAGCTACTAATATGAGCTAACAACATTGTCCATTTTCTTTGATTTTGCCTAGAATCACATCATCTCATTGTGATAAACCAGTTATTTCATGCAGATCAAAAGCTCTGTCTGCAAATTATATCAGTCACTGATGAATATGGATGGGCAAGTATATTATTATAACATTCATAATGCCATTTATTTGGTGGATGAGATGTTTTTAAAGATGAGGATTATAGGAGAAGATAGGGGGTCATTAGTGAGGAGTATGTTGAGAACCAGTGTGTTTGCAGATCTTCTCCTCAACTCCAGACTCCACTGTAAATAGTCAAAAGTTCATTGTTTAAAACCTGTCAGAGGAATTCCATACATAGACCAATCTGGCCTCTCCAGTAGGATTATAAAGAACAATAAGTTTCTGCTTTAATTCCTTTATTTTTTATTATTTATTTTTTGTGAGGAAGATCAGCCCTGAGCTAACATCCGATGCCGATCCTCCTCCTTTTTGCCGAGAAAGATCGGCCCTGAGCTAACATCTGTGCCCATCTTCCTCTACTTTATATGGGACGCCACCACAGCATGGCGTGACAAGTGGGGCGTCGGCGCACGCCCAGGATCCAAGCCAGCGAATCCCGGGCCGCCGAAGCACAGCGCGCACACTTAACCGCTTGCGCCACCTGGCCGGCCCCAAGTTTCTCTTTAGAGTGACTTCTAGACAACATTTCATCTTACATGCTTATTTAAAAATTAAAATTTTCTATTTTGAATAGGTAACATATTTGCATAATTTAGAATCGTAATGGCGCCATAGAACATATGATGAAGAGTCTGCTTTCCACCTCTGTCCTCCCAGGATCATGATTTTTCTCCCTGTCGACAACCTGTGTTAACAGTTTCCTGTTTATCCTTCTGGAGAGATGTAATGCATGTGCGAGCAAATGCATCTACAAATGTATTCTTTTTGCTTCCTTTATTAGAAGTGGTGTCATATAACATGTGCTGTTTTTCACCATACTGAGAAATCCTAGTGGCTATTGCAGAAAGTGGCTATTGCTTTTACTTTCCTGAAAAATTCAAATGGTGTGAAATGACATGTGAAGAGCTTTCTTTAATAAGACTAAGGATGCTTTTCAGTAACCCCATGTGTCATGGAGGCAGTGTGGTGCAGTGGGTTGGACTTGGGGGCCAGGGTTCTGGTCCTTGCTGTGCCACTAACTTATGTGGCTTGAGTAAGTCATTCCGATCTCACTGTGTAACAATGTAGGGGTGGGGCAGTGTCATCTCTCATGTTAGAAGTGCTCTGACTCTGCGTCAGTGCACTCGCCCTGGTTGTGTTTGTTTCAGCGAGGGGAGACGCGTGTGTTTTGGAGCTCTCACCCGTCCCACTGCCTCTGGACAGACCTCAGGAGACACAGGTGCTACAGGTCTCCTTTGGCAGCGCCCACTGTCGTCCTGACAAGACGGTGAAGGACGTGAATTGACCTGTTCAAGATTGATGGATGGTGGGGGGACCACTTTCTTGCCCTAGGGCCTGAAGTGGCCCATTTGATTGACCCACATCTGATTGTGAGGCTGTTGGAATTTCCCGAGCAAATCAGGAGCATGGCTCAAGAGACTATGTTGGGCAGACTTGGCTGACTCTTTTCTGTTCTCTGCTCTCTGTGGTTCTTGGGAAATCTGAGGTATATGTAAACATGACAGTGCACACCAGGCAGCCTCATCAACGCCTGCCTTTGTTGTGAAGTCACTGAGCTGGGCTACGTGTGTAAACGGCTTTTCCCTTGTACTGAGAGAAGCCTGTTTGCTAACACTTCCTCCAAGACGCGGGGCTTTCAGAGTCCAGGCTCCTGGGTAACCCCGACCGTCTCCAAAAAAGTGGTTATTCCAGGGAAGGCCAACTTGATGAAATTCATCACATTTCATTTTCTGGCTAGGGTTCTTTGTAGGAAAAGCCGAAGGTGGTGTTTAGGAACTCTTTCCAGAGGGGACTTGGCCTTGAGGGCAACCTGGTGACAGGTGCAAGGAATGGGGTGTTATGAGCGGTTCGGGGGATTCGATTGGAGACGTAAAAGAAACTCCACTCCAAACAAATGGACTGAAGGTATATTTTATTATACAGAGGATAGTAAAGGCGGTAGTCCTCCAACAGATCAGAATAGGTCAAATAATAAGAGGGAAAAACACCAGCTCCATCAGAATGGGAAACCCCTGATCAGCTGAGATAGCGGCAGAATCGAATAGGTCATATAATAAGAGGGAAAAACATTGGCTCGATCAGAAATGGAAAAACATTGGCTCGACCAGATCGACTGAAGGGAAATGACACAAGGCAACCGGAAAGAGAAACACCAGGTTGACCGAAAAGAGAACACATCAGATCAATTACTTCACAATAAATCCATTACTCACAACATCCACGCCCCAGTACCGAGAGAGTCCTGTCAATCGACATGGGTGTGTGGGAATCACACGTCCTGGGCAAGGCGTCCCTTCCACAAGTGGAACTCTCACCAGGCCTCGCTTTCCAGCAGTTTATATAAGCAGTTACAGAGTTTACAGAGCAAGCATTCAGTGTTTCCATGCACAAAAGGTTATCAGTGGCGTACATGCACTGAGCACCCTGGCTGTTGTCGCAGCCCAGTAGTTGTGTACGTGCATTGGTTTGTGGTTATCGTCCCAGCCCAGCACAGATGGTCAGTCAGGCCCAGGCTGCGGCGCCCGAGGGCCTTGAAATTTTTACACATTGCAACTATGTTCATGGGAGAAGGGCCAGTTCCCACCACTCAGAAAGCAGCTTTTATATTTCTTTTTGTGCTGGTGGCTGTAGGTCAATGGAGTGGCCAAACATGGCTGTACTCATGTCAAGACAAGGGGGTGCTGAGTCCTTTCACAGGAGGTGCTCGCCTCTCATGGAATTCCTGAGAGGCAGAACGAGGGCCCAGAGGAGAAGCAGAGGGAAAGTACAGGTGGCCCAGCCTGTTGCAGCATGTCTGGACCCCAGCATGCCTGGAGGTGTGCCTGCACTGGCTGGGAATATTGGAGAAGGAAACCCAGTGGCAGTTGGGTGAGCAGTTGGACTAGGACCACTTTCCAGACCCCCTTCCAGTCCTGACATTCTTGGGTTCCACACACCTGTAGAACTGATTTCATTGGTGGTGGTATTCTTTAGTCTTCAGCCTGGCAAACAGCTATTACGGACAATGTGGAAGGAAGGTGGTGGAAAATGAACCTTACAGGTGAGTTCCCACAAGGACTACCCCTCCCCAAGTTGTGTTGAGCATTAAACATCTCTGGAGTGATTACTGTGTGATAGAGTCACAGAGCAGTACCAAGCAAGGTTCCTCAGGCCTGAGAGGAGCAGTGAGCGCTCCACGGAGAGCTGTGGAGAGTGTTGTTCCATCTCAGGGGGAGCTCCGTGCATCAGCCTGGTGGGAGGGCAGGTGCATGAGCATTGATTGGGATGGCTAGACCTTCTTTGGATTCCTTCTTTATTTTTAGCCAAATTGATTAACTTCAAAAATTCCTCTGTTTCAGTTCTATTTCTGTTGGTCTTTAAAAAAATTTCCCTCTAGTTCCTCGCGTTATGCTGGTGGGTTTAAACACCAGTCTCAGCTCTGGCAGCATATTAAAATCACCAAGCGATTTAGTTTGTATTATTTTACCTTTGCACCTGTGTCTAACTCTGCCTTCTTTTTGACCTAGAGAGTTTCCCTAACAGTTACTATGTGTGTGTATGGGGCCGCCAGTGAGGAATGACAGAGGAGAGGCCAGAACCCCACAATGCTTACCGTGACCATATGTCTTGCTTCTCCCCAGATGGCCCTCAGCCATTAGCGGAAGTCACAAAGTCCATAGAACGCAGGCCTTCGATGGACAGGTGGTCCAGGTAAGAGGCGTGGGCTGAGAGCTACTCATTCTGCCCCTTGGGGCACTTTTGAAAGGGGGAAACTAGGGGGGGGTGATGGGAAATTTTTAGGCGGATTTTCTGAATTAATAAATTATTTTATACAAATGGTCGCCTGGCTACTGTAGGCCAGGATGTTCAGTACTGGAACATGGGGTACCAACTTGAATAAGGTTTGGGGGGAAAACACTCTAGTGGGAGAGACAAGTTGAAAAAACTAGCTGTACCTGAGTGTGCCCAGGCTCTGTGTGTGTTTCAGGCTGGCTTTATCTTGTTCACCATTTATTCCCATGTTTGGGGCAGTTCCTGGCACATGGTAGATATCTATAATCAATACTTAAATACATAAATGAATGCATACCGAAAGTGCTATAAGAGTAGCAAAGGGGAGTCATTAAGTCTTCCGGGGATGGAATGGAAGGCACAGAAGGCATCGTGGAGGAGGTGACAGAGGAATTTACCAGATAGACCAGGAATGGGTGGTGGGAAAGGTTTCATGGCAGAGGGGAGGTGGCAGGTGGAGCCTTTAACTGCTGAGAGCATGTGGGGTGGCTGGAGTTTGGTATGCTTACAGGGGAGTGCTGTGGCATAGGCTGGAAGACAGGTGGAGAGTGAGCGATGCAGGGTTTTCTAGGGTTGGGGGAGGAGGTGATGAAGGCCACTTGGGAAGGCGTGGGGAAAAGGGACATGTGGAGAGACATGTAAGGAGGATTGACCAGATTTGGGGCTTGATAAGAGGTCCAGGGAGTGAGCTAGAGGGAATGGAGCCTGACTCCAATGGCAAATGAGTGGCTGCTGATGTTCTCAACCCGGATGGGGAAGTCCTAGAGGAGGAGGCTCGTGTTGAGTGGGAGAGAGAAGCAAGGAGGAGGTAGAGAGTGAAATTGTTTTTAGTATGCAGTAGAGTATAGTGCGTCTTGCACAGACTTGAAAGTCCCATGGATGCGAATTCAAGTCCCTGCTTCCCCACATATTAACTGGATGACTTTGGTCAAGTTACCAACCTTCTCTGAGATTCAGTTTCTTCGTAGGTGTTCTTGGTTATTGACTTAGCACAGTGCCTGGCATAATAAGCATTTAGTAAACGGTGCTTTTCATTAGGCAGTTAGAAAAGCAGGTCTGGAACTCAGTAAAGTTGTTGGGAATGGAGATAGCAGTGTACAGGTGACAGAGAAAGCCTTGGAAACGGATGCAGCCTCCCAGGGGAGTGTGAAGAGGAGGAGAGAAGAGGGCAGAAGACAGACCTTGGAGAAGGATTCCAACACTGAAGGGTAAGGAGTAAGGCTGAGCTAGGGAGCAAGACTGGAAGCTATGGGAGAGGCAGAAGAGAGAGATGGGGAAGAGAAAGGCTTGTGGAGAAGGGAGTGGTTCTTCAGGGATGGACTGGGATGGAGGAGCTCTTGGGTCTTCTCCTTAGGACATCTGGCCCTTTCCTTTAGCAAGAGCCGCATCAGTGGAGGGGCAGGCAGAAACCAGGCTGCAGTGGAGTGAGAAAGAATAAGAAGTAGAGGTTGTGTGGGGCAGCCTGCCTGGACTTGGCCCCCTCAGGTTCAGGAGCAGTAGGGAATGCTCCCGTGCTTTGGGTCCTTTGAGCAGGACACTGGGCTGCCAAAGATTTCTTCTCATCAACCTTCCCTCTGTTTGTCTGATAGATCGCTTGTGGTCAGGACCATAGTCTGTTCCTAACGGATAAAGGAGAAGTCTATTCTGATGGATGGGGCCCAGCTGGGCAAACAGGTAGTGGACCTTACACCTCCTTGGGATGGTGCAGTCTGGAGCTGTGAGCAGTGGGGCTCTCATGGGCTAGAACCACCTGCCTTCATTTGACTCTTACCTCTCTTATCACTTCCTGGGGACACTGTTCTGTTTGTCCCTTCCCAGTTCCCTCATCCCCAGCTCCCATGGAAAGGAATCAATAAAGGATTGGGTGGAGGATTAGAGCCACCCCTCAGCAGAGGAGCTGTGAGCCTTTCTCTCAGCAGAGACAGGAAACTGTGTGAGGCTTTCAAAGAGAAAACAAGTGTCCCCTAAAAGGAGCTTGATGTTCACTGATTTGAGAAGAATGTGATTAATGCAGGGAGGAATGATTGACACATTTTCTCAAGCTTGTATATTTAACCTTTTTGTTTCTGATATTGGTCTGAAGAGAGGGCCATTAATATAAGACTAAATCTTGTAGAAATCCTCAGTAATCCTACCAGCAGATGAAATCATCTTTGTTCATTGTCTACTGTTTTCTTCCAATCCTCGTTCATATGTGCACATTTTTTCCCCCAAAGCCACAGTAGATAGTTGTATGTCGTAGCTGCACATCCTTCTAGTTGCTGTATGTGGGACACGGCTTCAGCATGGCCGTAGAAACGGTGCGTCGGTGCGTGCCCAGGATCCGAACCCGGGCCGCCAGCAGCAGAGCGCGCACATTTAAGGGCTAAGCCACGGGGCCGGCCCTTTTTTTTGATGAGAAAGATTCGCCCTGAGTTACCATCCGATGCCAATCCCTCTCTTTTGTCTAACGAAGATTGCCCCTGGGCTAACATCTGTGCCCATCTTCCTCTACTCCACATGGGATGCCGCCACAGCATGGCTTGACAAGTGGTGCATCGGTGCACGCCCGGGATCAGTACCTGGGAGTCCCAGGTCGCCGCAACGGAGCGTGCACACTTGACCGCTCCGCCACAGGGCCGGCCCCCATTTGTGCACATTAGTATACAGTAATCACAGCATAGGTGTGGTTTTATATGCTTGTTTTATCATTTATACTTACATAAAGCATTTTTCCATGGTGGTAATATTTTCACAGTTACAGTTTTTAATATTTGTATGATATAGCATCAATTTAATTTATCATAATTAATAATTAATTTAACCATTTTATTATAAAATTACATGAGCATTTCCCTGTTGTCAGGTGGCATACTTCTTTGGAGACGGAGTGCGGTGGCCGTTGGAGATATTATGACATTTATCTTGTGTGCATACGTGACTTTTTCTTTCGTTTGGATTATTGCTCTAGAATAAATCCCAGGAGTGTCAAAGGAGTAGGATATTTTTATTCTTGTCAGTATGTATTGTTAAATTGCTTTCCAGAAGTTTTATCAGTTGATACTGCCAGCAGCAGTGGGTAGAAGTACCACTTGAATTTTGTGGGTGAGGCATCGTGGGGGGGCTTAGCTGGGTCTTTGGCTCTGAGTCTCTCAAAGGCTGCAGTCATCGTAGGGTTCCACTGGGAAGGCTCTGCTTCCAGGAGCACACCGATGGTTGTTGGCAGGATGCAGGGGCCCCAATTCCTTGCTGGTAGTTGTCCAGCAAATGGTTGCTGGCCAAGCCTTCCTCGGTTCCTTGCCATGTAGGCTTCTCCATGTGGCAGCTCCCAACATGGCAGCTGGCTTCGTCAGAGTGACCAAATGAGAGGGTAAGACGGAGTGCCAGTGAGACAGAAGCCAGTGTCCTCTCATTTAATCTGGGCAGTGACCTCACCTTCACTTTTGCTGGCCTTCTGCTTGTGAGAAGCAAGTCACTAGGTCCAGCCCCCACACAAGGGTGGGGAGTACACGTGGGTGTGAACAGCAGGAGACAGGGCTCACTAGGGGCCATTATAGAAGTAGCCTGCCACAACCATGATCTTGACTGTGGCCTGAGCCTCCCTCTGTCAGTGACAACAGTGATTTCTTTCCAGTGGCCCTTGCCAGAGCACAGTTAGGTAAAGAAGCTCTCTGCGAGCCAGGCAGCAGAGGCCAGGCCCCAGCTCTGCCAGCCTCGCTCACCTAGGTGTACACTTTCTGGGTCAGTAAACCCCTCTTTTCCTTTTGAGTCAACTTAGGGACCGTTGGTGTGCCGCGGTCTTCACCAAAGCACTTAGAATCTGTCTTTCCAAAGTTATCCCTCAGCAGAGGCACCAAGATCAAATCCTGCTGGAAAGCTAAGTTGGCCACACTTCGTCCTCCAGACCGCTGACCCTCCCATCTTTCACTCTCAGCAGAAGAACCTGCCTCCTGTTTCATAGGGGAAACAGATGCCGTCAGCTGAGAAAGCCCTCAGTTTCCCACTCGGACTCCTGCACACTTGCCTCTACCTGTCCCCGCCCTGGGTCCCTTCCCTTTATAGTGGTGGGGGAAGCGTGTCTCTTCCTGCTGAAGCTGATGATTCTCTCTGTGCCCTGGATCCCTTCTCCCCCCGTTCCTCAGAAGCCTCACTCCATCTGCTGGGCCTTCTTCCCCACAACTTCAGCCTCTCCCTCTCTACTCGTCCCTCGCCATCAGTCTTGACACCTGACTCAGGTGTCTTCCATCTTAAGAGGCCCTGTGTGGAGCCCTCCACATCCTCCCATTCCCCCAAGTCCCACCTCTTCGCTTCACCTCCTGCCTCCCCTTCTAGGCGAGAGTTCTCAGGAGCTGCATTGACTTACTGTCCCCATTTCTTCGTCTCCTTCTCATTCCTCTGTCCGTTCCACTCAGCTTCCACACTGATCAGTTTGCTGAATGGCTCTTGCTAGGGTTACGGTGACCTCCATGTTGCTGAAAACAATAATAAAGAACCTGGAGACCATTGTCCAATCTTTCCCTTTCTTGATCTCTCAGCAGCGTTTGACATTGGCCGTGACGTGCTGAGCATCTTGGTGAAGAGCGGTCTTCCTTTCGCCCCTGTGACTGGGCTCTCCGAGGGCTCTCTTCGTTTCTCGTTCCTTCTGGACTCATTTCCTGGCTCTCCTCCTGGGCCAGGCCCTCCCATGTCGGAGGTCCCCGAGGCGGGACTGTGCTCTCCTCCTTTCCTCTGCCTTCTCCTTCAGAAGGTCTCACCCTCACCGTGGTTGCAGTCACCGTCTGTGTGCTCAGGACTCTCCAGCTGGCTGGTGAGGCCAAGCCTGCTGTTCGGAGGTGCGAACATCTCTCAGTGCCACTTGACGTTTTCCCCTGGCCGTCTCTAAGCACTGTGAGTTCAGTGGGTCCAAAAGTGAACCCCTGCTCGTCACCCCCCCCCGCTCCTTCTCCACTGTTTGCCACGTCCACTCACGTTCCCCTCTAGGAATCATGTCCCTTCCCTACTTAGAACCCTTACCGTCTCCCCATTGTGCTTAGAATAAAGACCAGACCCTTCCGTGGTCTACAGCATCCTGCATGACCTGCCCTCCCTGCTCCCCACTGGCGTCTTGCAAATATTCCCCCTCGTCCCCTGGCTTCATCCACTCGGCCCTTGTTTAAACTCCCTCAGTGGGCCATGGCCCTTCCCTCCCTGTGCAGGTGCTGTCTCCCCTACGTGGAATACCGTGCTCTCCCCTCCCCTCCACACTCCTACTCATCCCTCAGACTACGTGGATAGAGTGAAGCCTCCCGACCGCTCCTGCCCATGAACTACATCAGGCTCCCTGACGTTCCCTCACGGAGGCCCCTGTCCTGCCATCCTTGCAGTCAGCACAGATTAACTGGGTGTTAATTTTGGCTGACCTCTGCCTCCTCCACTAGACTGAACTCAGAGAGAGGGACCGGGTCTCTTCCTTCCCCTCATGTTCCCATCACCAGTTAGATGTTTAGCTTATGTTTACTGTTTGGGACATATTTGTGGGGTGAATGAATGACCTGGCACTTATCTGCTCTTTCCGTTCACCAGAATCCTTCCAAGTTCTCACAAGTTTGTCTTCCTAACAGTATGGACCCTTCCTGTGACTCGGGTGAATGTCCCCCGATACTTGCCCTTCTCAGGAGTGGGGACGGTTAAGCATGTGGCGTGTAGGGGCACAGGCTGTGCTGTATGAAATGGTGAGAGCCTCTTGCAGGCAGGTCATTGGCAAGGTGTAGAGGGGTCGATGGCGAAGGGTCGGTGTCTGTTGGATTCACAGGCACAGACCTCAGCCTGAGGGAGGGAACGTGGCTGTGGGAAGACCTAGTTAGAGTGAGTTCAGTTAATAGAGGGTGAGGGTGACGTTCCTGACAGAACGATAGTAGCCCTGGTTTCTCTGTAGACAAATAACTAGCCCAGAGCTTAGTAATTCTGTAGTAAACCTCTGGAGTGGAGAAGGAACTGCTTTCTCCCCTCCTGTCGCCTGGGCCAGAGACTCTGGCCCTGCCTTCTCCAGAGAGGCTGCACCAAGAAACAGAGACAGAGGGAGAAGAGCCTTAGGGTTTCGACGCTGAGGTCCATGCCCCTGGGATGAAACATCTGGCACCACTGATGAGTATTCCACTTTTTATAAGCAAAACATCATTTCTGAGAGTTTTCAGCATCTGGCCAGAAGTTGTTTTATATTTGGCTTGCTCTCCTGGTCAGTGTGAAACTTAGAGCTGTTAGTAGGGGGATAACTGCCCTTCTGAGGCTCTCCTGTGTTCACATGGGGTTTCTGGGTGATTTGTTGACTAGGCCCCTCCAGGTTGCCCTCCAGGTGTGGGAAGTTTGTATTCTGAGCTTGGTTTGTTTGCTTGACATACGCCAAGAGTAAGAATTTAAAAGAGGAGAAAAGAAACTGATTCTTTTCCAAGTGTCATTAACGTGATTTTGCCAACCAAGGAGGAGAAAACAATCCCTGTGTATCGAAAGCATCCGAGCGGTGCAGTTTGAATTCCTGGTGAGGAGAGCTGCACTTGGTTTGACTTACTGACCGCTGTTTTTACTGTCATGTAGAAGGACATGTTTTTGTCTGAGGCTACGGAATTCTTGGCAACGGAACAAACCTAGTGGAAACCGCTCTTCCGGAAATGATTCCACCCACTCTCTTCAGCTTGATGGAGTTCAACCCAGAAGTCCAGGTTTCCTGCATTTGCTGTGGACTCAGCCACTTTGCTCCCCTTACCAGTAAGTGGCGAAGCCTGTGTGGCCCCAGTGACGGGCCGAGCTGCACTCTCTTGGGTTCACCCTAAGCCGTGGGCAGCTTTCAGTGTCCATCCATCCAGTGGAGGGGCGCCCCGCGTGGATAATTACAGTGAGCAGCTCATCCAGATGTTGTTTGGCTTGAAGTTGTATAATGTGTGTCTTTTTTCATCCTGGAGTTTTGTTTTTGGTTCCTTTGGTTTGTGGTTGGGCTCATGTGAAAGTGAATTTTCTCAAGAGGATGCCAGTCGGTGGTAGGAGGTGGACCCTCGAGAATGTCAGGGTGCTGGGGAACCCAGCAGAGGTTTGATGAATCCCCGGGAGAGCCATCGGGAAATGAAAGTGTGGGGCTCATCCCGCTCCTGGCCAAGCCCAAACCCTGACCCAACCCAGGAATGAGGGACGGCAGGACGCTGATTTGTCAGATACCCTGGGGTTTTGTGGAGGGAAATATGCCCCATTTCTCCAAAGTGCCAGGACAGAATGATCAAAGCCAAGGCTGGAATGGAGCTGTTCTTGAAGGTTTGCCCAGTTACAAAGCCGTCAGACACCCAAGTGCCTCCCGCCCTCGGATGTGCGCTTTCCTTGATTGCCTCTCCCGTTCCACCACAGTAACTGTCAGGTCAGTCTGCTGCTCTTTAGTTGACCTGACTGGTAAGACTGAAGAAAATTAATTTCATTTTGTGGGGATCCTCACGTAAATTCGCTATTTCCTTGCACCTAAGAATGTTAATTTGTAAATCTCAATTACTCATCTCTGGTGAGTCATTGTTTTCTATTTAGGCGTCTGGGCCGGGACAGAGTGGGGTCATCCTCGTTAGTGTTCTCTGGCCCTACGCTACTGTGAGGACTATCCAGAGGCCCCCCCGACCCAGAGTCCTGACTGCCCTTCAGTTGTCGTCTGAGGTTCAGATCTCAGGCCTGTAACACACACGGGCTGTGGCGTGGACTGTGGGGGGGTGACTGTGTGCACAGCACCCTCGGTCGCAGTGATGACCGGGGTAGTCCCTCAGCACCGTCACTCGGAGTCAGCACTTCCATATGCTAATGTCTTGAGGATGCCAGACTCTTCTAAAGCTATTTTGATTTAAAAACTAAGAGTCATTATGGACTCAATCTGGAGGTATCAATGATCTATGGCTTAAACTGTGCAGAGTCACATCCTTGGAAATCCATATGAAATGTGCAAAATATTCAACTAGAGTACACTGTTTTCTGTTTGCTGTCATGCCATGTGGACGTTTTGGGTCACACCAAAATGAAATCCGCTTCTAGATTTCCCCCGAGACCCCACAGCCACCCTCCAGGTGCCGTGACTGTCCTAAGTAGAGGGAGCATCAGAGCTTGGGTATTTCTCCTTCTGTGCCCAGCGTATGCATGTGGTCAGCTGGGAGTTGGACTTGGTTGGTTTCCCCTGAGATCTGCTAACCTTTTGGGGGCCAGACTGAATTGTTCTATTAAACACGTAAAATCTGAGGGTGGAGTCCCCAGGGTGGTGGTCAGACCAGAGGGGCTCTGATGGATGGGAACAAAAGGATTCCTTATTAATCAGCCAGATTATTTTAGTCCTGGCTTCTCCATGTCTTGTCTACTTCTTCTGCTTCTCAGGTGGAGGTGGTAAAATGGGGCCTCTGTGCCAAGGAGTGCCCAGAGCTGATGTGGACAGAAGTGGGGTCTGAAGGCTGGGTAGCAGGAGGCTGCCCCACCAGGTCTGGGGTCCCGTCCAGAGGTGGGCATTCCCGAGCCCAGTCTAGATTTGTTCTCCTGGACTGTCCTCTAGAGCACTTAGTCCGTTCTTGTCCCTCGTGGCACTTTTTACAGTTTGTAAACACGTATATATTGGTTTGATCGTTTGTTTCTTTCTAACTGTTTGACTAGCTCTTGTCCCATGAGGACAGGAACCGTACGTGTTCACTCACTGTCGTGTCCCAGCTCCCAGCACACAGACATCGACCCGGCCCAAAGAGGTGCCCAGTCACCCTGTGTCCCTTGACCAAATGCTCCCGAGATGTGGAAACCCAGACAAGGGATGACAGATGGAGGTCTCCCTCTATTAGGGCATGACCAGGACTGGAGGGTGCTCAGACTTCAGGACGTGTGGAGGGCAGGGTGTGGTCGGATGTGACTGTGGGTGAGGGGTGTGCATAAGGGACGAGCAGAGTGGGCCATGACTGTGGGTGAGGGGCGTGCATATGGGGCGAGCAGAGTGGGCCGTGTCCAGGAGCCTCCTGGGCCTACAGCTCTGTGCATGTACTCTTCTCCATGCGACGGACACACCGTCATTCTGGGCTTGCACATGTCTTTGGTTTGGGGATAGTATACCTTTCCCTTCAAAAGGAGGCATTAATGCCTGGTAGAAATTGAAGTTTAACATTGGGCTCTGTTTGTACCTGGTTCTAGAAAGCGTATTCTCATGACCCTTCCTCTTCTTGGTGACTTGCCTCTGGCCTAGCCCAGCCAAGCCACCCTTTTCCTTTCTGTGCAGACAAAGGAGAGCTGTTTGTGTGAGGCAAGAACATCCGAGGGTGCCTGGGAATCGGTTGCCTGGAAGACCGGTATTTGCCATGGAGCGTAAGGCTGGACTGGACGGGCGTGAGTGCGTGCCCACAGAGCAGACTACCTGATGTGGCAGCAGCGTCCAGTGTGCGGCTGGGCCAGGACCAGTTCCCTGGGCACTGCTTCCCCTCCCAGGTCCCAGCTGGCCTCCTCCTGCCCCAGCGCACCCTCTGCCAGGGCATCAGGAGAGACCGCGTAGTGGTGAGGAGCCAGAGCGAGCGCCCAGCAGCAGCTTCTCAGGCTGCAGGCTCCCTGGCGCTGCGCTCCTTCCTGGGGCTGTGAGTGAGCAGCCTGTGCAAGCAGGGGGCAGCCTGACCAAGGGTTCCAGTCCCCCTGTGCCCTGGAAGAGGCCCTGTCAGAGGCTGTCCACGGGCACGTGGAGCAGAGAAACAGAGGCCCCCCGGGGCCTCAGAGAGGCAGAAGCTACAGGCCAGGCTCCACAAGGCCCAGAGGGTCTCCCAAGGGGGAAAGATTTGAAATGACAAAGCTGGCGTGCCAGGAGCTGTTTGCAGAGGCCCGTTTGGAGGAATGTTTTACATGCATTTAAAAGAAAGCAGGATATTTAATATTTAGAGTGCCTTACCACAGCCACCAAAGTGAAAAATAATGTTTTTCATACCGGGGAGAATGCAATTAGACCAAAAGGCTCATTTCAGTGTTAAAGTGTTCTTTCTTAAATTGTAGTTTATATTACTGTTTACTAAATCAGTTCTTCTAAACAAAGCTATTGATGTTTTTGAACACGGAACATACGTACTTGGTACAAAGTGTCTTATGAAAACTAAGTCTCCCGTCTCTTGTCCCAGAGGCACCACCGGTTCTGGTTCTCATGTTGCCTCCAGAGACAGACTGCGGAGAGAGCGTGTGTGTGCCTGCGCGCGACCGTATGCACGCACAGGCCTAAGTATTTCCTTTGAAGGCTGGATTCTAATAATGTCTTTTGAAATTGTGAAAAGCATTTTTAAAAAACACTTGTAAAAATGCAAAAAAAAATGTATAATTTAAATACAATAAGGATTTATCTTTCAAAAACCCACTGCAGAGTGTTTCGAGGCACTTTGGTGTTTCAGGGGCTGTTTCCATCGGGCCTTCCCTCTGCCGCTGGCTCTGTTGGTTCCCTGTGACCTCGGCAGGCCGAGGTCCAACTCCACAGACACAGAAACTGTTTCCACCATTAGCTTCGTTGCTATAATTTATCCTTTTTTTCCCTGCGAAAAGTCTGTCTGCAGGCTCCGGGCTCCTGTCAGTTCAGCGAGTGTGTGAGGACACCCTGAATGCAGTGACTATGGGCCACTCCGACGTGTCTTCTGGCTGTCCTGACTTCTTACACTCAGGCTCTGTCCTTCTGCATGTATTGGGGTCTGTAGAGGAGGCCAGTGCACAGCCCGAGTGGCAGGTGTGGCCTGAGAAGGTGGAGGGACTCTCATCACACGGTGGCCACCATTATCTCCCTCAGTGGATAGCCGTTCCCAGGGGCATAGGTCTCAGTCTTCTGTTCCCTGAGCACCCGCCAGGTGTACATGCTGCCAGTCCATGATGATTTCTGGCGGGGACGGGGGTCTCTTGCTGGCACACAGACCCTGACATCAGTGAATCCAAAACACTTGGCCTGCCATTCTCGTCAGGTCCACCCCTGACTCACTCAGGAGAGTCTTGTCCTGATCATGCTTGTTTCTTGAATATGTGGTTGGCTCGCATTTTCACGAGGTCAGGAAACACCTACTGTGCACTCACTGTGTTCATGTGACACAGTCAGACGCTGAGAACCACGCGGCAGGAAGAGTGCTCTGACTTGGCACAGCGGGTGACAATCTCGCTGAGCACCTGGCACAGGGTAGACACTCGGGCTGCGTTTCTGAAGATCCACACTGTTCTCTCTCCTCATGGGCAGCCCTGGTCAGGTCCCAGCACCTCCTGACCAGCAGCAGAGTTACTCACAACTCTGAGGGCCGTTCTCCCCGCAGGGGCAGCATGGGAGCTGCTCATTGCCTCGGCCTAACCATGCAGCCTGACCTTCCCAGAGACCACTTCAGATGGCCTTGGGGGTGGCCCCCAGCACTGGGGTGGCTCTGTGAGGTCTCCATTCTCCTGGGGCCTGCCCTGCCCCAGGATTGAGCCCCAGGAATGTATCCCCTCCACAAAGGACCCCACACTTGCCTTTCTCTCTCCCAGGGTGCATCACCCAGCTACCCTCAGACGCTCATGTTGTGGTGACCAAGAAACCCAGCCTTTCTTCCACACCAACCTTGATATTTCACACGGAACAGCCCAGATTAAGCTTGAGCTGGAGACAGTGCTTGGAGTCCCTCTTGCTGTGATTTTCTCAGGGCCACACTGAGGGCATGCTGAGCAGTCAAGTTTAAAAGGAAAAATCCCGAGAGTGCGGTCACCTTCTTGAACCAGGAGTCCATTGTCTTGCTAGGGAGGCAAACATGTGGGATGTAGCTGGTGTGGGGGCTGCCCATGAGGAGCAGAGAGACTTGGTCTTGCTGTCGCTCTGGTAGGGTGGTGCCAGCTGAATTGCCAGAGAAGAGCACAGGAATCTGTGCCCATCAGAAAAATGGCCCTTGTGAGTCCACCCTCAGAGACGGAAACTGAACAGGCTCAGGCTCATGACCGAAAGCTGTTCCACAGCTAAGTCATCCACCCTCATTACAGCGGGAGAACACTGAAGATGAAGCAAAGGCCTGATTGGGTCCCTGTTCCTGTCTGACTGTACGCCAGGAGCTGCCAGGTGCAGGGGATGCAGTGGTGAGAAGGACGCGTTCATTCCAGCTGGCGCATCTGGGTGCAGGCTGCCTCTAATGAGTCTGGCCTCAAACTAGGGAATCAAGATGAGGCCGCCTGCTCTGGGGGCCATGTTCATGAGGGGATTCCTTTGGGCAGATTCAACCCTTTACCCTGGGCCTCACAACCTTGCCTGTATGATAGAATCATCTGGGAGGTTACTGATTGATTGTTTTGATGTATGCGAATGATCCAAAATAAATAAAACGCTGGGCCAATGTAAAACTCGTACATGAAGTTCTGGCATTATTCATAATAGCCAAAAAGTGGAACCACCCAAATGTCCACCAACTGTTGAATTCGGTACAAGTGTCTGTGTGAACGTGTTCTCAGTTTTCTCAAGTGTATACCTAAGAAGTGGGATCACTGGTGCCTTCATTTAATTTTTTAAGTTTGGACACTTACCACATATTTCATGACACGCTCGGTGATCTTGAGTCCAAGACACGGAGTATTAATTGCCCTGAAAACAACGCGGGCTGTTCCCTATAGGCTCCTCAGAGGCTCTGCCTGCTCTCCGAGGTTCTCCCGGGACAACAGGACCCTCCCGGTGTCCCAAGCTCATCAGGGTGGGAGATGGGCCTGGGTCTCGCTGATGCTGCAGAGCTTCCCGCTGGATCAGATCAGGTCCAGAGCTCCTGGAAAAACAGCTCAAATGAGATGCTCCCCCACCAACATTTGCGAGGTGGGAGCTCCCGGTTCTTGCCTCCGTCCTCCTCCTTCTTCTCTGTGCTGCCTCCACCATGTTGATAGGGACTTCCTCTAACCCTCAAGAGTGTCAGAATAACTCATATTCTTTCTTGGCCATCCTTCACGCCCAGCATCCATTCCTGTTGCTTTTTCTACCACATCGATATTTTTAAAACATTGACATGTGAGTCACATGACGTAGGACCATTTTAAAGTGTACAATTAAGTGGTTTTAGCGTATTGTCTATGTGGTGCAACCACCCCCACGATCTCATCCCGCACATTCCCTTTGGAGAGCTCGTTTTGACCATCATGAGCCCCCTGCCCCCCCAGAGGAATGTCACATGATAAACCCGGGGGGCCATGTGACCACAGTTGCTGCTGTTCTGTGGCCCAGTTCTTTACATTACCTTTTAAGAGAGGGTGGGGGACGTTTTACACCGATATTTTATCCAAGAGAAACTGAATCAGACTCTTGGGGGTGGAGTCCTGGCATGGGTAACCCCCGTGGGGGTCTGAATGTGAGCAGTGGTGAGAACCTGCCACAAGCAGCCAGAGCTGCTCCAGGAGGAATTATGCCCTGGTTAGGCGAGAGGCACAGTCATGGTTCTGAGGGCTGGCTGGACATCTGCTGGTCCCCTGATACTCCAATGCGCCCACCACCCCAACTCTGCACAGGGACGACTCTAGAACCAGCCAGGGGCCTCCTCCTGAGAACTGAGACCAGGACCCTGGCAGTCCCCCTTTCCTGCTCCTATCAGCCCTCTTCATAACCAAGACTCCCACTCAGATGCTAAGTTGGGTCCCCTGCGTGGAAGTCCTCAGTGGCTCCCCATGGCCTATAGGAGGGTGAGGCCCCTGGCGGACCTGAGCACCCACTTTGCATTTCAGCCTCATCCCCTACCTGCCGCATCAACTCCTCCCTCCCCCGCCGCACTCCTCCATTCCAGCCAAGGTTCCCTCTGGCCCTCTGCGCCTTTGCTCCTCCCTCTGATGGGTCCCCATCTTACCAAGCTCAACCCTAATGTCCTGGCTTCTTGTTCTGCCCCCTACTACTGGACAGTGGTCATTCCCTCCCCCTGGGCACAGCACACCCTTGTGGTCTAGCCTGGCCTTGCACTCTTTGGACTAGCTCCTTTCCCTGTCTTCTCACCTCCTAGAGAGACGCAGGTCCAGGGGCCACAGGCTGTTCCTCGGGGTCCCCAGCACCTGGCACAAGGTCCAGCACCGCCCAAGTGACAGTGACTGTGAGTGAGTGGTGGGAATGGGAGATCGGGCCCTGGAGTTCTTTGTAACTTTTGAGATTTTGGGGGAAATCAAGAGTCCCCGTGGATGTCCCAGCTCCAATGGGGTCTCTGAAGGAATGAGGGGGGCGTAGTCTGAAGACCCCAGAAGGGAAAGCATTCACAGCATCCAGAACTTTCTTGGGCTCAGGGTGGTGAGTGAGCTTCATCTTCATTGTCACTCCCTTCAATCCCCAGGTCCACTTTTCCTGCGAGCAGGGGTGAGACAGGTGGGAATGGAGGTTGGTGGGGTTCAGTGCAGGCTCAGGTCTTCAGCACTGCCTTGGTCACACTGGCCCTCTATGGAAAACGTCAGAGAGGGGCAGTGAAGGGTGTCCAAGGTCCAAGACCTCTGTCCTGCTTGGGCATCCTGCGTGCCTACCTGTCAAAAGGGCAGGAACCAAATGCCAGAGCCCTGTGTTAGGGACGCTGGGCACGGAGCCCTCCCTCGTGCCCCCAGGGTATCTTGTAGGGAGGCGTCAGCTCCTGGGCTTCTAGCACCGAGGACCTTCCTGGTGGTGTGACATCCACAGCACGGCTCCAGGCTTGGGCCAGAGGCCCTGTGGCCCGGAATCCAGCCCCGTATCCTCCCCATGCACCAGCAAGGCCCTGTCCTGCTCCGCAGGCCCCCTCACCCCCAGGCCTGCCTCTGCCAGAGTTTTGGGAGGAATGATGGGCACAGTAGCCGGTCTCCAAGATGACCCCAGTGACCTTGGCCTCTTGGTTTCACACCCTTGTGTGTTCTCCTCCTGTGTCAAATCAGAGCATGGCTGTATGGTGACAGAGTATGGTGGAGGCAGAGGCGTGTGAATTCTGAGGCTCAGGGCCAAAAAACCATTTTGGTTCCTACACTGGCCCTTGAATCCCTTGTCCTGGGGGAATCTGGGCACCGTATTGTGAGGACACTCAAGCAGCCCCATGGGGAGACCCATGTGGAGAGGAACAGGCTCCCTGCCAACAGCTGAGCCCAACTTGCCAGCCCTGTGAATAAACCACCTGGGAAGTAGATCCTCCAGTCCCAGCCAGGACTTCAGATGATTGCAGCCTCCCGAGGGACCCTGAGTGGACTGCTCAAACTGCTCCCGAATTCCTAACCCACAGAAACGGTGACACGTAAACAATCATTTTAATCCATTGCGTTTGGGGCAACTCGTTACCCTGCATCAGGTAACTAATAAAGCCCCTCTTGCTCTGGGGATGTGTCCTCTCTCAGCCGCTGAGTGTGGACGGGGAGGCTGTTCTGCCTTCCTCCCAACCCCTGGCCATGTTCCCCGACCATGGAATGGAGAAGGAAAGAGATGAGGTGTGGCCCTGGAGCAGCACAAAATCAGATGCCCTCAGCCAACATATTTTTCTCCATTTTAATTAACACTTTACAAAGTACAAAATACATTGTATTTTGGGGGGAACAGTTGGTATTTGTTTCTCTCCATCACACAGTACGTGAATCTTGAGGGTCTTGTGTTTCTTCAAGAAAGAAAGAAATCGTGAGTGTCCCCACCAGGGTGTAAGGCTGCCCAGTTCTCCCCTCTCCAGACTTTGGGACAGATGTAAGTGCCACTGCTACTGCTGGTGACCTTGGGCAGGCCGGGTGAGGGCCAGACCCCCGAAGACGAGGTCCTGAGCAGGGCAAGGCCCCCCAGAATACCGTTGTACCCCCAACATCCACTCACCCCATCTCAGGGTGACGGAAATGATCTTTGCATAGAGGAGGAGGTTGGCTTGAGATTTTGTTTGTTACCGCCTGACCCCAGCTTTGGAGCTTACCCTGCCCAGCACTCTGGAACATTTCCTGAATAGGTAAACTGAGGTAGGGAACAGGGAAATTCATTGGGCTTAGCCTGTGACTTGGGACATGAGTTTGGCCTATTTTTCATCCCCCCTTCCTGCCCCATCTCCAACTTGCTGGACCCTCTTCAGGGACGAGCCCCAGTAGGCGAGGGGGCACCAGCACCCAAAACCTCTCCCTGTGAACAGTATCCTAAGGACTGGATGCTTCTGAAGAGCCAGCTCAGCAGGTCTAGCCCCTTTGGGCTGCATGGACTGCCAGGCCTCGCGCTGCACAGCAGAGCCCCTGCTGGAGACACCTCTGCCCCCTCCACAGAGCAGATTTACACAGTCAAGTGGGCTGGGGCAGTCCTGCATGCAAGGCCTGCCACACCACCATCAGCTCCACATGTGGCCCCCGGATAAGAATGCTACTGAGGCCTCAAAATACGGGATGAGCCAATCCCTCAGCTAGGATTTGGGCTCTGCACACGTGTGCTGGCACACACCCTATTGTGGATGACACAGCACATGCTCACACTTACATGTGTGTGTATGAACACACGTTTGCCGTGTACAGAACACTGTCCTGCCCCCAGGGCAAGGTCCACCTTGCACTCCTGACTCTCACAGCCTCCCACCTCCTTGAAGCAAGAGCCACAAACTCCCTCACCACCAGGCTGCCCACAGACGCCAGGGGCCGGGCCGCAGGCTCCTACCTCCCATCCAGCCGCTCCTGGTGCCGCCTGCCTCAAGGCCAGAGGCTGCCTCAGCCACCAGCTCCTGCCTTTACCTTCCCAAGAGAGCAGGCGTCATAAGAGGGGTGGACATCTAAGCTGAAGGTATGGAAAGGGGACGAGAGACAGTTAAGCTTGTACTTTTGCTGCCTCTAATTTGAAAATGAAAGAAAGAAAAGAGCCAGATGAGCTCTGAGAGGTAGGGAAAGGTCTCTCCTACAGCAGGGCTCCACTCCCCTCAGGACAGCCCCGCCACTCTTCCCAAGCCTGCCCTCTGCTGGGCCGACCACCGTCCACCACTCTAGTTTCTCCCCTCCCAGGAGGCCTCTGTGAATGGAGGGCTGCTGCCCCTCCCTCAGCACAGTATCCAGGAACCTGAAAGGCCAAAGCTCATGTCTTTCCACTGCTGGGAGACTCCATCATCCTCCCCCAGGCTCCTCTCACTAAGCCAATCACCAACTCCATTTCTCAGTGGATGTGACAGCAGTGACTGGCTGCTCCCTGCCCTGGCTTACAGTGGGCACACATATATTGGGGGTATTTTCTTCCTAACCCTGCCCAGTGTTCACTCAGAGAGTGGCATCAAAAATTTCTCAGTCCCAGGACTGGAGTGCTCTGTTCTCATATGGGAGCTCCTCAAGGTTCCCTCTCTTAGCCGGGGCCGGCAAGGGCCCTAGTTGTCCCCACCTCCAGATCCAGAGGCTCAGAGAGGTGGCCCAGGGTAGCTGTGAGACTCCTAAAACTCTTCCTGGGAAATACTGCCAGGAGGGGCTGGTGGTGGGTGAACAGGTTCATATTCGATGATCAGGCAACTGGTGCCTTGGCATGGGGTGGGGTCCTGTCCCTTCCTATCTCCCCAGAGCCTTCTCTCCTGACCTCCATAGCCTCCTCTGTCACCACAAAGGGCCAGGCTCCACCAGAGCGTGCATCATCTTCTGGACACCACACTGGTCTCTGAGGCCATGCTGACTGGTGGGGGGAGGTCACAGTGGGCGGCTCTGAGTCACCTGGCTCCCTCCCTTCCCTCCAGGGGTCTATGGCTTGGGGTTGGTGGGAGGGGGAGAATGCTGGTTCTTGGGGGGCTCTGGACCCTCTGAATCTTTGGGAGTAGAGTTCTGCACATCTCTCCATCTTGGATGAGTACTCTGGGCTGAGGGCAGTGGCATGGGTAACACCTCTTGGGGGCTTTGGAGACCCCCATGGAGGAAGGAGGTGCAGAGTTGGCACTGTCCATCTCTCTCCTGGGTCAGGACTGAGGTCTGAGGGAGAAAGATGTTTCTTGGGAACCAGGGGAACCAATGCCAAAGGTTGAGCGAGGTCAGATTTTTCTACTTGGTGGAGGAGGGAAAGGGGTGGTCAGGGCTCCCCCTGCCCCTCACTCTCCTCTCCTGGAGCTCTCACCACTCTGGATGGGGCAGGGAGGAGCGAGGGTGGTGTAGAGGGTTTGAGCTTTTCTCACCAGGGGGAGGCACGGAGGCAAAGACACACACGGGAGTCCAGGTGGTGGATCTGAGTGCCCGCTCACCCTGCCTTTTGGCAGCCTGGCCCAAGAGCCCCATTTCCCTCCTGTGCCACCTGCCTCCCCAGTCAGTGCCCAGAGATCCTCAGCCCCCACGGGGCATCATCCTCAGGTCTCCCTGAGCCATTGGCTGCCCTTAGCACCCACCTTCGCCTTCAGCCGTTGGGAAATGTGGCCCCCAGCTCTTCTGCTGGGGCATGGGGTCAAGGATCATGCAAGACTGCAGTGCCCAGCATGGGTTTTCTCTGAACTTTTCTCTGCATGACTGGCCTCTATTTTCAGGTGTGGATTTCTGGTGCTCATCACCCCTGGTACCCCCAGGGACTGCCCTCTTTTATGTCACACAGTGGACGTGAGCTCCACGTGAGCAGGGACCACATCAGGTTGTGCTCCCTGGTGAAGTCACAGTGCTTGGCACACAGCAAGGACTGGAGGATGTTGGCTGAATGATTGAATAAATGAACCAGTGAATGAACAAATGAGTGAATGAATGAGTGATGACTGAATGAATGAGTGTAGGAATGAATGAGAGAATGACTGAGTGAGTGATTGAAGGAATGAGAGAGTAAACGAAACAATGAGTGAATGGGTGAGTGAATGAAAACACAGAAGCAGGTGTGATCCAAACAGGAGGAGCCTTTGTTTCTTCTCCTCTGGACTCTGCCCATCTCATGGGCCCGGGCCAGTCCCTGTCTCTCCTGGCCTCAGTTTCCCAACTGTCTCCTGAGAGCCTGCTCTTGGAACTGCATCAGCCAGCTCAGTGTGGACACGGCTTGTGCTCTCCCCGGCGTGGGGGCGGTAGGGACGCGCTCGGGGCGCACGGGCCTCCCTCCAATGGGCGGTCGCGGGTGGACCCGCGCGGGGCAGCCGGGCCTCACGTCCCCAGCCGGGCACGCTCTCGGGGCCCACGCACAGCGCATGCACGTGACCCCGCTCCTCCGCGCACATGCGCAACACCAACAGCTGCCACAGGGCTGGTCCCGAGGGTCCCCACTCCGCCGACTGCTCTGTGACCCCCACATCGGTTGGGGCGTTGGAAGAGGCCCTGGATCCAGTGTGGGGCCGGGTCGTGGGTGCTGTGGGGTGGAGGACAGCGTGTGGGGACTCCTGTCTCCCCAGAACTCCCAGCCCCTTGTCTCGGTACAGCCGGCGCCCAGGGAGAGGTATCAGAAGAGGCTGCGGCTCCCGGAGAGACTGGCCTCCGAGCCCGAGAGAGACCCACCTTTGGTTCTGCCTCCGGGCTGCACGCGGGGGGACGGTATACCCTTTGCTCTGTGTCCCGGGCCTTTGTCACGGAGGCCTGCTTGTTCGTGTGTGCAGGGACAGCTGGAGACCTCCATCGCCTCGGTGAGGGAGACGGGCCCTGACCCCGCCAGCCTGCAGGTGAGAGAGCTGGTCCCAGTCCCCAGAGGCAGCACCGTCCCGCCCACTGTGCCCGCCCACTGTCTGGGCACCTGTGGGAGAGACGGGACCTGGTGGCAGGAGCATACCTGTCATGAAGGTTGATGCTACTTGGCCGAGGAGACAAACGTGTTTCGGCTCATTGATGCTCATTCATGACGAGCTGATACATTTATTGTGGGTCGACTATGTGGACTGAGGGGTCAGGACTCCAGTCAATTTGTTCCAATCTCTGTGGGGATGAACTAAAAATGGCAACTTGCCCTAGAGTTTTCTCTTGTCCAGTAGCCTGTTTTGTTTCTGTATCAGGGAAAGAACTAAAATGATCCTATAGGGCCGGCCCCGTGGCTCAGCGCTTGAGTGCGCGCCCTCCACTACTGGCGGCTCGGGTTCGGATCCCGGGCGCGGCCCGACGCACCGCTTCTCGGACCATGCTGAGGCCGCGTCCCACATAGAGCAACTAGAGGGATGTGCAGCTATGACATACAACTATCTGCTGGGGCTTTGGGGGAAAAATTTTTAAAAATTTAAAAAAAGGCAGCTTTCTTTGAAAATGTCCTAAGGATCAGCCCATTTCTGGCATAGAGAGGAGAGTTCTTCGTGGCTCCCCAATGAGACAGTGCCCTGGACCAGAAGTCAGAGACACTCCCAGTGTGTCCTTGAACCCTCCCTGGGCGTCAGTTTCCTCATCTGTAAAATAGGGCTATTGTGGAGGTCGTAAGTGGTTTCCAGAAGTTCTTACAGCTCTGAGAGTGATGCCTTAAGCTACCAAATGTTCCTGAAGCCATGAAGGAGGGGTCACAAATGGTGTTGTTACCGCTTAACAGTCATAAGCTAGTAAATATGAAAATGAGAGGGGCCCAGCTCGCAGATGGATGATTCCAGTGAAACTCCTTCACACCTTGTGTGTCATGGAAAGTTCTCCTTTACATGCTCCCTGCGCAGGTCCTGCTCCTTACCTATCGCCAGAGTTCATCGTTGACCTTGGGCACTTTCATTGGTCTTTTGGGAGGATTTCTGTTCAACTTGATGAGTTCCTGAATATCGTACCCAGTGAATCACTCCCAATATTACTCATTAATTCCAAGTCCTATTTTTTAAAATCCCATCTCCAGCCCTGTTCTGGGCAAGTTGTCTAAGCAAACCTCAGTGTCTTGGTCCAATTGAATTGTAGTGAAGATATCCCTGTGTACACTCATGTTTTCTCCCCTTTGATGTATTTCCCACATGGAATAGCTGCTTTGAAAATCAAAAGATAAAATTTCCTCTCTGTCCTCTGCCAGCTACCCTCCTGCCAAGAGAGACACTCTAAGCTGCACGTGCTTCACCTTGGGAAGATCAAGGCGTAAATTCAAGGTAAAATTTCATCAGTGTGAAGGTTAGGGTTAGGGCTGCTCGTGCCCATGCTGCTGGCTGGACCAAGTCTGCACCCCCTCCTCCAGTGGCCAACTCCTCCATCCATTCCTTCTGAGGACGTCTTTCCCCATTTCCCTGGGGGTGGGCTTTGTGAAGGTGGGTTTTGTGGGGTTGTGACCCATATCGTTTGCATGGGTTGGGTCTTTGTGCTATAGCAAGTGCCTAGTCCGGCTGCTCCTGGGACCAAGACACATCTCCAAGTTGAAACAAATTATCTTTCTCTGTATTTTCTTAAAACAGCTGTATTGAGATATCGCTCACATGCCGTGTAAGCCACCCATTTAAAGTGTACAAATCAATGGCTTGTAGTAGAGTCACAGAGTTGGGCAACCATCACCACAACAGTGGAACATTTTCATCACCTCAGAATGAAACCCTGGACCCATTAGCAGTCACTCCCCCTTCCCCCATCGCCACAGCCCTAGACAACCACTCCTCTACTTTTTCTCTCCCTCGATCTGTCTACTTTGGACCTCTTATATACACAGAATAGTACAATGTGTGTTCTTTTGTGATAGCTCCTTTAATATGTCATGTTTTCAAGGTTCATCCTTGTTTTTAGTGTATCGGTAATTCTTTCTGTTTTGTGCCAAATGATTTTCCGTTGCATAGATATACTGTATTTTATTGATCCATTCATCGGTTGAGGGGCATTGGACTTGTCTCCACCTTTTGGCTATTATAATAATGATGCTATGAACATTCACGTACAAGCTTTCATGTTTTCATGTCTGTTGGGTACACACCTAGAGTGGAACTGCTGGGTCATATGAAAACTCTCTAAATTTTGAAGAATTGCTAGACTATTTTCCATCTTTATTCCTGCCAACAATGTATGAGGATCCCAGTTTCTACCTATCCTTGACAAGACGTCTTAATATCTATATTTTTAATTTACAACCATCCTAGTGGATGGGAAATGATACTTATTGATTGTGGTTTTGATTGCATTTTCTTCCTGGATAATGGTGTTGAACGTTTTTCATGTCTTTATTGGCCATTTGTATATCTTCTTTGGAGAAATATCTGCTCAGCTCCTTTCCCCATTTTTAAATTGGGTTATTAGTTTCTTTATTATTGAGTTGTAAGCATTCACTCTATCTTCTATTTGCAAGTAGCTTGTTATATATATGGTGAGCTGGTATTGTGTCCCATTCAGCAGGCTGTCTTCTCACTTTCTTGATACTGCCTTTTGATACACACAAATTTTTAATTTTGACGAAGTCCAATTTGTTTATTTTTTATTCATGTGTTTTTGATGTCCTATCTAAGAAATCATCACCTAACTCAAGGTCAAAAGTTATATTCCTAGGGCCGGCCCAGTGGCGCAAGCGGTTAAGTGCCCGTGCTCTGCTGCGGCAGCCCAGGGTTCGCTGGTTCGGATCCCGGGCGGGCACCGACGCACCGCTTGTTAAGCCATGCTGTGGCGGCGTCCCACATAAAGTAGAGGAAGATAATGGATGTTAGCCCAGGGCCAGTCTTCCTTAGCAAAAAAGAGGAGGATTGGCATTGGGTGTTAGCTCAGGGCTGGTCCTCCTCACAAAAAAAAATAAATAAAATAAAAGTTTTATTCCTGTTATGAGAGGTTCGGGGATTCGATCGGAGATGTAAAAGACACTTTCCACTCCAAACAAATGGACTGAAGGTATATTTTATTATATAGAGGATAGTAAAGGTGACAGTCTGCAAACAGATCAAATAGGTCAAATATTAAGAGGGAAAAAACATCAGCTCGATTGGAAAGGGAAAACACCCACATCGGCTGAAGAGAAATGACACAAATCAACCGGAAAGAGAAACACCAGGTTGACTGAAAAGAGAACACATCAAATCAATTACTTCATATCAAATCAATTACTTCATATCAAATCAGTTACTCACAACATCCACGCCCCACTGCCGGGAGAGCCCTGTCAATCGACGCGGCTGTGCAAGGATCACACGTCCTGGGCAAGGTGTCCCTTCCACAGGTGGAACTCTCACCAGGTCTCAGCTTCCTGCAGTTTATATAAGCAGTTACAGAGTTTACAGAGCAAGCATCTAGTGTTCCCATGCCCAAAACAGTTATCAGTGGCATACGTGCACTGAGCCCCTTGGCTAACGTCCCAGCCCAGTGGTTGTGTACGTGCATTGTTTTCTTTGGTTATCATCTTAGCCCGGCACAGATGGCCAGTCCATCCCGTGCTACCACGCTCCAAGAGCCTTGAACTGTTACAACTTGCAACTCCCTCCATGGGAGAAAGGCCAGTTCCCACCACACAGAAAGCAGCTTTGTATTTCTTTGTGTGCTGGTGGCTATAGGTCAATGGAGCGGCCAAACATGGCTGTACTCATGTCAAGACAATTCCCATGTGTTTTCTTGTAAGAGTTGTATAGTTTTGCCTCATATTTAGCTGTTGGATCTATTTTGAGTTCATTTTTGTAAGTACTGTAAGCAAGGAGTCCAACTTCTTTGCGTGTGAAAATCCAGTTGTTTCAATAACATTTGTGGACAACATTGTTCTTTCCCCATTGAATTGTCTTTTCACTCATCAAAAATCAATTGACTGTAAATATGTAGGTTGATTTCTGGACTCTCAATTCTATTCCATTGGTCTGTATGTCTATTTTTTATGACAGCACCACACTGTATTCATTATGGTAGCTTTGTAATAATTTTTGAAATTGGGAAGTGTGAATACTCCATCTTTGAACTTCTTTCTCAAGATTGTTTTGGCTCTTGTGGCTCCCTTGCATTTCCATATGAATTTTAGCCTTGGCTTGTCAGTTTCTGCAAAAACAGGCAGCTGGGAGTTTGCTTGGAATTCCACTGAATCTCTAGTTCTATTTGTGGAGTATTGCCACCTTAATAGTATCAAGTCTTCGCATACATGAAGATGAAATGTCTTTCCATTTATTTTGGTCTTCATTAATTGCTTCCAATAATGTTTTGTATCTTTCATTGTACAACTCTTGTACTTCTTATGATAAATTTATTTCTAATTATTTCATTGTTTTGGATGCTATTGTAAATTAACATATCTTCTTACTTTTATTGTCAGATTTTCCTTTGCTAGTATATAGAAATAAAATTGATATTTTAAAACTTGACATATGATATTATATTAGTTTCAGGCATATAACATAATGATTCTATATATGTATATATTACCAAAGATCAACACAATAAGTCTGGTTAACATCCATCACCTCACATAGTTACAGATATTTTTCTTGTTATCAGGACTTTTAAAATCTGTTCTCTTAGCATCTAACAGATGTACAATACACTATTGCTAACTATAGTCACCATGTTTTTTGTTACATGTCCAGGACTCATTTATTTTCTAAGTGGAAGTTTATACCTTTTGACCCCTTCATTCATTTGCCCAACCCCCACCCCCTGCCTCTGGCGACCACCAAGCTGTTCCCTGTATCTGTTAGCTCAGTTTTTGCTTTTTTTTTTAATTTTAGATTCGCCATTTAAGTGAGATCATATGGTATTTGTCTTTCTCTGTCTGACTTATTTCACTTAGCATAATGTCCGTCTATGTTGTTGCAAGTGGCAGGATTTCTTTCCTTTTTATGGCTGAATAAGATTCCGTTATATATATATATACTTACACCACATTTCTTTACCGGTTCATCCATCAAAGGACACTTAGGTTGCTTACCGTGTCTTCACTATTGTAAATAAATGCTGCAATGAACAGTGGGGTGCAGATATCTTTTTGTGTTAGTGTTTTTATTTCCTTTGGATAAATATTCATAAGTGGAATTGCTGGATCATATGGTAGTTCTATTTTTAATTTTTTGAGGAATCTGCATATTCTTTCTCATAGTGGCTGCACCAATTTATATTCCTATACAATGGATTTTTTAAATTAATCTTGTATCCAGCAGCTTTGCTAATCTCATTTCTTAGTTCCAATAGTTTTTCCATGTATTCTCTGTGATTTCCTCTATATGTGGTCACATCATTTGAGAATTGAGATAATTTTACTTCATCTCCTCCAATCTAGATACCTTTTACTTCATTTTCTTGCCTAATTGACCTGGCTAAAACCTCCAGCAAAATGTAGCATAGAATTGGCAAGAGTGGCCAATGCTCATCTTGTTCTTGACCTCAGGGGTGGCGTTTCCAGTCTTTCCCCACTGACTATGACGTCGGTGAGCTGTGGACTGTTCACAGATGCCCTGGACGAGGCTCAAGATATTCCCTTCTGTTTCTAGTTTCTTGAGTGTTTCTATCACGAAATGGTGTTGGATTTTGTCATATGGTTTTTCTGCACCTAGTGGATATTAGCTTTTGCAGCAGCTTTTAAACCATGAAATCGTCTTCCCTCCCCTCTTCCTCCATCTTTCTCCCTCACACAAACACACAGAACCTCTCTGGAGGCAAACCAGAACCCACATATTAAATACTTGCTGAAAGCCAGTCGAATGACTAGTCTAGACCTCTTGATCCCGTCATCCCTGCCCTGGCTGCTGTGTAACTGGGGGGTGGGCCCACTCCAAACAGGTGACGACAGATATTCACATACTCATGGTGATTCCGAGGATGGTGGCTCCCTCTGGATTGCGTTCTCCGTCGTGTTCTCTTCTCTTTACTGACTGTAGAGTGAAAATATTTAGCATGAAGGGAGAGGATTGTGCAGGAAAGAGCATATATCAAGTGTGTGTGCTGAAAGGTAACAATAAATAGGCAAAAAACTTGACTTCTTCAAGAAATGTGTTAAAGGAAATATGACATATTCTCTACAGACCTTCCTGGCATGGAAGCCCACATTCTGAAAATATGGTGTCTGGTTAATTTTCTGAGGCCTCGTGTATCACTTTTCTCTTGCAGGAGTCTGGGTGCTGACCCTGTTGTCGGCCGGCCTCACGAGGGTGAGATTTCTGTTCCACATTTTGCCCGGTTTCAAGTAAGAGGCCTTTGGGGTCATTTGCATGTCCTCAGCAGGAAAGCGTCAGCCACGCTTTCTCAGAATTACCAGGCAGTGCCGGCAGAGCCCGACATGCAGTACGAGGTCTGGATTGGACAGACACTTCGTCTGCAAACTTCCTATGGCACTGAGTTTCCGAAGCCCTTAAAGAACAGTGATTCTAAAGTGGAAAAAGGAAGGACAAAGGCATTTCAGCATTGTGTTTGTCAGAGTTCTCCAGAAAACAACCAACAGGATACATATGCACGTGCACACATACACACACACACACACACACACACACACACAGATGTGTGTATATGTATGTGTAGAGAGAGAGAGACTGATTCTAATATATTGGCTCATGTGCTCATGAGGGCTGGCAAGTCCAAAATCTGTAGACCAGGCTTGCAGACTAGAAAGTCAGGCAGGTGTCTAGATGCTGGAGTCTCGAGGCAGATTTTCTTCTTTGGGAAACCTCAGTGTTTGCTCTGAAGGCCCTCAGCTGATGAGGCCCACCCAAATTATTGACAGTAATCTCTTTTTCTTGAGGTCAACTAATTGTACGTGTTAACCACATCTACAGAATACCTTCACAGCAAGACACGATTAAATATCCAGTTTGATTAAACAGCTGCATACTATGGCCTGGTCGGGTTGACACACAAGACTAACCATCAGAGCCCACGCTCCCTCAACTTGGCGCCCACTCACATCTCCTTTAGCCGCATTTAATCTCCAAATAAGGACAGGAAGAAAGTCATTCTTCCCTCTAACATGGTACCCCTCTCCTGTGGACAACTCAAAACACAAATACTCTCCCCAAGGAGGATACAAAGTTCTTGGGTGATGTGCACTCCTTTCCTTGATATCCTATGACTTAAATACTATCATGTGAAGTTAACTGTTATTGATACATCTAGTTACATATGATGTTCTGTGATAAGAAGATAAGGAACAGAAGAAAAAAATTTATTTGATACATGCACACTGTCTACAGTCTGGGAAGGCTTCCTGGAAGGCTTCTTGGATCCTTGGGCTGGGGCTTCTCTGGAGGGCAGCGGGGCGTTTTCTGTTTTTGGAAAGGCACGTGGAAAGGCAGTCATGTTGCTGAACATTTGTCCTCTCGAAGCACCAGTGCCCGCTCTAAAACAAGCTTCAGAGCTAGTGCCAGCTCCACCACCAGCTCCACAGCTAGCACCGCCTTCAGTGTCAGACATCACACCAGCTCTAGTACCAAATCTGAAGTTCGAGCCATTTCTTGCCCATGTCCAAGAGCTAGATGTAGTACCAGCCACAGAGCTAGTGCCAACTCCAGAAAACGGTCAAAAGCTGGGGCCAGGTCCAACACCAGCTCCAGCAGCAGCTCAAGAGCTTGAGTGTTCTCTGGAGCCAGCTCTAGCTAGAATCCTGACTCAGAGCCATTTTCAGGACCAGCTTCAACACCCAAGCCACTGCACGAACCAGTTCTATTACAAGCTCCAGAACTAGAGCCAGTGATAGGTCTATAGCCAGAGCTAGCCCCAACACCAGCTCTACCAACAGCTCTAGCACCAGAGTTGGGGCCAGCTCCATAGCTAGAGCTAACCCCAGCTCCCACAGTTGCACAAACTCCTGAGATAGAGCAAGCTCCACCTTCAGCTCCAGTGCTAGTTGCAGGTCAGGGCCGGGGTTCTCTCATGAGCTAGAGCTGGCTTGAACACTAGCTGTAGCATCAACGCTGGAGATAGAGGCAGCTCTATCACCAACTCCTGTGCCAGTCCCAGTGATGGTTCTAGTGCTCACTTTAGAGTGAGAACCAGGTTGAAGCTAGTTTACAGTCAGTGCCAGGTTCCAAGGAAGAGCGAGCTCCAGCATCAGCTCTAACACTGGCTCCAGAGTTAGAGCCATTTCTGGCACCAGCTCGAGAGCTAGAGTCAGCACCAAGTTCAGAGGCAGAGCCTGCTCCAGCAACAGATCTAGTACCAGCTGCAGAGCTAGATCTCCCACAAGTGCTGGAGCAAGAGCTGGCTTGGGTACCAGTAGCAGACTTAGAGCCAATGCCAGCTCAAGAGAAAGAACCAGCTCTGGCAACAGCTCTAGCACCAACATCAGAACTAGATCATGCTGTGCTACCAGCTCTACCACCGATTTCAGAGATGGAGGCATCTCTATCACCAACCCCCCAGCCGGAGCCTGTGCTGCTCTAGTACCAGAATCTGCCCCAACACCAATTCCAGAGGTGGAGCCGGTGCCAGAGCTACAAACCAATCCACCACCAGTTTTAGCACCAGCTACAGAGCTAGAGCTAGGACTGGTTATACAACTAGAGCCACAAGAACCAGGTCTAGAATGAGAACCACAGTTAGAGCCACTTACAGCAATAACTCTACACCAGCTCCAGTGCAAGAGTTGGAGCCATCTCAAGAGCTTTATCAAACTGCAGAAGCAGGTCTAGATTATCTCTGGAGGTAGTTCCAGCTCCAGTGCCTTCCCCAGAGCTAGAGATACTGGCGGCTATAGAGATAGCGCAACTCTAACACAGGCTCTCGCATGAGCTGCTGAGATTGAACCAGCTCCAGCTTCAGCTCCAGTTCTAGAATCAGAGCCATGTTTTGAGCTAAAGCAAGCTCCAGCACCAGCTCTAGCACCAGCGAGAGGACTAGCCCATGACATCACCACGATGGGTGGGGCCAGGTGTTGGGCTGAGGGGTGGGACATTTTCTGCCAGAGAGCTCACTCCCAAGTACCGTGATCACATCCACTGCCAGCTCCTCGTCCTCCCTCACTCCATGAGGTCCCAGCCCCGGGGTCTCTGTGGCCCTGCTTTCCCAAAGAAGGCTCAAAGCTGACAAAGAGCCCTCTGGTGTTGGAAACTGGGGCCAGTTCATTAAAAAGAGTATACATTTTGACCCAGAAACTCCACGTCATGGATTCTGTCCTAAACAGAGATTTGTGGTTGCAGGTGTTCCCTTCAGCACGATTCAGAGAGTGAAAAACTGGAAATGGCCCCTGGTCCAAGCAGGGGGTCTTCATAAATTCTGATGCCAGGACAGAGAAAATACCAAGTGGAATAGGATTGCCTGGCGGTGGCCATGCCTGGACAAATCAGGCTCTAGAAGAGCACACACCCTGGAATGCTCCGTTCCTGACACCCACAAGCGCACACACACATACGCACGCATGTGCACACACGTGCACACACTGTACAGACTTTCTGTGGGATGAAGTCCTGGGATCAGCACCGCCAACACAGGCGTGCCCCTGGGGGCTGTGATGGGTCCTGCAGGCTGGTCTCCAGAGAGGAGTGTCCTTTCACACTTGTCTCTAGGAGTCTGCTGGGGCCTCTGCTTCCTCACATTGTCACCAGGGCTGGTTGTCACCACACTGGAACCCTGCCCATCTGATGGGGCCCAGTGCCCTCTCCACAGTGTCTCCATGTGCGCGTGTCCCCCTCGTGGAGCTCGAGCGTCTCTGACACATGCTGCCCCTGTGTATCACCTCTCATTGGCGTTGAGTGTGTTTGCTCTTTATCTCTTTTTAAAATACTGAATTTCAAGCATTTTTTGGAAGCGAGGGATGTGTAGCCTTTCCCTGGCCTTGGGTTATGAGGAATGCTTTCCGGTTTGTGGTTTGCCTTTCCAGCTTTTTACCCTTGTCTTGTTTTTGTTTTGGCCACAGGCGTTTCATGCCTGGCTTCTGGCTCTGGTGTCCCACTTAGAACAGCAGTCTGTACCCCAAGATTATGCACATATTTACCGAAAGGGCTTTATTTGATACATCAAATCTAGAATCCACCTGGGATTTTCCTATCAAATTAGAGAAATTCTATTTCAAATAAAAACAGAAAAGGAAAACCTATCAGGCCCTGTGAAAATAAGAAGGCAGACACAAATGGCCAGTTATGGCATGATTCCACTTATAGGAAACATCCAGAATAGATTTAACAAAAAACAGTGACAGAAAACAGATTAGAGCGGGCCAGGGCCTGAGGAATAAACGGGGAGTGAGTGCTTTTAGAACAGGATTTCCTTTTGGAGTGTGAAATTGTCTGAGCCCAGATAGCGGTGATGGATGCACAGCAATGTGAATGTCCTTAATGCTCATAAAGTGTACAATTTAAAATGAGAAAACATAAATTTTAAAAAATCGAAACATTTAATTTAAATAATTATTAAGAACTAAACAATAAAGAAAAATCAAAAAGAGCAACTAAGAAGGAAACAAACACATTAATGAGGGTAGGGAAGGAAATTTCTGGTGAGGGAGCAGTTTGAATGGGTGGTACAGGAGCTGCTGATGAGAGACATTGCAGAGCCAGCTCTCCCAGGCCAGATGGTTTGGCTTCAGGTGCCTCTTGGTCTCCTGCAGGACCCTCTTCAGGGGATGTGTCTCCCTGCTTGCATGGTGGGGCCTCAGTTGCCTCCTGGTCTTCTGCCGGAGCCCGTGCATGGGATGGTTCTCCCTGCACGGTGGCTGGAGCCTCAGCTGCCTCCTGGTCTCCTGCTGGAGCCTGTGCAGGGGATGGCTCTCCCTGCACGGTGGCTGGGGCCTCAGCTGCCTCCTGGTCTCCTGCTGGAGCCTGTGCAGGGGATGGCTCTCCCTGCACGGACGCTGGGGCCGCAGCTGCCTCCTGGTTTCCTGCAGGAGTTGGTGGTAATGATAGTTGTCCGGGATGGATGATGGGTACTGAGGTAGCTCTGAGGCTTGTCCAACAGTCAGTGCAGACGTTCTCCCCACAGCTGCTGATGCAGTCTTGTGTCACAGCTGCTCACCCCTGGGGGTGAGGGATTGGATGTCCCCTTCTACCAGCTCCTCGCTGATCTCCTGTATGGAGCTCTGCAACGGCAGTGACCGGCAGCCGACCCAGAGGCATCCGAGCCCTGCCAGCTGCCCAGCTGTCCTTGTGCTGCTTCTGTCCTCGGGACCTAATTCTCCCAGATCAGGCACATACCTGTGTCTCCACAGAATTCCACCCCGGATGAAAGACATACACCTCAGGCAGAAGGGTGCCACTCTAGCACTCCACATCCCACCCAGCCGGCCTTGACCTGGGCTGTGAACATGACCCACCAGGGTCATGTTAGAAGCCCACCAGGCTTCTAACACCTCAGCGACCTGCTCCTGCTCACGGTGGTCCACCCTCATGAAACCGCCCTTCCACACACACACATGGGGAGGGGATGTAGGGCTGCCCAGATGGGACCACAGTGCTGGTCTGGTCTGGATTGGCCTTCCCTAGGACTCCCTGTGTTACCTTTCTGTCCCTCCGGTTAAACGGCCACAATTGTCGGCCATGAGAAAGGAACCAGCATCTGCATTGCGGGTGGTCTTTGGGAGCTTTCCTGGGGCTCTGGCCCCTGACCATCGAGAAGAAGCAACTAAACACGTTGCTCCTCCTAGACAAGTGCTAGACAAGTGAGCTGGCTTGGGGGCTGTCTCTAGGATGTGGGTGCCTAGTTACCAGGGTTCCGAGTACTCTTGGGCTCCATGAGGGTACTTCCTGGGGTCACCTTACCTAAGCTCCCTCCTTACACAAGACCTCCCTAAGGGCCCCCGGGGCTGCTGACTGCTCACTCTCCATCTCCACACCACGTCCAGACACAGTCACACCAACAGAGTCCACCCCACAGCCTCTGGGGATGTCTGAACGCAAGCAGGGCCCCAGCTTTGAGGACACAGTGTTGAATGCAGTCCCGCTCCTGCTTCTTGCCAGTGATGTCACCCTGGACAACCACGTGCCTCTCAGGGCCTCCCCAGTGTCCTCATCTGTGCAGTGGGGGTCATTCTAACATCTACTCCCTCGGGATGTCATCAGGTGCGATATAAGATATTTTATGTTTTCAAGTATATGTGGAAACCATTCTGGTTGGAACCTGATTTGGCCTGAAATTTATTTGAAGCAAAGAAACCTGACTCATGGCTTGTCAGACATGCATTGTCTGTGTACTTTAATCATTACCCTAAAGTAAAGAATGTACTCTTTGAAGATAAAAAAGCATTCCTCCCTTCCTTTGATGCCAGCACCCTTTCAAGATAAGACTGAATGCCTCATTTCCTCCAGCGCCGAGGCCATGGTGACTTGCTATGTGCTCATCAATAGCAAAATATCTCCTTGAATGCTTGAGAGAATGTGCACCTGTCATGCTTGATGTGTGTCTCTGTCTTTGGAAACGGGATGTAACTCTGCTGAAAACCACTCTTCTTCACAGCGCTTTCTTCCCTTGCAAAGATGTGCTCCGGGCTAGAGTCCTCAAATGAAATTGGGCTCAAATAAAACTTTGTGCTACAGAACGATTATTGATTATTTGCGGCACCTTTTCCTGGCAACCACGAAGGGACTTCTGAGACACCCACCTGAGACCAGGTGGAGCCTACTTTCAACCAACACTGGTACCACAGGGGACCGTTGAGCTCCACTAGCCCTCCTCCCCCCCGGGTTCACTGCACTCTTCAGGTGGTCTGGTGAGTGCTCCCGAAATCTGGACCTCCTTATTTAAGTTGACAGTCCTGACTTGTTATTCCAGCTGTTTTGGGTCTGAAGACTTCAACATCTTAAGGGTGTGTTGGTACTCTTCCTAGGTAAGAGGAACCTGGGGGGGACATTTCCTAGGTGAGGGGAGCCAACAGGGAGACATTTCCTAGGTAAGGGGAACCAAGGGGGAAGTTTGGAGTGAACTGGGTTAGCTGACCTCTTTAATTTGGCTTTCAATTGAAAAAGAGACATGTTGATAAAGTCTGAACAAACTGACAGCAAAATGAGAGACTGAATTTGTTTTGTTCTGAAGAAAAGGGGCACTTGCTCTTTCCAGCCACAAGTTGTTCTCAGGTGACTGAGAACCTGGTGTAAGTGTCTGAGGACAATCTCCATGACAAGCGGCAGTCCCATAGGGAACTCAGTCACCATCATTCACTTTAAATAATTAATGTCTTGTCGAGGGGCCCGCACACAAGGATTGTTCATCCAGTGCTCTGCACCCCTACGGTAGTTGTAGACTGCCCACAGGAGAAGCTAAGACACGTGAGAGAGTGTTCATCACCTTTTAGGAAGTGACACTCACAAGCAGCACAGTTTTGACCAGCTACACTGTCCTTAGAAATTGTTCAGACTTGATATTAAAATGAAACTAAAAGAAAATGAGAAACCACACTTTCAAAGCCAACAATGCCAGATGGGCACCCACCCACTGGAACTCTGGCTGGCTCTGTGTACAATATGTATGGAGCCTTTACTTGCAAGTACTTAACCAAATGGGGATAGCTGTAATTGGCTGAATCTTTGGATCAGGATAACCTGGGATAATTTAAAATTACACTGGCCACCTTTGGGGATCCTTTGAGCTTCCAAAACTTGTCTTTTTGTGCACTAGATTTGACAACCGTGGAACAGACAGATTAAATGCAATCTTTAATCTCTAAAGAGTTAAGCATGCCACCTTCCAGCACACCTGCTCGAAAACTAAAGGTTGCAGAAGTTGTAAATATTTAAAACAACAGCAAAATCTTGCTACGCTTGTATTGTGTCCTGAGAGCTTGGCTTAGTAACCATCAGGTTGGGCGCCCCAAAATATGGTCAGACAGAATTGCGGGTTGCACCCAATTTGCAGTCAGGTATGGTTGGACAGAAATATGGGTTGAACTCCATTTGTGGCTAGGGTCCTACCAAAATGCCACCAGCTTCAAGGGTGTTACATTGGCCATTAGAAGGAATGATCTAATTAGATAAGATTGCTTAAGATGTGCACTTAAAAGCAAAGCCTTCAAAATTCCAAAAGAGCCCTACTGAAAGTTTGGTTGCAAAAAGCTAATAAAAAATTAAGCTATAAAAGGTACTTAAAAGTCTATTAAATTATTGCTTTACAGACACCCCCATAATCGACATTCAAAGAGGGGCCCAGTATGAGCCTCTCTCAGAGTTAATGAGATCATAAGAGATTTTCTGGGAAACTTAACGTTATTCCCTTAAACAGTCAATGGGAAACTTAAATTAAAAATTAATAGAGTTGTTTAATACTGCCAAAAACACAGTTTGGATCCAACTATTCTTTTTTAAATTAGTGAGTTTTGTATTGTACCCGATTCATAGGAAACATTTAACGAAAACCATTTAAGGTCTCTGCTTGTGTCTGTCTGTGTATCTATGTATGTCTATGTGTACGTGTTATATATATGTGATATTTTTCTACCTCTGGATGATGTAATTTCTAAAAGAGCTCCATTAGCAGGCTTAAAGTAAGCATTTATATAAATTGTTTCTAAATGTAATGGAAACTAACCCAAATGTTTTTCAAGTTAACATGATATCATCTTTAGTAAATGAAAGCTTATTTAAGTTTGTTGGTTTGATGAAAATAAGCATGTTTTCAGTATTCTAAAAATTATATAAAATTCCTAAAAATCTGATATGTCTTGGTATAATTCTAGTCGTTATCTTAAAATGTGGCTTATAAAATAACCAAATTTCCTTGTAATTACATTATCATGTTAAGTCTTTTGTCATTGCCAGATCGTCACTATTTTACTCCAGTGGTTTTACAAATACATTTCATCTTCAGAGAAATTCGCAACAAGGCCTCTGACACATCCAACATTTGACACACATGGACAGAAAGCTTCTACAGTACGTTGGTTGTGTGATTTATCCTTTTTTGCTGTGAAAAGTCAGTGTTGGCAGGCTCCAGGCTCCTGTCACTTCAGCAAGTGTGTGAGGACACCCTGAATGCAGTGACCACGGGCCACTGTGACGTGTCACCTGGCCGTTCTGTCTTCTTACACTCAGACTCTGTCATTCCACCTATATTGGGGAAGAAGCGAGGCCAGTGCAGAGCCCGAGTGGCAGGCACAGCCTGAGAAGGTGGAGGGACTCTTGTCACACGGTGGCCACCACTGTCTCCCTCAGTGGACGGTCGTTGCCAGGGGCCTGGGTCTCTGTCTTCCATCCCCTGAGGCCCCGCCGGACGTGCAGGCTGCCACTCCATGATGACTTCTGGAGAAGGGGCTCTTGCTAGCACACAGACCCTGACATGAGTGAATAAAAGACACTTGGCCTGCCGTTCTCGTCAGGTCCGCCCCTGACTCACTCAGGAGAGTCCTGTCCTGACCACGTTTGTTTCTTGAATATGTGGTTGGCTCACATTTTCAGGAGGTCAGGAAACACCTACTGTGCACTCACTGTGTTCATGTGACAGTCAGACGCTGAGAACCACGCTGCAGGAAGAGTGCTCTGACTTGGCACAGCAGGTGACAGTCTCGTTGAGCACCTGGCACAGGGTAGACACTCAGGCTGCATTTCTGAAGATCCACACTGTTCTCTCGCAGATTACGCTCAGGTCCCAGCACCTCCTGACCAGCAGCAGAGTTACTCACACCTTCTGAGGGTCATTCTCTCCGCAGGGGCTGCATGGGAGCTGCTCAGGTGCCTCGGCCTACCGTGCAGCCTGACGTTCCCACAGACCACTTCAGATGGCCTTGGCGGCCTCAGCACTGGGGTGGATCTGTGTGGCAGCCATTGTCCTGGGGCCTGTCCTGCCCCATGGTTGAGCCCCAGGAATGTATCCCCTCCCCAAAGGATCCCACACTTGCCTTTCTCTCTCCCAGGGTGCATTACCCAGCTACCCTCAGACGCTCATGCTGTGGCGACCAAGAAACCCAGCCTTTCTTCCACACAAACCTTGATATTTCACACGGAGCAGCCCAGATTCAGCTTGAGCTGGAGACAGTGCTTGGAGTCCCTCTCGCTGTGCTTTTCTCAGGGGCCACACTGAGGGCATGCTGAGCAGTCAAGTTTAAAAGGAATAATCCAGAGATTGTGGTCACCTTCTCAAACCAGGAGTCCATTGCCTTGCTAGGGAGGCAAACAGGTGGGATGTAGCTGGTGGGGGAGCTGCCCATGAGGAGCAGAGAGACTTGGTCTTGCTGTCGCTCTGGTAGGGTGGTGCCAGCTGAATTGCCAGAGAAGAGAACAGGAATCTGTGCCCATCAGAAAAATGCCATGTGTGCATCTACCCTCAGAGATGGAAAGTGAACAGGCTCAGGCTTGTGACCCGAAGCTGTTCCTCAGGTGCAGTCATCCACCTTCATTACAGCGAGAGACCACTGAAGATGAAGCAAAGGCCTGATAAAGTCCCTGTTCCTGACCGACTGTACGCCAGGAGCTGCCAGGTGCTGGGGATGCGGTGGTGAGAAGCATGCATTCATTCCAGCTGGCGCATCTCGGGGCTGGCTGCCTCTCATGAGTCTGGCCTCAAACTAGGAAATCAAGATGAGGTCACCTGCCCCCAGAGCAGCCGAAGGAGGCCGTGTTCATGAGGGGATTCCTTTGGGCAGATTCAACCCCTCCCCCTGATCTTCTCAACCTTGCCTGTATGATAGAATCATCTGGGAGGTTACTGATTGATTGTTTTGATGTACCGTATTCAACATTTGGTGGACATTTGGCTGGTTCCACATTTTGGCTATTATGAATAATGCGAGAACTTCATGTATGAGTTTTACTTGGCCCAGCATTTTATTTTTTGGATCATTCGCATACAAGTGTCTGTGTGAACGTGATCTCAGTGTTCTCGAGTGTATACATAAGGAGTGGGATCACTGGTGCCTTCATTTAATTTTTTAAGTTTGGACACTTTTACCACGTAAGTCATGACATGCTCAGTGACCCTGAGTCCAAGACACCGAGTATTGATTTCCCTGAAGACACCTCGGGCTATTACCTACAGGCTCCTCAGAGGCTCTGCCTGCTTCTCCGAGGTTCTCCCTGGACATCAGGACCCTCCCGGTGCCCCATGCTCATCAGGGTGGGAGATGGGCCTGGGTCTCGCTGATGCTGCACAGCTTCCCGCTGGATCAGCTCAGGTCCAGAGCTCCTGGAAAAACAGCTCAAATGAGATGCTCCCCCATCAACCTTTGCGAGGTGGGAGCTCCGGATTCTTGCCTCCGTCCTCTTCCTCCTTCTCTGTGCTGCCTCCACCATGTTGATAGGGACTTCCTGTAACCCTCAAGATTGTCAGAATAACTCACATTCTTTCTTGGCCATCCTTCACGCCCAGCATCCATTCCTGTTGCTTTTTCTACCACATCGATATTTTTAAAACATTGACATGTGAGTCACATGATGTAAGACCATTTTAAAGTGTACAATTCAGTGGTTTTAGCGTATTGTCTATGTGGTGCAACCACCCCCACGATCCCATCCCACGCATTCCCTTTGGAGAGCTCGTTTTCACCATCATGAGCCCCCTGCCACCTCAGAGGAACGTCACATGATAAAACCAGGGGGACCATGTGACCACAGAAGCTGCTCTTTCCTCCTGTGGCTGAGTTCTTTATGTTACCTTTTGAAAGAGGGTGGGGGAGGTTTTAAACCGATATTTCATCGAAGAGAAACTGAATCAGATTCTTGGGGGTGGAGTCCTGGCATGGGTAACCCCCCCCAGGGATCTGAATGTGAGCTGCAGTCAGAACCTGCCAAGAACCAGCCAGAGCTGCTCCAGGAGCAATTATACCCTGGTTGAGCGTGGGGCAAATTCATGATTCTGAGGGTTGGCTGGATATCTGCTGGTCCCCTGCATGCGCCACTGCCCCCACCACCCCAAATCTGCACAAAGAAGACACTAGAACCACCAGGGACCCCTCCTGAGAACTGAGGCCAGGACCCTGGCAGTCCCCCTTTCCTCCTCCTATCAGCCCTCTTCATAACCCAGATCACCACTCAGATGCTAAGTTTGGTCCCCTGCGTGGAAGTCCTCAGTGGCTCCCCATGGCCTGTAGGAGGGTGAGGCCCCTGGCGGACCCGAGCACCCACCTTGCATTTCAGCCTCATCCCCTACCTGCCCCATCCACTCCTGCCTCCCCCTCCGCACTCCTCCATTCCAGCCAAGGTTCCCTCTGGCCCTCTATGACTTTGCTCCTCCCTCTGCTGGGTCCCCATCTTACCAAGTTCAACCCTAACGTCCTGGCTTCTTGGTCTGCCCCCTGCTGCTGGACAGTGGTCATTCCCTCCCCCTGGGCACAGCACACCCTTGTGGTCTAGCCTGGCCCTGCACTCCCTGGAATAGATCCTTTCCCTGTCTTCTCACCTCCTAGAGAGACTCAGGTGCAGGGGCCACAGCAGGTTCCTCGGGGTCCCCAGCACCTGGCACAAGGTCCAGCACCACCTGAGTGACAGTGACTGTGAATGAGCGGCGGGAAAGGGAGGTTGGGCTCTGGAGGCCTTTGTAACTTTTGAGATTTTGGGGGACATCAAGAGTCCCCGTGGATGTCCTAGCTCCAATGGGGTCTCTGAAGGAATGAGGGGGACATAGTCTGAAGACCCCAGAAAGGAAAGCATTCACAGCATCCAGAACTTTCTTGGACTCAGAGTGGTGAGAAAGCTTCAGAGCCATTGTCACTCCCTTCAATCACCAGGTCTGCTTTTCCTGCGGGCAGGGGTAAGGCGGGTGAGGATGGAGGTTGGTGGGGTTCAGTGCAGGCTCAGGTCTTCAGCGCTGCCCTGCTCACACCAGCCTTCCATGGAAAATGTCAGAGAGGGGCAGTGAAGGGTGTCCAAGGTCCAAGACCTCTGTCCTGCCTGGGCATCCCAAGTGCCTGCCTGCTAAAAGGGCAGGAACCAAATGCCAGAGCCCTGTGTTAGGGACGCTGGGCATGGAGCCCTCCCTCGTGCCCCTAGGGTATCTTGTCGGGAGGCATCAGCTCCTGGGCTTCTAGCACCAAGGACCTTCCTGGGGGTGTGACATCCACAGCAGGGCTCCAGGCTTGTGCCAGAAGCCCTGTGGCCCGGGATCCAGCCCCTGATCCTCCCCCTGCCACCAGCAAGGCCCTGTCCTGCTCCGCAAGCCCCCTAACCCCCAGGGCCACCTCTGCCAGAGGTTTAGGAGGAATGGTGGGCACAGTAGACAGTCTCCAAGATGGCAGCAGTGACCTTGGCCTCTTGGTTTCACACCCTTGTGTGTTCTCCTCCTGTGTCAAATCAGAGCAGGGCTGTATGGTGACAGAGTATGGTGGAGGCAGAGGGGTGTGAATTCTGAGGTTCGGGGCCATAAAACCATTTTGGCTCCTGTACTGGCCCTTGAATCCCTTGCCCTGTGGGAATCCGGGCACCGTATTGTGAGGACACTCAAGCAGCCCCATGGGGAGACCCACGTGGAGAGGAACAGGCTCCCTGCCAACAGCTGAGCCCAACTTGCCAGCCCTGTGAATAAACCACCTGGGAAGTAGATCCTGCAGTCCCAGCCAGGACTTCAGATGATCGCAGCATCCTGAGGGACCCTGAGCCAGCTGCTCAAACTGCTCCTGAATTCCTAACCCACAGAAACGGTGACACGTAAACAATCAATTTAATCCATTGCATTTGGGGCAACTTGTTACCCTGCATCAGGTCACTAATACAGCCCCTCTCGCTCTGGGGATGTGCCCTCTCTCAGATGCTGGGTGTGGATGGGAAGGTTGTTCTGCCTTCCTCCAAGCCCCTGGCCATGTTCCTTGACCATGAAATGGAGAAGGAAAGAGATGAGATGTGGCCCTGGAGCAGCACAAAATCAGACGCCCTCAGCCAACATGATATTTTTCTCCGTTTTAATTAATACTTTACAAAGTACAAAATACATTGTCTTTTTGGAGAAACAGTTGGTATTTTTTCTCTCCATCACATAGTACATGAATCTTGAGGGTTTCATGTTTCTTCAAGAAAGAAAGAAAGCGTGAGGTTCCCCACCAGGGTGTAAGGTTGCCCAGTTCTCCCCTCTCCAGACCTTGGGACAGATGTAAGTGCCACTGCTACTGCTGGAGACCTAGGGAAGGCCAGGTGAGGGCTAGACCCCCGAAGATGAGGTCCTGGGCAGGGTAAGGCTCCGCAGAATCCCAGTATACCCCCAACATCCCCTCACCCCATCTCAGGGTAACAGAAATGATCTTGGCATAGAGCAGGATCTTTTGTTTGTTACCGTCTGACCCCAGTTTTGGAGCCAACCCTGCTCAGTTCTTCCCTGGACCATTTTCTGAATAGCTAAACTGAGGCAGGGGACAGGGACATTCACTGGGCTTGGCCTGTGACTTGGGACATGAATTTGGCCTATTTTTCAAACCCACTTCCCACCCCTTCTCCAACTTGCTGGACCCTCTTCAGGGATGAGCCCCAGTAGGCGAGGGGGCACCAGCACCCAAAACCTCTCCCTGTGAACAGTATCCTCAGGACTGGATGCTTCTGAAGAGCCGGCTCAGCAGGTCTTGCCCCTTTGGGCTGCATGGACTGCCAGGCCTCGCGCTGCACAGCAGAGCCCCTGCTGGGGACACCTCTGGCCCCTCCACAGAGCAGATTTACACAGTCAAGTGGGCTGAGGCAGTCCTGCATGCAAGGCCTGCCACATCACCATCAACTCCACATGTGGCCCCCTGGTAAGAATGCTACCGAGGCCTCAAAATACGGGATGAGTCAGTCCCTCAGCTAGGATTTGGGCTCTGCACACGTGTGCTCACACAGACACTAATGTGGATGACACGGCACATGTTCACACCTAACATGTGTGTGTTAACACACGTGTGGCTGTCCACAGAACACTGTCCTGACCCGAGGGCAGGGGCCACCTGCACTCCTGGCTCTCTCAGCCTCCCACCTTCTTGAAGCAAGAGCCACAAACTCCCTCATCACCAGGCTGCCCACAGACGCCAGGGGCCGGGCCGCAGGCTCCTACCTCCACTCCAGCCACTCCTGGTGCCGCCTGCCTCAAGGCCAGAGGCTGCCTCAGCCACCAGCTCCTGCCTTTACCTTCCCAAGAGAGCAGGCGTCATAAGAGGGGTGGACATCAAAGCTGAAGGTATGGAAAGGGAATGAGAGACAGTTAAGCTTGTCCTTTTGCTGGCTCTAATTTGAAAATGAAAGAAAGAAAAGAACCAGATGAGCTCTGAGAGGTAGGAAGAGGTCTCTCCTTCAGCGGGGCTCCACTCCCCTCAGGACAGCCCCGCCACTCTTCCCAAGCCTGCCCTCTGCTGGGCTGACCATGGTCCACCACCCTGGTTTCTCCCCTCCCAGGAGGCCTCTGTGAATGGAGGGCTGCTGCCCCTCCCTCAGCACAGTATCCAGGAACCTGAAAGGCCAAAGCTCATGTCTTTCCATTGCTGGGAAACTCCATCATCCTCCCCCAGGTTCCACTCACGAAGCCACACCTACTTCATTTCTCCATGTAGGTGACAGCAGTGACTGGCTGCTCCCTGCCCTGGCATACAGTAGGCACAGATATATTGGGGGTATTTTCTTCCTACCCCTGCCCAGTGTCCACTCAGAGAGTGGCATCAGAAATTCCTCAGTCACAGGGCTGTAGTGCTCTGCTCTCATGTGGGTTCTCCGCAAGGCTCCTCTCTTTGCTGGGGCTGGCAAGGGCCCTAGTTGTCCCCACCTCCAGATCCAGAGGCTCAGATAGGCGGCCCAGGGTGGTCGTGGGACTCCTAAAGTTCTTCCAGGGAAATGCTGCCAGGTGGGTGAGCCGGTTCATCTTTGATTATCAGGCAAATGGTGCCCTGGCTTGGGGTGGGATCCTGGCCCTTCCTATCTCCCCAGAGCCTTCTCTCCTGACCTCCATGGCCTCCTCTGTCCTCTCAGAGGGGACAAGCCCCACAAGACCAGTCGTATTCTTCTGGACACTACACTGGTCCCCGAGGCAGTGTTGCCTGGTGTGGGAGACCACAGTGGGCAGCTCTGGGTCACCAGGCTCCCTCCTTCTCCTCAAGGGGCCTGTGCCCTGGAGTTGGTGGGAGGGGGAGAATGCTGGTTCTTGAGGGGCTCTGGACCCCCTGAATCTTGGGGAGGAGAGTTCTACACGCCTCTCCAGCTCAGATGTGTGCCCTGGGCTGAGGGCAGTGGCATGGGCAACACCTGCTTGGCGGCTTTGGAGACCCCCGTGGAGTAAGGAGGTGCAGAGGTGGCACTGCACGTCTCTAATGGATTAGCTTTGGGGGCTGAGGGAGAAAGGGGTTTCTTGGGAACCAGGGGAGGCCATGCTGACGGTTGAGCCAGAGCACATTTTTCTAATTGGGGGTGAGGGACAAGGGGTGGTCAGGGCTCCCTCATCCCTCACTCTCTCCTCCTTGAGCTCTCACCACTCTGGAATGTACAGGGATGGTGTAGGGATGGGCGAGGCGTGAGTGTTTTGCAGAGGGTCTGAGCTTTCCTCACAGGGAGAAGCACAGAGGCAAAGACACACCCGGGAGCCCAGGTGGGGGCTCCAGTCACTGACCCACCCCGCCTCTCGGCAGCCTGGCCCAGGAACACCATTGTCGTCCCGTGCACGTGTCTGTCCAGCCAGGGCCCAGAGATGCTCAACACCAACAGGACACACTCCTCAGGCCTCCCTGAGCCATTGGCTGCCCTCACTGCCTTTGCCTTCAGCCAGTAGGAAACGTGGCCATGGGCCCTTCCACTGGGGAGTGAGGGCAAAGGTCATGCAAGATGGCGGTGCCCAGGAGAGCTGAGGCATGAAGCAGAGAATGGCACTGGCAGCCCTGGCATTTTGCTGATGTGGGATTTCCACCCCTGCGCAGATGGCTGAGCTTGCCAGATGTAAGTCCCCTTGTCAGCCCAGCAGAGTGAAGGAGAACAGCCTCAGATCACTGATGGTCCAGCTCAGGGCTACCCCAGGTGTCCTGCACCAAGCACAGAGCAGAAGGGACTGGGGACCTCCCTAACCACCACCCAGATGAGAAATCTCCGGGAAAACCTTGGCCCTGAGTCCCAGAACTCCCTGGTCCCATGAATGGCCCAGAGTAGAGTTCACAGGGCTGTGGGGAGGACAGGATAGGGGCTCAAGGTGGGCGCTGGTATTTTAGATGAGTGGGAAGGCATGAATTTTACCACATTTTATCCTTAGGAGTGTTGGAGGAGCAGGTGCAGTCGTGTCTCCATATCTGCCCTCCCTGCGTTGATTCTACTCACCTTGACAACTACCGCTGCACTGCCTGCTCCACATGCACTGATCTCATTCAACGGCACAGAATCCCCACCCTGGGAGCAGCATTGTCCCCATGTCATATGGGGAATTGGAGGTGCAAAAAGTGTCACCAATGCCCTCCTTCAGCTAGCAAGTACACCTGGTGTGGAACTGACGGTAAGGAAAAGTGTTCCTGGAGTTTCTACCTGCTGAGCTTGGCCGGGTTCTCACACTGCCCTGGGCGGCACCGTGTCTCCCGGGTTTTGGGAAATGTGTGGAGGCTCTTTGGGCTGTGCCAGCGAACGGGGGAGACCACTGTCATTTAAGGAGGCAGAACATGCCACAGACTGAAGAATTGTCGCCACCCCCAACCCACACCCAGGGTGCCCAGGTAAGAACCCCTGGGAAAACTGGGGAAGGACATTCTAGCTCTGACCTCGCTTAGTCACTGGGGATAAAGAAGGTGCTCCTAATCAGCACAGGTGGCTGGTCCCTGAAGGCATGGGCACTCTGCACTTGGAGCATATTAACAAAGACTTTGAAACACTTAGAGCCCCAGAGTGCTCTGGTCCTTTCACCTTCTGTAAGGAAGGATCCCCTTGGCCTTGGAGCTGGGTTGAAGGCCACAGGGTCAGGGGCCTTGTGTGACCTTGAGGGAGACTCTTGTCAAGGGCAGCCCTGGGAAGCTTCCTTGAGCCCCACTGACCCCACTGTGCTCCTTAGCATCTCTCAGACATAGCCCCGCCCCGTGTCAACCCTTGGTTCATTTGCTGGGACTCCCTCCCAGGCCCCTGCTCTTCTTTGCCCTAGCCCCTGTCCAGCCTCCCACCACCACTCTCCAACTGAGCTACCAACCCTCCTCGGTCCTGCCCACCTGTGACCAAGATCACAAACTAGGTCCTGCTGGTCAGTCAGAGGCCACCACTCAGCTGGGCTTCACCCTGATGGGGGCCACCTGCAGCAGGAGCTCTGCAGCCACACTGGTGGGGCCTGGTGGACACCTGAAAGGCTCTGGGGAAGGAGAACCTGGGCCAAGCAGGGTCAGGGCTGCCTGCACTGCCCACTGTTCTCCCTCCAGCCCTCCTGGGGCCAGGAGGGATAGGGGTGCACAATCTCATCTCTCCACCTTTTGTTGTGACTCACAATTGCTGCTGGTTTTCTCCTGGTGAAGTGAATGTGCTTTTAAAAAATGTGAGAAATTGAGAAAGGTGTAAAGAAGAAATTAATAATCGCTGCTAATCCCTGCCCGTGTAACCGAGCAAAGGCTCCTTCTGCTTGCTGCAACCTTGAAGCCAATCAATCACAAGATGAGTCGGTGGTGAGGAAAGGGATTTACTCGATTAGCTAGCAAAATCGGAAGATGATGGACTCATGTCCCAGAGACCATCTTAAACAAGCACATAATCTGAGGCAGTTCTGTAGGGACTAGTGGGCTGTGAAGGGGGCTCAGGAACATTGACCATCTGGCATCGGAGACTGGAGACATCACACCAGGTCTTTCAGTTGTCATCGATGATGGATGCCGGCATAGACGATCTTCCTGAGGAGGTCGTCATGTTCCTAAGAAACTCAAAAGAATAAAGTAATCATCGATCACTCTTGGGATGTACGTGTGTCAGCCAGGATTATTTCCCAGACCTGTTTATCTGCTAGGCTAAGTGCAAGGTAAAACACACAGAGCTTGAGTGAGCTAGTCAGACGTTACTCTAAGTTACAACACGGCTTCCCTCGAGTCAACTTGCTCTAGGCCAGTATCACCCACGAGTAACATTTGGCAAATTTTCTCCTAGGCCCTGCTGCATTTGTGCTTTCACTTCTTGTTTTCCTCATTCACATTAATTCGTAAGCATTTTCTGAAGTCAGCACAAATATTTTCCAGCTGTATTGAGGTACGATTAACAAAGAAAAGTTGTATATATTGAAGGTGTACAATGTGATGATTTCATGTATGTGCACATTGTGAAATGAATACCACAATCAAGCTAATGAAGAGTTCCGTCACCTCCTGTAATAACTCCCCCTTCTTTTAATGCTAAGAACTCTTAAGATCAATTCTCTTGTGTATACAATGCATTATTATTAACTCTGGTCACCTCGTTCTATATTAGATCTTGAAAACATCCTCATGTTATAACTGAAAGTTTGTACCCTTTGACCAACATCTCTCATTCCCCTCGCACCCACCAACCTCCATCCCTTGTAGGCACATTCCACTCTCTGTTTCCACGAGTTTGACGTTTTTAGATTCCACGTGTAAATGAGATCATGTAGTGATTGTCTTTCAGTGTCTGGCTTATTATGCTTAGCATAATGTCCTCCAGGTTCAACTGTGTTGTCAGAAAAGGCAGGATTTCTCTCATATTGAAAGCTGGATAATATTTAATTGTAGACACATGTAATGTTTCTTAATCCAATCATCCATCAACAGACACTTAAGTTGTGTCCATATCTTGGCTATTGTTGTCACCAACTAACTGCCTCGAGTAATTCAAAGGCAATTTCGAAAGCACTTAACTGTTTCTTTTTTGTTGTTTTGGTGAGGAAATTAGCCCTGACCTAGCATCTGTTGCCAATCTTCCTCTTTATGCTGAGGAAGATTTGCCTTGAGCTAACATCTGTGCCCATCTTCCTCCGTTTGATATGCGGGACGCCTGTCATGGCATGGCTTGATGAGCGGTGCATAGGTCGGCACCAGGGATCCGAACCTGCGAACCACAGGCTGTTGAAGCGGTGCGCCCAAACCCAACCACTACGCCACCAGGCCGGCCCCTTAACTCTTTCTCAAAGTTGTTTCTCTGTTACGTTAAGAGACGCAATCACCAACCACCCTGAACCAGTCCAAACTGCACTGCAAAAGCAACGCCTGCACAGATGGGCCAAGAAGTCTCCAAAGTTACTTTTGCTTCATTTTAATGTTAAGATCTCCACCCCAGGAGGAGCTTAAGCCTTATTAGCATAACATGAAAGGTAGGGAAAAGCACGTTTTCAAACTACGCCTGGGCTGGCTTATACCCACCTCTATACGTGAGGACGAAACTTTCCTTTTGAATATTTATTCCCTACCAAAAATAAAAGGCACTTGTTTTCCCTTGCTGAGAGAGCCACAGCTTTGGAAGTGATTCCCTATGGTCCCCTTATTTGCGGCAAATGAATTGTACTTTGTGTGAGAACAACTTCTAGTAAAGGCTTTGATTTCAACTCACCAAATAGGGAACTCATTTTGGTTCGGTAACATTGTGACAAGTGCTGCAGTGAATATGGGAGGGCAGATATCACTTGAAGATACTGATTTCATTTCCTTTGGAACTATACCCCGTAGTGGGATTGCTGCATCATATGAGAGTTCCATTTGTAATCTTTTGAGAAAACTCTGATCTTTAATCTTTGAGAAAACACTGTTTTCCATACCGGCTGTACCAACAAAAATCAATTCCAGGTGGATTTTAAATCTAAACGGGGGTTTCTACAACAACTTCTCTAGTAAGTACCTTAGAAAAACAGTTTCAAGATCTTGGGGCAGCCAAAGATTTCGCAGAACACAAAGAACAGTAAACATAAGGAACCAAAAGATAAACAGGAAATTATTAAAAATGAGAACTGTCAGTGAAAAGAAACTTTTAAGAGAGGAAAAAGGGCAGGCACAAAGGGGATAAACACTTGCCATGTATTTATCTGACACAAGACTCTCATATAGGATATTTGACTAACTGGCATAAATTTATAAAAATATTACAGACAATCCACGAGAATAAAAGGGGAGATTTCACTAGGCACTTCAAAAAAAAGATAACCAAATGGGAACAATGAAATGGAAAAGGGCTCCACGTAATTACTCAGGAGGAAAATGCAAATTAAAACCACAATGAACTACCACTACACATACACCACCACGGTTAAAATCAAACCTCTGACGGCACCAAGGGTTGGTGGAGATGCGGAGAAACTGGAACTTTTATACACAGCTGGGAGTGCAAACTGTTTAATCCGCTTTGATACTCTTTGATAGTATCTCCTAAAGGTGGACGTACACATACTCCATGACCCAACAATTCCACGCTTAGGTATATACCCAACACAGATATGTTCATATGTTCACCAAAAGATGTACAAGATGTCCAGAGCAGCATTTTTTGGCATATCATCAAATTGTAGACAACCCATTCTGCATCAGTAGTGGAATGGATAAATAAAATGGGTTATATGTTTTATAGTGGAATACTATACAGAAATAAAAATTAACTACAACCACATCCAAGAATATTGATGAATCTTACAAGCAAAATGAAAGAAGCCAGACACCAAAGAAGACACTCTGTATGACTCCATTTAAATAAAGTTCAAAGACAAGAAATACAAATTCAGAAGTTAGAATATTGGTTCCCCTTGGGAGAGAGAGGGAAGTGACCTGGGAGGGGCGCATAAGAGGGCCGTTGGAGGGCTAGTCATGTTCTATTTTTTGTGGGTACTGGTTAGCGGTTTTGTTCCCTTTGGATAATTCACGGATCAATGCAAGTATGATTTCTGTACTTGCTGGTATGTATGCTATGCTCCAACTTGCAAATCCAGTCTCATGATTATAAACTTTTTTACTGATTAGTCCCAAAGCACACGTGTTAGTGCGAGACTCCAGACTTATGGGTCTACATTCATATCCTGGATGTAACCTCTTCCTACCTCAGAGACCCTGGCCATGAGATTAACTCTCTGGGCTTCAGTTTCTTCATTTGTAAAATGGGTGACTTTTGGAACCTCTCTCTTACTCGGTGAGATAATTAACTCCTTGCTGGCACAGGGCAAGAACTCCATAACTAATGGCTCTTGTAGTTGTTCTTGCCATCCTTAACTCTTTGGGCTGGGGAGCTGGTGAGCGATGGCCTGTGGTGGAGGGTGGTGCAGGATGGGGATCCAGTCAAGACACATGCTCCAGGTGAGGGTGAGGGGACAGAGCAGAGCTGATGCTGAGGTGCAGGAGGAAGGGCCAAAGGCCTGGGGCTCCTCCTTCCTTCCCCATCTCGGTTCCTGCCCCTCTATAAATACAGGAGGTTAACTAATCGGGTGATCTCTAGCTGGTTAGTCCTTCCAGCGTGGACATTGGAGAGTCGGAAGGGTGATGGAAATGCCATGAAAAGCCAAAATCAAATTTCCCAGTTTGATCCACACTCAAACCCAAGGAAACAGACCTGGGAGTTAGGGGAGGTGGATATAGTGGTGGGATTATGGGTCTTGTCTATACTCTTCATTGTACTTTTTTCTATTTGGGACAGGAGCCACCTGAAACAAGGAGCCACCTGGGTGGCTGAGGGCCCAGGGGTGCTCCCCTTATCTGAAGACACCACATGAAAGGGGGTCCCTTGGCCCGGGAGAGCAGAGACTTGCCCTCTGTGGATGGGATGGTGTGGAACTCCCTGGGCTCAGGGGTTGCTCTGTCCACCCTGCTACAGCCCCTCCATGAGGGACATCCCTGCATTTGACGTCTTGCAGGGGGTCCACACCAAGAGGAGGGGGTTCAGGCTGTCAGTGCCCGGCCTCCAGGAGCCAGTGACCTTACACTCTCTTCCCCCTCACCTGAATCAGCCCCCAGCCTCCACTCCTGAGTGGAGTCCCATCTTCCCAGCTTGGCCCATTAGAACCTGAAGCCCTCTGAGATGTTCATCTTGGAGAGGGGACAGTCTCTTGGTGTGGCCCTTGTCCCTTCCAGGGTGTCTTCCCCTCCCTGCCGCCTGGGCCTGGCCTCTCCCTGGGGGAGTCTGAGTCTCAGAAGCTGCACCTCAGCCCTCTCCCAGCTGGCAACATGTGTGCACACCATGCCCACAACCTGCTCCACCGAACCGTGCACACTGCAGTGTCCACAATCCATGCACTGAGCCTTGTTAGCGGTAAAGGTTTGTCCTGCACAGGGAAGCAGGGGTGGATGGTGAGGAGAGAAGGGACATGTGAAATGCACCTAGAGCGGGGAGGAGTGAGGTGACCTAGGGACACTGGGAGGGGTGTGGGCAGCACCGTGGGACCTTGTGGTCTGCCGTCATGATGTGACGGTGGGACCAGCCCTGGCTCTGCACCAGCCTCTGCCCCTCTCACAGCTGGGGCAGGTGCAGAGAAGGTGCAGAGCTGGGTCCCAGGGTGGATTTCACCTGGCCAGGACCATGGAAGGAACAGGACAGAGCTGCAGGACAGGAGCGTGGGGCTGTCCTGGAACTCAGTGTGTGCAGAGGAAGGAAGGACGTGACGTAGGGGAAGGAAAGCGAACGTGGAACAAGGTTGGCAGACGGAGACCCAGTGGGCTGAGGACTCATCAGGGGAGGGAACCTCCAGTGGGTGGTCTGGAGAGACACTGGTGGGTACTAGCTAGAATGGGCTGGCCATAAATGGGGGTGTCGGTCATGGTGGAGATGGTTAAATGCTCAGAGTGATGCCAAGGCAGTGGGTGGTGGGAGTTGAGTGAAGGTGGGCGGAGGACAGGGCCTGAGGGTCCAGGATGTCAGAAAGATCATCTGGGTGGATGCAGGGTGACAAAAGGGGTCGATTCACAGTGGTGGTGGAGAGACAGACACTGCGGCCTTACACCCACACCTTGAAGTGCACACACAGGTGAACACACAGACACACACTCCCCATCAGTGCACAGGGTGCAGTTTGGCCCATAGGCTCAGTGCAGCTGCTAGATGTGCTGGCCCAGGTAGGTATCCCACTCTGTGTGGCCACACCACTGCTTTTAAGGCCCCTCCTGCCCTGTGGAGACCCCCACTGAAGAGCTTCATCATCTGCATGTCCTGGTTATTCATCTTGTCTTGGAAGTAAGCAATGCCATGGTCCCTCTCCAGGATGAACTAGGTGTTGATGATGGGTCTCCACCCTGGAAGCAATATGGGTTAGGGCCATTTGGACTTGTTGGGGTTCATGCAGTTGGGGAGGGTCTTAATGCCTGAAGGCGGGAGAACAGAGTGGGGGAGGCCCCAGTGCAGGGAGCTGCGAGGTCAGGAGGGATGCAAGCTCAGATCCCCAGCAGTACAGAGTAGACGTGTCTGGTGGCTGGCAGGGATGCTGTCCACCCCAGGTCTCTCTGCTGGCCTCAGATCACTGCCATCAGCCAAGGCTTCCTGAGGCTTGTTTGGACAAGTATTCCCATATGTTGCAGGGAGCTTAGGAGCAGCTGACCTGAACCCCAAACTTCTTTACTGGGTCTCTGGATGGAATAAGAGAAGATGATGGAACTGTATCAGCATGGTGTCATGTCCCCTGAGGGTGATGACTCTGTGAGGTAGAGGAAGCACAGGTGTCCTGTCCCTGGGGATGGGGCCAGTTTCAGTGAGAAAGGCTCACAGGTGGCGGGGTGCCCAGCAGAGTGTGTCTGGGCTCTGGGAAACTGGAGAAAGTCGGTTCGTGGATATGGTGTGGAAAGAACACGAGCTGCGTGTGGGGACCAGCCGGAATAACTGATGGCTCTGAGCAGTAGAGGGAAAACTGTCTCCCGAGGTGATGATCTGAGGTTTTCAAGGGACAGGCGAGGGGGGCTCTATCACATGAGTCCTCATCCAAATTCACAGTCTAGGTGGTCACCTGGCACATTCCTGCAGAAATGCTGCCCCCTGGAAGCCCAGGCCCTCCATGCAGCTGAGCCAGTGGCCACTTACAGGTTTTGAATTTCGAGGTGATGATTCCACAAAGGGCACTTTAAGTACTTTCAATCCACTGGGCTTCCTGGACAACAGAAGCCACCTTGGAGCCCTGTTCTGTTGATGGAAGCATCCCAAGGTCTCCAGGGGGTGAGCCCCGACTGTTGAAACCAAAAGGCACCCTCCTCATTCTTCACTCAACGCCCATCCCGCCTCCCCCAACCCAGGGAAGCGCCACTAGCCTATCCATTCGGCCCAGCCCCTGCCTGGCCTGGGGTTCTGAACCATCTTTACTCAAACAAAATTAAAGGATAGGGTCAATCCTGTAGCCCCTTCCATCACCTCTCATCAGCCTCCACTACCATGATCTTCTGAGCTCACGGACCCCCATGACCTCCCCCACCAATGTCCCCAGGAAGTACCAATGTGGCCACATAGAATGAACGGTCAGGAGATTGTCCAATGAATCTTGCAAACTCCTCCTCCCCCAATCTCAGCCAGAAACACACTCCTTGGTGAAGTCCTCGCATCTCAAGCATGATGAGGCTGCGGGCTGCAGGTGGCAGGACTGTCATTCCTCTTGGGACAAGCTTGTCCATCTGCTGCTCAAGGAGACGGTGAAGGTTGGGCTGAAGACTCCATCTGATTTCTCTTTGTGTCTCCAGAGACCAGGATGTTATAAAACAACACCCAGCAAGTGTGGTGGGCGGAGAGAATGATCTACGGAACATTCAACCTCCTGACTAATTCCTCTTGTCCCTGAAGGATGGGAATTTTGGCCTCTCATTAACAGATTTCAGAATTGCCCCCTCAAGCCTATTCTAAGGACTTATAAAGCTCATCTTGCTGACAGCGCCCAACAGGATCCTGAAGAGGCTGTCAGCCTACTGTGGGGAATATCCCGCCCATCGACCCCGCCCATCCCACTTACAGTGCTGAGCCGACAGGTGAGCCTACCTGGGCCGCACCGGCTATAGCAGGATGACAGTGGTACTGTCTTCCCCTTGCCCATTTGCCCACCTGTCCTGTAGACAAGAGACCTCTGTTCCTTGTCTCAACAGAAGCCAGTCCGAAGCTTATATTCCAGGCTCAGAGATCACCAATAACTATCAATCTATCGAATTTCTAGCTCACATGAGAAGTACAAAGACTCCCCTTCCTCAAGCACCCGCAGCACAGGGCTTTTGCAAGATGTGAATGAGGTAAGGTGGGTAAAGCATTTTTCAGAGAACCACCCCAGAATTAGTTCTCAGTACACAATGGTGACTCACGGTTACGTTCGTTACCATCACCACCATCTTTATTGTGTTGAGTCTGCTAGAAAAACCAGCACATTAATAATGTAGAGGATGTTGGATCAACTTGGCAGGCTGCGACCTGGCTCCAGAGCACAGGTGGGGGGTGAGGTCTGTTTCCAGGACCCCAGGCTCAGGATTGGGGAGCTTGGAAGTAGGAGGGGAGGGAAGAACACCCACATGATGAGCATCTTGAAAACCAAATGACCTTGAAGTTCATTGTGAAGCTGAAGGGCAGCAGGGCTGATACCACTTTTCCTCGAGGTTACTGGTCTAGCCCAGGGCTTTCTATACCATTTTCCTCAAAGCTGGAATAAAAGGATGTCTGTAATAAGAGCTTTAGGGAGAAAAATGCAAAAAGCTGATAGAACTGAGCCCAGATGTCTCTAAAATGACTAACATCGGAGCAGATGTGCATAGCTCAAGGAATATGGACTGTGAAGTTGGATGAAATAGAGAAAGAGAGATCAAATGGTTGAGGGAGCTGTGGGAGACAAACAGCCATGTGTCCCCACACTTGGGTTCACCCTCCCATCTGATCAGCATAGGAAGCTTACACTAATAGGAAACGTCCTGTAAGATTTCCATAGGAGCTGCCATGGCCCTAAGATCCTGAAGAGGAGGGGCAGTTAATGGGCCCTTTAAGAGGAGAACTCCAAAAGAAATTGGATCCCTCTCAGAACTGAACATGCCCCCAATCCAGATCAAGGAAGGTGTGAGCAAGCAAGAGGAGAGGATGGAGCAAGTGTGCATGGAGCTCACAGTGATGGTCAAGTGGATCTAGACCCCATTACCTTAGAGGTGTCCATGTGTGCTTTAGTAATCCTGGCCTCATAGGTATCCATCGATCCATCTATCCATCCATCCATCATGCATCCACCCATGATCCATCCATCCACCATTCATTCATCCATTCATCTATCCCTCATTCATCCATCCAACGGTAAACCACACATCCACCCACCCCTCCATCCATCCATTCACCCATCCACTCACTATCCTTGCATCAACTACCCTTTCATCCAACCATTCATCATCCATCCATCCAGCATCCATCCGACCATTCATTTAATTGAGGAACATGGGATGAAAATTATAATGATTATGTGTCCAGACCTTCCTTTGTCCTGACACCGTTGAAGGCCTCAGGTCCTCTAACCATTACTATTGCCAAACCGTTTCCCCTGAAATCAAGTACAGTTTCATTCTGATGATGAGCACACATTGCATGATATTCCCCAGGTTTTGGGTGTGACCAACCACCAGGATCTGGTTTCCCAGCACCAGCTCCCACCTCACTCCTGGGTCTGCTGGGAATCACTTTCCTTGAGAGGCTAAGGACAACTCTCAGAACTGAATGAGACCAGTCTTTTCAGGGGTAGGGGAGAGGGAGGACCTAGACATGGGCATTTAAGAAGGAAAAGGCAAAGAGAGGGGAACTTGGGTCCTCAGGCCCGGGTGGACAAGACTGAGGCCGGCATGTTGACCAGCTCCGAGAGAGGGACAGTGGGCGTAGGGAGGCAAATGGGCAGACAGGGGGCAGGAACCTTGTACTGTACAGTTGGGGATGCCTGGAGCCCAGGCCTGAGTGTCAGGGATGTCCAGGTCACATAAGTACCAACAAGAGGCACAGAGGGCTCACAAAGAGGTGAGGCTGTGACGGTCCCTGTGGGAGGGTGGTGACTAGGGACTGGGTGGCACTTAGATATTTGCAGACCTCAAATATTGTTCCAACAGCACCATGGATTTTTGAAGTTGACAACACGTTTTGTAACAATGTGTTTGATTTTTAATGGCAACCCCAGCGCAGTAGTCTTGCAAAATATAAACACATAATAGGGACAACAGTCCTCACATTTATAGATGGGCTTATAATATGTAAAGTTTCTTCCAAAACATGACTTTAGCCTCTGAGGAAACTATGTCTTGGAAAAGCTACCTGACTTGCCTATAACTTCACCAGGAGTAAGGGGTTAGCAGGGACCCATTGTGGATGGAAATCTGTCCAAGGCCTCACTGAGTTCCCCTCTCCCATGCTGGGCAGGAAGATGTCCCGCTCTGCCTGGGAGACACCATCAAAGACACAAGAGAGCAAATTCTGGCCCAAGTCCACCTGGGGTTCTGAACAACAGGACTGAGACCCTAACCCAGTGCAGGTGGCTGACCTGGGACACACACGTGCCCACTGCCCAGCCCTCCCAGAGACTCTCAAATGACCTCCACAGGGTGGGTAGGAATAAACTGGGTCCCTCAGCTCACAGCACGAAGAGCAGACTCAGTCCAGCAGTCACAAGGGACAGCTGCAGGGCTGGGTGGGGGACCCTACACCTCCTCCCTGCTCACCTGTCTGGCCCTGGGCTGACCTGGAGACAGGATCCTGCCCCTCCCTCATCTTCATAAAGGCCCCTCATTTTGACTTGTAGGTGGTGATTAAATCATTTTTGGGGGGGATCCTGTGAATTTATGTTCTTAATTTTGCATAATTAGCCATCATTACTCTTGGGTTTGATTTCTTCTGAGAAAGCTTATCTGGAAGGGAGAATGTTATCAGAATGGGAAGCAGTACACCTCTGCATTAAGAGCTAGCAAGATAAAGCAATGGCTTCCTCGTATGTACCCCCTACTCCCATGGTCTTTGCTGCCCTAGCCCCAGGGATCCTGGACCAGCCCTGGTCACTCCAAGCTCCCCTGAGAGAGCTGGTCCTAGTCCAGGCTCCAGCTCCAGCCTTGGAGCTGATGTCGCCACCCCGCCCTTTCCTACCAGACCTCTTGAACTACAAGCAAAGTGTCCAGCCTGCTCTAAATGCCCCCACCAGGATGCCCATGGCTCCCATTGCAGCCCCCTCACCCCTTGCAGGCTGAATTGATCTCCTTTCCCTCAAATGTACCCTGGCTCCTGTGTTCTGTACTCCCATCAGTGCCCCCAGTGACCCTGGGAGACCACATTGACCTTCATGTCTGCTACCCATACCACCAGGTCTGCTGGCCCCACACACGCCCCTAATCCACCTCCTCCCTCTATTACTGCTGCTCTTCCCCCATTCCAGACTTGTGAGTACTGGGGTGACTGCACTGACTGACACACCCTGAGTGGTCTCTGCTTTCCCTGCCCCTCGTTCCTACTCCATTCTGCTCCCAGAACTTTCTACCAAATGCAAATGGCATCATCTTGCTCCTGTGCATGTGTGGGTGCATTTGTGTGTTTGTGTGCATGTGGGTATGCCTGTGTACACATGTCTCTCTGTGCATATGTTTCTTTCTATTTGTATGCAGCATGTGTACACGTGCATATATGTCTTTTGTGCCCACACATATCCATGTGTATGTGCGTAGACGCATGTGTGCATGTGTGTTTTCTGTGTGCATATGCAGAGTTGTGTATGTGTCTCTGTGTGTGCATATTGTGCTGCATATGTGTCTGTGTGTGAGTGCATGTGTATGTGTGTGTGCCAGTGCATGGCAGGGGGAAGGCTCCAGAACATTCCCACTGCTACCAAGTTCTTGCTCCAAGGGGTGGGTGAATCCAACTTTACCAGGCCCCATAACCTTCTGTGAACCCTCTAGCCCCAACCATGCTGCACCCCTGCTGGGGTGCATCACGCATATGGGAACCACAAAGCTCAGGGCTCTCTTTTTTGAGACTTCTTCCAGCTGCTCCTGAGGAGGGTCAGCCACCCTGTTGTGTTCCCCTTTCATGGCTCCTCACACACCAATGACTCCATCAATGGCTGCTGTAGGCAGGAAGGTATATTTGCATTCTGTGTTCACTGCCCCACCCAGAGGCCCTTGGAATTGTTCATGTCAGAGAGACGGATCCTCACTGATTCTCTAACAACACTACATGCAATGCCCTTCCCATCCAGTCAAGGGCCAGAACCTCTGAATATGTTAGGTTTCAAGGCAAAGAGACATGAAAGTGCTCATGGATTAAGGGGCTGGTCAGCTCACCTTGAGATGGGAGACATCCTCGATTGTCCAGGTGGGCCCGGAGTAATCATATTTCTTACAAGTGGAAGAGGGAGTCAGGAAGGTCAGAGGAGAGAAGACGTGAGGACGGAGGCAGAGTCAGAGTGATGTGATGTGAGGAGGACTCTGCTGGACACTGCCGGCCTTGAAGTTGAAGGAAGAACCCAGGAGCTAAGGGATGCAGTGACCTCTAGAGGTTGGAAAACGTGAGAAAATGGATCCTCCCCAGAGCCTCCAGAGGGAACCTGCATGAATTAGAAAAACAACACTGGTCTGTTGAAATTGGTGATTTGAGCAGCACCACTTCAGCTGAGTCAAGAAGGCGTCCTGTTGTCCAGTAGACAAGGAGGCAGGGGTGGTCTGCACAGAAAAGGTACAGGAGGTGTGTCTATGTGAAGATACCTGGCCCAGCCCCTGCAGGACCACAGGCAGAAGTTGTTCTCCAGTCTTCAAGTGGGCGTTTCAATGGGTTGTGATTCAGCCTGAGGTGGAGAGCACTACCCCTGGGCATGAGATTGGCCTGTGTGAGTGTGTGTGTGTGTGTAAGTTTCTTAGGACTGTTGTAACAAATCACCACAATGTTGGTGGTTTAAAATAACAGAAACATTCTCTCACGGTTCTGAGACCAGGTGTCTGAAATCAAGGTGTTGTCAGGGAGCTGTGTTAACACAGCGCAGATCCCAATGAGTGATACCTGTGGCCTCAGCCCCATGTCTGAAGGCCTAGGGTCGCCTACTGACTGGGCTCTTCCTAGGGTGGGGCTGGGGTGTCCCATGGCCCCCTGCTTGCTGCACATTCTCCAGGCCGATTGTCCAGACATTTGTGAATTCTGTGAACTACAGGATCATCTCCTTGTAGTATATTTCTGCTTAAATTAGCTAGAGTTTCCTCTGGTATTTGTAGTCAACTACCCTCATCGGTCCAGATGCTCATAAAGAAAAAATTCACCCCTGTGACCCTTGCACTTTGAGATCGATGGCAAAACTAGCTTTCCAGTGTCCTTGGACTGGGTCTGCCAGACAGTAGGACAATGAAACGTACAGCTTGTGAAGGGAAATAGAAAACTCCTGGAAGGTGCATTGAGAGCCTACAAAACTTGTGTGATCCAAAGAATTGCGACAGGGACTCAGACAAGTCCATGAATGAGCATGTTCATTGCAGCATTATTCACAATAGCCAAAGGGTGGGAACAACCCAACTGTCCACCAACGGAAGAATGGATAACCAAAGTGGTCTCTCCATGCAATGGAATATCATTTAGCCATAAAGAGGAATGAAGTTCTGACACACACTTATAACATGGATGAACCTTGACAACATCATGCTAGGTATTTTCATATTGTAGGATTCCGTTTATAAGAAATGTCCCAAGTCAGCAAATCCATAGAGATAGGGAGTAGATTAGTGTTTGTCAGGGGGTGGGGAAGGGAGGGAGGAGTGAGAAGTGACCGCTAATAGGCATGAGGAAGCTTTATAGGATGATGAAAGTATTCTGGATTAAGACAGTGGATGGAGGAGGTGTGGCCGGGGGCTGTGCCTCTCAGAAGGGGCAGTGGAGGAGTTGAGTGGAGTTTCTGGACTTGATGTGGAGCCAAAGTGCAGTGATCAGTGACCTTAGCTGGCCTAGTGGCCTTTGCAACCCCCACCTATGGCTGGGACCTCTCAAGGCTGACCCCAGCAAGGTTAGGGTTGAGGTCAGCGAGCCCCCACAGGGCCAGCTTCTTGGCTGTGGGTCATTTCCTTCTGCTGAGTTGGATGGCAGGGCCTTTGAAGTGCTGGGCAGACTCAAACTGAGTTCCTCTGGGAGGAGACCAGCGTGACTCCTGCTCCAGATGGTTCTTCCCAACACTTTCGTAACTAGACTTCAGTGGGCAGGCAGCTCTTATGTGCAGACCAGTTGCTCCTAGGCATAGTGACCATGAGTGGACATGCACCGCCCTCTTGACCAGCGTGTGAGCAGAAGGAAGTCTGGCATCACCCACCCGGGGAACGACTGAGATGAGGGGGTCTCAGGGTGAGTAGCATTGAGAAGGGACAGCTGAGGGGAGGCAATGACAGTCAGATTGGCCCCAGGACCAGCTGCAGCAGGTCGGGGCTGTGGTTTGACCACTGACCTCCCTCTTCTGAGTGTCCCCTCAGGAGGGACATTTCCTGGACCCGGAGAATCTGCTCCCCAAAGGTGAGCAGGGGCATTTACCTGCACACATGACACGGCAGATGGGCTGTGTTGTCCTCACAGAGCACCGCTCAGAGCCTCTTCACAAGAGAGCTCGCCACTGAGCTGCAAGACCAGCAGCTAGCTGAAAGCCACCAGTGGCAGTGCCCCAGGATGGAGCACATGGGGAGATTTGGGGAGGAGGGCGCTGGGCTGGGCTTTCCAATCTGCAGGCTCCTCCAGGGGCAACCATGGCTCCCACCTCCCTGCTGGGCCAGTGAGGCTCCTGGGAGGGTCTCCTGCCTCTTTGGGCTTCCTTCTCCTTCATATCAGGCATCAGCCCCCACACCCCTCTTGCTCTCCTACACAGCTCAGCACCCACTTCCCAAAGGACCCAACTGAGTAAGAAACCAAAAAAAGGCGCCAGGGGTAGAAAGGGAGAAATAGAAATGTTGTGTCTGCAGGAAAGATGAACTCTACATGGTCAAACCCCTTGGGGTCCCAGTGTCTCCATGATGAGCTCTCTGGATGTCATGTGTGTGCCTGGAAAAAAGGCTTTGCTGTATTGCATGTGTAGGGAGTAACTTGTTCTTGCAGACATAGCGTGAATGTTCCAGTATGGGAATGAAGAGTGCGGCCAAATGGGGCGGCCACAGAGCCCTCGGCCCCAGCATTTCAAAAGGCAAGCATATGCTTTGGTTCATACTTTTTGAAGCTGAGGGCCAAGTTGTCGCTGCTAGAAAAAGTCCCACCCCCAAAATAGAGAGTATGGGCGTTGACACCAAGTAGGTCAAGAAAGGATCGGATGCCCATAGACAGCACGTGCTAGCAGTGTGTCCTGCCCAGCCAGCAGGCTCAGAGCCCCACATCTTGGCATCTGGGTCCTCAGCCACTGGCAGCAAGTCTGGTATTTCTCAGGCCTGGCACTCGATCAAGGCCCTGCAAAGATGAGACCTTCAGATATGGAAACCCGTGAACACAATTCCTACAGGGTTATTTTGTCATATTGTTTTAATAATGCGGCACGTTAGCACCAAAAGTCTGTCTTATTTAAGGACATTTGGGGACAAATATTGTAAAGACTCAATCCATTCCTGAGAACTCCACCCTCTACTTTTCCACGCCTCTTGAGTGATGCCTGCGATGGGTCTAAAGTATTCCTTAGCATCCTTTTCATCATTGCCCCTCTGGCACCTGCCACAGGCAGACACTCCATAGATGCAGGTGCACTGAATCCAGCCCAGCGTCTCGTCTGGGGTGGGGAAAGACAACAGCAATCAGAATAATAATAAGTGAGCATCGGCACATACTATGTCTCCCTGAGTCCCCCTATCCAGGAGGCACTGGGCCCATGGTCACATAGCTGGTCGGACCCATCTGACACCTAAGGCCCCAGCCTTGGCCCCTGCTCCCTGGGACTTCAGAGAGCCCAGAGCTGAATGGGAGTGAATGGGGTCACAGGAAGTGTGCTCTGGTGTTGCTCACACCGGCTAACCCAGCAATAGCTGTCATGCATCTCCAACATCCCCTCTCCTCTCAGGACTCCTTCACCGTCCATTTGGTCTCAGTTGTAAAGATGAAATGTGTCTAGTCAGGAGCAATGAATGACAGATGGAAGATGTTATTTTCCCCCCCAAAACATCCTCTGTTCTTTTGGAATCCCTGCAGTGCAACTTGGACCAGCAGGTTTGGGGAGCAGGTAAGCACCCTACTGGTTGCTGGTCTCCTCTTCCATCAGGCCGAGTGGAGGTGTTGGGGACAGGCTGGACAACACCTGGTGTGGGCCAGGGACTCTGACACCCACTGGGGCCTAGGAGCACCCTCCTTCACCGTGCATCCACACAGACCAAGGCAAGGAACTACCCTTGAGGATGGTGTCCAAGTCTTCATGGCTGGTTTCTCCTAAATTTTAAATGGCTCCAGGGGCTCAAATCTTCCCCCGGTGGCCCTCCCATGCCAGGGTGCAGGGTTTTCCAGTCTGATGTCTACAGCCTGCAGGGCTGCGTTTGGGCTCTGGATGGTCACCTGGATCCCACAGCAGCAAGTAAATCTCAGAAGGAGGTGAGGAGCTGTAAGAACAAAGGCTTATTTTTGTTCTGACATGTTAATTTTGTAAACGTGTATGAGCTGTGCATTAGACACCAGCTTTTAGTCACTCTCATCTGATCTTTCCACGTTTTTCTCCCCTCCAGATAACTCTTGTGTTGTCAAGCTACCAGACCATAGTAGTGTGTTTCCTCCTTCCAGGAGAGGTTCCTCTGCTGTGGGATCCCACCTTGCCTATGGGTTCAGAAGTCCAAAAGAGAGATTGTTTTTTGAGTGAGTTGTCAGTGTCTCTGCATTCTGCCTCTGTCTTCCCTGGGTGAGGTTGAGCTGAGGCATGTGGAGCATCCCTGGGGCTCAAAGTTCACAGAGACTGGTACCCGACACCTGTCCCAAGGCTCTAAAGGCAGAGACTGGCCAACTCCCAGGTCCTCAGGGCCACAGCGAGCTGTGTGAGGCTGTGCATGCTTCCCAGGCACCAGGCGTGAATGCTGGGAGGAGGCCCAGGCTGAGCTGTCTTCAGGGGGACTCTGCCTATGATGAGAGTGGACCTCAGAGGCCAGGCCTGAAGGGCTGTCACAAGCTGTCAGCTCAGAGCACCATCACCTCTGTCCGGGGCTTGAGGACAGAGACCATCAGCTGGGGGGAGGTCTGAAGACCCACAAAAGCACTTCCTTAGAAATGGGGTAAGCATTTGGACCTCCACTGAGCCCAGTGGACACCCAAAAGAAGAGTCAAGAAGGATTTTGCTTCTCTCTAGCCTTTCCTCTGTGGCCTGTGTTGGCCCCACAGGCTCATTTGGAAACCTGGTACGCGTGGGTGAGGGACAAGTACAGCAGCTGCAGCAGCACTGGTCTTTCCTTCTGTCCTGCTCCCTGCCCAGCTCCTGCCTCTCTGGTAACAGGACTAATGGGGACAGACTCTGTTCTTCTGCTCCCTGGTGTGGGCATCGGACTGGAATCATGTTTTAAACCTGTTACTTTCCCAGTAAATGACCAGGTTAAGTATCTGAAGAGGTTGGAAGGGACTAACGGCCAGACATAGTTGGGTATGAGCTTAGACTTCTTCCTCTCTTCCTCCTGCAAAACTCACATTGGTGGTCCCCAGGCTCACTGGCAGAGCCCAGGCAGGAGTCTCTGCAGGCTGGGGTGGGTGTCCACTACTCGCTCAAGGAGAAGGGTGGAAACCAGGTTGGCATCCAGGCAGGGTGAGCCACCAGCCAGATAGCCACCATGGACAGGCTGCTTAGAGCTAATGCCCCAATGTACGTGATCATAGAGCAGGGCGCCCTTGAAGACTCCGGGGAGGCAAGGCCAGTGTTCGCTTCTCATTGAGCTTCAGGTGCTGAGAAAGACAGGTGGATGGCACCCACAGACGCAGATGTGGCAAGAAAAATGAAGAGTCGAGAGCCAGGCAGGGCAGGGCACACTCAGAACTGCAGGACAAATTCCCTTTGATGCTACTACATGCAAAACAACATGTATCAGTTTCTCTGAGACTAAAACAAGCGAAATCAGATGTTCTGTGCTGCTGCGGCTCCAAAGACTCTCTGAGGCACCACATGTGAAATGTGGCCTACAAAAGGCTGCTGCTGGCCTTTTGTAGGCCTCTCCAACCAAAAGTGAACTCGGGTCACCCATCATCATAGCTGCCATCCTGGGTGCTTGAGCCCAGCTGGGGGACTGTGGGGAGAGGGAGGCACCCCAGAAGGAGGAAAGAAGGAAATAACTCCACCCTAAATCTTGCAGTTCTGCCCAGAAACCAGTGCTGAAGTGATATTTGCCATGACCGGCTTGCACGTGCAGCCTCCACCCTCATGCCACACACACTCTGGGAAAAGAGGGGGTGTGCATTAGGAAGATCCCTTCTACTTGTTCTAAAACTGATCAAATCTCTGAAATCACTTAGTGAAGACTAACTAACTGCTCTAAGATTTCTGATGGATTTTTCTTTATAGTTTCAATCTCTTTTGTGAAAAAATTCCTGATTTCATTGAATTGTCTGTTTTCTTATATTTCATTGAGCTTTTTTATGATAGCTATTTTGAATTCTCTGTCATTAAGGTTATACATTTCTGTGCTTTCAGGGTTGATTTCTGGGTGCTTGTCGTTTTCCTTTTGGTCTGGAGATTTAATATATTTCTTGGAAATCTTTTCATGTCAGTACATGTGGATCTACCTTATTGTTTCTAATTGCTCTATAATATTCCACAGCATAGAATTACTATAATAGTTTTAGTGTAAAACTGTCATAGAAATAGTGATATTTTTGAAATTTAATTTTTTTAATAATATTTTCTTTTTTTTAATAACGTTTGAGTGTGGTTTTTTTGGTTTGTTTCCTGGAAGTTGGAATTTTCTTTTTCTTTCTGTGTTATGGTTGGTTTCAAGGAGGAACATGAAGCTTCTTTGGTCATCTTCAGCCAGGTGTCTTCATTTATTTACTCGTATCTTTGCATAATCTAATTGCAAAGAAATTATGTTGTATTTGGCAGCATTTGGGAACTGTTTTATTGAAGAGATTATGAAATGTAGATTGATTTGTACTATTGTAAGCAGTCACTTGTATGACTGTTTTTGGAAATTATTTGTTTTGTTTTGTTTTTTTATGAGGATGATCAGCTGTGAGCTAACATCCATGCTAATCCTCCTCTTTTTGCTGAGGAAGACTGGCCCTGAGCTAACATCCATGCCCATCTTCCTCCACTTTATGTGGGACGCTGCCACAGCACGGCCTCAGAAGTGGTGCCTCAGTGTACATCCGGGATCCGAACCCAGGCCGCCAGCAGCGCAGCGCACGCACTTAACCACTATGCTGCGGTGCCGGCCCTGGGATAGTCTTCACTGTACACGTACTTGTGCATTGAGACTTTCGAACTTTAAAATTATACCACTTTTGATTGTTACTGTGTCTTTTCAAACAGAAACATCAATTTTAAGCAGTTTCTATGAGAAAGGAAGCAGATACCATCTCTACTGGGACTAAGCACTGGTAACATTTGATTTAAGTTGCATGAGAAGTTGATGATTGTATCTAAAGTACCATTGTTGCTACTAATATTATTACTAGTATACTTACAACTCTGATAACGATACTAGTAGTATAGTAACAAAAATATTTGTTAAGTATTTATGTGCCAAGCACTTAGCATAGTGGTATCTCATATATCTAAATAGGCATTTTTACAATATCATCATTTACTTTCTCATTATTGATATTACACAATAATAGTCATGAATAGTCAAACCATGGTATAAGCAAAAGGTTAAAAACAAGCATTAGATTTACAAAAAGGAAGCTTTCCCATTCCTTTGGGGCTTCCTTAACCCTTCTTGAAGGAAGACAAATGCATCCTCTTGTGGGTATCACCAGTACTGCTTCGACTGGCTGACATAATTAGCTGTGTGGCTTTGGGATATTAATAAATGTCTTTCAGCCTGTTTCCTTACAGTAGAATGGAGACAATATTGCTTACCTTGTAGGAATGTTAGGGTGAAATGAGAAAATATACATAAAGTGCCTGAGAACTTTTAGGTATTTAAAGTGAGCAACTTGAATTTTACCCATGTATAGCAATGATTGTCAACTGGGTTGGAGGAGAGGACATGTTCTCCTATAGAAACCTATCAGAATTTCTTTTTTTTAAATTTTTTTGGTGAGGAAGATCGGCCATGAGCTAACATCCTTTGCCAACCTTCCTCTCTTTTTTTTGCTTGAGGAAAATTGGCCCTGAGCTAACATCTGTGCCCATCTTCCTCTATTTTGTATGTGGAATGCTGCCACAGCATGGCTTGATGAATGGTGTGTGGATCTGTGCCCGGGATCCGAACCTGCAAACCTGGGGCCACTGCAGCAGAGCATGCAAATCACTACACCACTAGTAATCAGAATTTCTGAGTGAGTCCTTTTTAAAATCATATATGATCTCCCCCAAATGGACATTCTTTTCTCCTCTTTTTCTTTCCTCCCCCTCTCAACTCTTGAACTATGGCTATGTCAAACAACTTTTCCTGATGAAAGACTTTTATGTTGGGATAGAGTGGAAGAAAGCTTGAGAACTTTTGATAAAAGTAGTAGTTTCCAACTTCCCTGTATCAGATCACTTGGGGATTTTTATCTAAGCAGATTCCCTGGCTGAACTACCTAACAGAAATTCTCAAACTGTAGTATGCATGCACAAGAAGTGCAACTTCCTTTGGATTGCTGAGAGTGAAAGGGAGAAGGGAGGGGGAGAGAGGAGAGAGATGAGTTTTGTCTTTAAGAATGAAGAATCCAGTTGACTTTCTGTAAATTTTTAAGGGTCGCATTCTGCTTTACTATGTCTCCTTGTAACTAACTACTCACATTTATGCATTGTGAAAGATTGGATCTGTGAAGAAAAAATCACAGGGACTGACGCCCTGTTAAGGGAAATGCTCCTGACTAATAATGCCAAAAACCACTCTCCTAAACAACTCCAAGAAGGTATAGTAGATTGATACTCCTTTTTCCCCTTTAGTAGTGCAAAGAGATGTTAGGCTCATTGAAATCTTAAAATCATGCAGAATTTCCCTGGGGATATAATAATGTTTTCGTGAATATAATTTTAATAATTCTCTTTGAGTTTAAGGAGTTTTAACCATTTATTTCTGATATGCTTGTATCTGTTACCTCATAGGTCCTACGTTATATCACTGAACAGGTTGTGTGAAAGGTCGATAGAAAGAAGTCAGAAATAAGTGCCATGGAATAGAGCAACGGACTTGCGGTTACTGGATAGCGTTCTAGATCACCACTGTCAAATAGAAATAAGACGCAAGACACACATATAATTTTAACATATAATTTGAAACTTTCTATAGCCACATTAAAGTAAAAAGAAAGGCAAAATTAATTTTAATAATTGTTTCATTTAACCCAATATATCTAATATATTATTTCATCAGGTGCTCGATATAAACAACGATTAATGAGATATTTTACTGTTGTTCCATACTAAGTCTTAGGAATCCAGTGTATATTTTATACTTACTGCACATCTCATTTTGGACTAGCTACATTTCAAGTGCTCAACAGCCAGATGTGGTTAGTGTCTGTTCTATTGAAGAGCACAGGATTGATATTATTGAATAACAGCAATCTACTGAGTGCTTATAACCTATAAAGGGGGCCACCTTTATAGGTATCAACAAACTCCCATCTTTCAAATGAATGTGACTACCAAAGGCAATACTTGTGTATATTTTCATATTTCAATCAATTTTTAAAATCTTTCTGAATCACCAAGGAAATGAACCTTGTCTTTGGGTCACTAATGTGATTTCTTAAATGAGATATGTTTTGTTCTTTGTGAAATAACTACACCTAAATGAATTTTTCTTAAGGTCCTTATTTTAAGTATGACCAAAACTATGGCTAGGATTGAAAGTTTTACGTTTAGAGCAACGTTGTTTTCTTGATTTGTTTGGCCTGTAGTCTGATAGAGCAATGTTACTTCTTATTTGCTAAGCTGTATAGAATTTAGATTATGACTGCTAAGTTTCCCCTTTAGCATTTTCAGCTGTCCCAGTAAGACATATGGAAACGATACAGATTCTAGAACGCTTGACTCTACTCTCTGCCAGTGAACTTATACCATAGGCAGAAGTATTAACATCCAATATGAGCCAGCTATTGAATTCAGGGGTTCTGTGGAGAATGCTTCAAACAGTCAATAAACTATGGATGGTTCTTAATACTGTGATGCCTAGAAGGTAATTTCAGTGTATTGTTACACGTAATAGATAAGTGTATAGCAGTGATTATATACAGTAACCTAAACTTAATGGTTGAAAAAAATTGTTGAGTGTTTAACAATATAAATCCCCTCTGAAGACTACTAATTAAAGAGTCATTATAACTTTCAGAAAAAGCATAAATTTGATCTTAAGAAACAGAGAGAAACTATAAAGTATTTCCAACTTGAGAAACTTCCTTAAAAGTGAGTTCTCCTCTATAGGCATCTGTCATTTGTGGCTAATTGTGATTTAAATCACTGTGTGTCTTGCATCATTGTGGTGGCTCCAAATTTTGCTGCACATTAAAATCACCTGGACAGCTGTTAAAACTCTTGTTCCCCAATTGTAACCCATGCCAATTAAATCAGAATGTCTGCGGTTGGGAGTCAAGCATTAGTATTTTCTTTTTTTAAGATTCCCCAGTTGATTCCATTATGCAGCAATGTTTAGAGAACACTTGATTAATTATTTCTTTAGTCAAATGGGTCTCTGCTGGTCCATAGATTGCATCAGAAACACCTGGTCAGCTCTGAAAACCAGGATACTGGGCTGGCCTTCCCTGAGATATCAGATGCTTAATGTTCAATCAAGTAAGTTCGATGTGAAAAATAAAAGCATACACTTAAAAAATACTGTAAGAATTTTCATATTTTTAAACAAGGCTGTTTTGTAGTCTTCTAAGATTAAATACAGCGGTTCTGTGTTCTTTTGTTTTGTTTTATTTTAAACTGAGGCTTTGGAATATTTTATGTGAGTAGGAAACCTCTAGGAGTTCAAAAAAGGTTGAAATAAATGGTTTCTAACTAAATGCAGCGCACATTCTTGGATCAGTTTTCAAAGGCTGATCAAAACCTGCTGTGTTTAAATAACAACATGCTGTTTTTCATCACATCCGTTGATGATGTAAACAAAATGTGTAACTATATTAGTAAATGTTAATATTCATGTATTTTAAGTTAAGGTTACAAAATTTGTCACAATGTGATTTTTTTATTCCAGTGAAAACAGATGTGTGCAGCTATTTTGAATATTGGTTTATAAACATGCATATTCTTTATCAAATGAACTTGTAGTTTATTTATGTTTTCTTTCACTACTGTTCACCTGAAAGGAACAGTTCAAGGGACTGGAATCCAGGACTGTCTGGCTCCAGAGCCTACGTGTATCCACTTCTGTTAACGCCACACACGTCAAATGGCCATACAAGGCTAGAGTCGGTTGGGAGCCTTAGGAATTGAGTGGAGGAAAATCGAAAATCGTAGTAGTTTCCCTGGAGCAGTTACTTAAAGGATTTGATATTTAAAAAAATTGTAAAAGCAGAATAAAAATTTGAAGATATTTTTAAGTATTGATAAATTATCCTTCATTCCACTGTTTTAACAGTAAGTTACATTTTTTATACTTTCCCTCCATCTTTGCTTATGCATATATATTTTCACATAATGGAATTCATAATACCCAGTAGGGAGTCTGCTTTCTTTCATTTAAATTTATATGAAATCTTTTTTGCAAGTTGTTTACTTTTGATAATTATTTTATTGGCTTCCTAATGATCAAACTGATGTATCATAACCATATAGGGTGCTATTACTAGACCGGGAGGTTGATGACTTTTTTCAGGATTACAATAGGCAATGTTATCAATTTAGGTATTTTTACTTTTTCTTTCTTTTGGATTACTCTTTTAGGATGAATTTTTGAGCCTGAGATTACTAAATTAAAAGGTAGAATTTATTTTTAGCACTGTACATTTTGCAATTGGGGAAGATGCAGTAAAACTGAAAGGGAAGCAAACAAATCCACTCTCCTCCCGCTGCTCCGCCTGCATAAAACATCTCCCCAAACTAGTTGCTCAAACTTGAGAAACTGTCTCACGTTTTACTTTTTTGAGACACTAGTATCGGAGCCAAGCTTAGGCTATTCAGAAATTGACAAAATCACACTTTGGAGAGATCACGATTAACTCCCTACCTTTGAGGAAACTGAAGTGTACTTCGTGGCAAAGAATAATAACCCGGTTTTAGGAGGGACAGAAGGCGGATGAGCCTTGATGGAGCAGAAGTGACCGGGGCGGGAGCACTCTAGAGCGTTGCTCTGGTTGAAGTCGCTATCCGGGGAAGCCTGGAACATCCTGAGGGTCTGCGGCCACTCGTCAACCAGCCTTGTCGCCTGGCCGGGCTCAGGCTTCTGGCAGTTCCCGCCTCCGTCTGTGCGACACCCGGGCCGACGTGAAGTTCGGAAACGTGAGCTGAGCGGCACTGACGGGCGCTCTGGGAAGAACTCGGCAAGGTTTTCCTTTCGCTTGGTCTACAGACCTGAAGAATGAGACTGCGAGTTTTCAAGGAAACGGATACATGGGTTAAGTCGCCGGTTTCAAAATCTCAAAATGGAGAAGACTTTTCCTTTAAACGCTGCGCTCTGCTCCCATCCTTCGCTGTTCAAGCGTTCGCCTCCGGGCCACGAAATACTTTGCGTTGGTTTTCATTGCGGAGGCTTCTCTCGGGGGCCAGCGTTCTTGCCCCCTAACCTCATGCCGGGACTGGTTTCTTGGTTTCTGCTCTGGCGGGTGATTGGGTGCTGGGAGTCGAGGGGGCGGGAGGCAGGAATTCGTCCGCAAGAGCGCTTGCGCGCGGCCTGGAGAGAGCGGAGGAAGGAGCGGGTGAGGCGCCGGAGTCCCCACTCGGCCAGGGTGAGGAGGCGAGAGGTTTGGGGCTTCTCCTCTCTGCCAGGCTCCGCAGTGTGTGCTCGCAGATACCATTTCCTTTTCTCCCGGGACTCGGAGCCCAGGCAGCGCTGCCTCGGTTTTCCTCAGAACAGGCCAGCCTGTCTCTCCTGGGGTGGCGCGCAGCCTGCCCGAAGAGAGCCTTCTGCTCTCGCCTGACCGCCATGCGGGCAGTCGGGGTGACCGCGTCCACGGGCCTCGGGGTTCTGAACACGCGGAGGCCAGAGGGATCCTGTCCTGAACCCCGAGGAGAGGCCCCGGGCCCCCTTGAACCTCCGCTGACTCGTGGCAGCGGGGACGATGGCGGGAGGCGGATCGGGGCTCGTCCTTTATCCCCTGGGGGGTTGTGGTGAATGCAGGCGGGATGGATTCCTAGGCTGTATCTGAGGAACTAGCCGGCGTTGCGTTATTGGCTGGGGTGAAGGGGTTAGAGTCCACCAAATCTCTACTCAAGAGTTGCACAGATAGAATCACAGAATAGTAGAACTGGGAAATGCCTCAGAATAGTGGTTCTTAGCTTGTTTTGGAACACATAGGCTAGGGGTCAGGGTATAATTGGCTTCATAAGCTGTTGAATTACTCTTTTAACCATCCCTCCATCCCCAGGTCGAATTTGCCGTTTTTTTCCACTATTGCAAGGAAGTCCTCAGTTGATAACAGTGCATATCAGTCTCCCCTCTGTTTTCAGTTATTTTATTAGGATATAGTTCTGGGAATGAGAAATCCACGGACTTTCTCTTCAGAGAAACGCAGTCATGTACCAAGACTTCTGCATGCAATAGCAAGAGAGCACAGTCTCTGACTTCTGTCTCTGGATCCTAGATTAAGCATAGGTGGTTTAGAAGAGGTGGGGATTAATGTAGATCACCTCCTCTGTGTCAAATACTGGAGTTTAGGCACGTTCTATCCATTAACTTACTTAATTCTTAACTCAATGCCTGGCTAATTTTCGTCAAAACTCTATCGGGTAGATAATCTTATCTCCATTGCACAGATGAAGAAACAGACTGAGGTTCAGTGATTCACACAGTGGGACTCACACTTAGGCTTGCTTTACTCCAAAGCCCATCTTCTTTTCATTATACCCTTCTGACCTTTAAATCAGAATTATCAAGCACCTACTGTGTGCCAAGGCATTTTCTCCCTTACAACAGTTTTTCAATTAGGGATTATTACAGATGAGGATCTTAGTCTAGAGAAGTGAAGACATGATCAAGGAAACACATCTGAGTTGTGGGAACCTGATCTAGAACTCGTACTTCTACCTCCTGGTCCACAGCTTTGGCAGAGTAGGGATACAAATCCGGATTTGTCAGATTCCGAGACATGTTCTCAACCACTGTGATGGTTAAGACTAGGAAATTCTTTTACTTGCATTTGTTTTGTTGATACATTTAGGAATCCCCTTTTTATTTCTAGACTTCTGTCCTAGTCTAGTTGGGTATCTGGTTTTCTTTGAATGGCATTGTTTCAGTCTTGATTTTCATTTCTGCTGCAGTTAGGAATCTAAGTAAACAGGAAAGCATGACTCTTCAATATGGTCTGAATGTACAGTTGGTGGGGTGAAGATGAACTTTCCTTGTAAAGCTTGTCCATCATAGCTTGCTATAATGAATTCTGCAAGTATTTTTCAGCAGTTAAGTCTTCATTAAGATAAAGATGCCGATAATTCATAACGTATACTGAATCTGTGACTACATTCATTTTCTCAGATAGTAAATGGATTGAAAATATTTGCTGGGTTCATGGAAGAACATGTAACCTTTCAAAAAATAATCCTAATCGCTATGAACTGTATATGGTTAGGAGGCAAAGGAGAGTATTCTGAAAACTATTCTCAGCTCATTTGGCACTTCTATTTACTTTACGGAATTACTACCTTCTACAAAGTATTTACTGTCTTTTACACAGAATACTATATTTCTCACCATATTTTTTGAGATGTTTCAATCATATAGAAAATTAATAGACCAATGGGTAAGCCAACTTTCCAGAGTTGTTCAATCTTAATATTTTGCCATATTTACTTTATACTTTCTTTGCAAGTAACATTACTAGTATGCTGAATTTATTCTTTTTCTTTCCTAGACGTGTTGTTATACTTTTGTTACATATGTATGTATCCGTAAACAATATAGAGCATTACTTTACCTGTTTTTAAACTTTGTACAATGATATGATACTGTACCCATATTTGTTCAGAAGTGTTTTTAGTTGCTTAACATTATTTTTAAGAAGTAGCCTTATTGATTGTTCATCTATTTTAATTGCTGTGTAGTATTCCATTGTATGAATATACCAGAATTTTTTTATCCATTTTCCTTTTGACAGACATTTAAGTTGTTTACATTCTTTTGCAATTCTAAACAATGCTACTATGAACTTTCTTATGCATGTTTCCTTATGTTCCTGTGGGAAAGCTTTTGGATATATACATAGGACTGGACTTCCTGGTGTTGGGTATCTTCAACTTTGCTAGAAATTGTTAATATCTGTCCAAAGTGGTTGTAGCGATTTACACTCCCCCTAGCAGTATCCTCCATTAAGTTTTCATCCAAGATATTAGTGTACTCTAGTTTTAAAGAAATGACGGTGCTTGCATCATTAAGGCACAAATTGCTTTGTTCATTTCTTTTATGCCTATATGCTTTTAAGTCCAACATAATTTTAGGGAGAAAGATAAAGGAATAAGGTCTAGATTGAACTAAATACTAATTCTCCCTTCTGCTATTGCTATGTTCCCTCAAGTACAACATTACTTCTTGTTGTGTTTGTACTTGTGATGGAGACAGACCCTAATGAAGTAAATTGTTTACTGATTTTTTTTATTGTTTTTGTGTCAATAGATTGTCCGAGGATTAAAAAGTAAGCAGCATTGTTTGTTGGAGAGCCCTACAGAAAGTGGGAAAAGCTTAGTCTTACTTTGTGCTGCTTTAGCGTGGCAACAGTCTCTTCTTCGTGGTAAGTATTTGGTTGATATATTCAGCTTGATTATTGGGACTTGAAAAAAATATAATAAAGTACTTTTTATCCAGAATGATTCATTTAAAGAAATAGCAGTAACTAAGAATATACTTTTGGTCTTTCTTTTAATCCTCCCTGCTTGATATTTTAATGTCTCAATATAAACGAATACTCAAGTGGTTGTGCCTTTGTTACATTATTAATCTTTGACTATTAACTATAAAACTCTTGGAAGAAACCGACCCTCCTTTATGTGAACTTGGAGACAGAGGCCAAGGTGAAGCCTTGGTGCCCCTCCACACTAGTGAGCTGCAGAAGTGCTGCAGAGTCCTGTGAATCTTTGGCGCCCCTCCTGGCTCCCTCCCGAGTTGGCATTGCCTGCACAGAGGAGCCCAGCTCCTTACAACGTCATGCTGACGTCACTCATCCAGGCCTGTTTTGAGTGGTGGTCTGTGCTACCTGTCACCCCTTCTTGTTATTCTTCCATCTCTAAGTTTGTGCCTTAGGTTCATGTGACACCAGCCCACAGAGGTAATAGATATTATGTCATATACACTGGGCGACATCTCTAGGAAGTAGATTCTAGCCTGATCCCCATGGTGCAGGTTTAGAGACTGGGGAGGACCTGAGAGGTACAGGGACTTTCTCAGGATGAAGAACTGGTAAGAAAAAGGAGGTCTGCATTCATCTCTGTCTCCTCAAAGCTAGGACCCGACTTAGGGTTCCAGGGAGCTGTGGCTAGGGCTGTGTAGGCTCCTTGTGTACAGCTCAGGAGATGACATGGGGGAGGAGGGTTAGCAGCCAGGGCACAGGGGGCAGCTCTGGACAAGTCTGATTGAGAGAAGGGGCCTAGGTAAAGGAGTCTTGAAAAAAGACCTCACTTCCTTGGTCATAGACCTCAAAAGATCTTAGAACTCTGGTAACCAGGCACCCACAGCCCCCCATCCAGCTCACTTGACTGGAGACAGTCAACAGGAAAAAATATTTTGTTGTTGTATCCCAACTTTTGGAGGATCTAGGCACAAAAAAACCCAGAAAGAGAAACTTTTTGGTCGTTGCTGACGTTGGCTCAGCCCTCATCCCCGACGCCTCTGGGTGTCTGGCAGGAGGCAGTGAAGGGTAACACGGGGCAGCCCAGGAAAGGCTAGTGCAGGCCAGGTCACAACTGTGATCCCACCTGATCAGCCCCACACCCCTTGTCCCTCATCTTGTGTGTGTGTGTGTCTGTGTGTGTTTGTGTGGAGGGGAGAAGGCAGGGTATGAGGGGCAGGCCATTCCTGGGCAGGAGCTGCTTGTTAGGTGTCGGAAGTGTGGTGGGCCTGTCATGTTCATAGCCCAGGTCATGGCTGGCAGCATGAGAAGGTGAGCTCCTCTACTCTTATGTTACTGAGCCATAGAGGTTTCATCTCTTTTCCTGCCTGACCATAGTTCTTTGCAGGGATGTCCCTCTGTGCCTGAACTGAGGAGCAGACTTTCTCTTGGGGGATGACCCCAGTGGCAGTGTGCAGGCAGCCCCTGATCCCTTCAGGCCCAGCTCCGGAGCAGTCTTTGCAGATCTCCAGTAAGAAGATCATCGAGGAGCTGCCCAATGGTTTCAATTTCACCAACTCACTAGGCAAGGGGAAGGTGCCTGAGGCCACAAACACCATCCAGTGCTGCTCTGAGATGAGAACAGGAACAGAGGGTCTCCACACTCAGGACCTTGAGATGACCAGGTTGGACCAGAACTAGGGAGTGACCAGACTGGGGCTGTCCCTTTTTCAAGCTAAAGGGGATGTACATGCAGGTAACCTTGCCTGTTTCGGAGCTGAGCTGCCATGACCCTCTTACCCTTGCCTGATGTGAGCTTCTGGAGACCACTGAGGCAGAGGCAGAGGGTAAGGGGGACTGCAGGCTGGATATTCCTGGAAGGGAAGTGGGATTTTTCCTTTGTTCAGAAGGACACATGGAAAGTCAGCTATGTGGGTGAATCTTTCTCTTTATCCCACTGTAGCGCCAGCTGCAGAGCTCCAGTCAGTGGCAGAAGCAGAGCAGTGGGCAGTGGTGGAGGTAGAGCTGGCTCCAGCTCTGTTGACAACACCCCTTCTAGCGTTGGAGCCAGAGTCACCTCCATCAGCAGTGTTGGAGCTAAAGCAAGGGCCAACATTGGCTCCAGCAGGAGTGGGAGCTGCTGAGCTGGAGTCACCTGGATCATCATTTCTAGTGGGAAGTCCGTCTCCACCTGTGGCTGTTAAGGAGCATGAGAAGAAGCCCAACCTCACGGCCTTCTCTCCTAAGCAGGTGGTAGAGCAGTTGACCGTGATGGATGCAGTGAGCAGCTGGGCTCTCAGGGCGGGGTGGAACAGGCCTTCGCTCTGCCATCGTTTCCCCAGTTCTGATCCAGACTCCCATGATCTGGGCCCAAATCCCAGCTCCACCCCTTACCAACCATATGACCTGGGCAACTCCCGGAACCCTCAAGCCTTTGCTGTCCACATGCAGACCGTAGAGGTGGACACTAACAGGACCTGCTCCACAGAGTGCCTGTGCTGGCTCCATGAGGTAGAAGAGATGGAAAGCTGGGCAGGGCCTGGCCCATCAGTGGTGGAGTGGAGCTCAGTGTGTGCAGCCAGGTCTACGGTGGCCCAGCCGTCTCCTCAGGAGGCTCAACAGCCTCAGGACTTGACACCTGATGTGTGCTTCACTACAAGGGTGACAGACAAGGCCAGTGGTTGTAGCTGCCACGGGGGAATGTGCATCAGAATGGAGAGTGGGACCAGAGTGGAGATCAGGGTGGTGGCAGATGCCCCCTTGGGATGAGCAGAGTTGAGCCATCATCTGGAGCTTGGAGTTAGCCAGGACGGGCTGGGTGCAAATACCCCTCTCCCTTCCCTACCGTGATTGGGCCCTGGGTCATCCTGTGTTGGGTACCCTCGGTGGACAGAGAAGAAAACCCAGGGACTCTCACAAGGCTCAGGCCACATCCTGAGCTTCCTGAGCTCTAGCTGTAAACTGTGAAAACTGTGTGGGACTTTAGTGGCTGTGGACACAGAGGTGGCCTGTGGCAGGGCTGGATGACACTTCCCCTGTCCCCCAGGAGCTCTTCTGGAAGGTGGTGCCCTCTCAGTGCCTGGGATCCACCTGGCACAAGAAGAATAAGCCTGGCAGTGAGCACTAGACACCCACCATCCAGGCCACCATCGACCAGTTCAGAAGGGTGGCCAGCCTCGTCATCACCACCTGCCTCGGTGATGCGAGCATGACAGCCCAGTACAGGGCGAGGGTGGTAGAGCACTGGGTCCAGGTGGCCCAGGTGTACCGTGGGAGGCCCAGTGAAGCCCCTCTCTGGAGACTTGGGAACTGCCTCTCCACCTTTATCAGCTCCCAGGATTGAAGTGTGTGGTCTAAGCTCCTGCAAGTCCCTAGGCCCTTCCTGCCAGAGGCCTTGCTGACCTTGATTCCAGGTCCCAGTGGGAGGATGCTCACTTCCTACCTGGCTCCTTCCCTGGGTTGAGCTAAACTCCTCCTCCTTGTGAGTGTTACTTTCTGGGTCCTAAATGTCCTTCTGGGGCTCCCTGAGAATCTGTCTCATCCAGGAGGGGAGATGTAAATAGAAGGGGACTGAAGCTAGAGCAAGCGGGGCTCCAGTGCCCAACCTCACACCTCATTCTCTTCCCTTCCCCAGGAGTGTGAGATCTGGAAGAACTTCTCCTCGTCCCGCACTTTCATCTCTGCTCTGCAGAAAACCTCCACAAGCCACCTGAAGAACACATGGGGGTAAGTTTCCCTGTGGGTAGGCCTCTCTGCATAGGAGGACCAGGATGGATGGGGGATCTCCTGTATGTCTGCCATTGGTGCCTCAGTCAGCCGGGAACTCCTGGGAGGCAGCAAATGATGGGGACAGGGCCTGGGAGTGGGTAGTTGGTCTCTAAGTCTCCTGGTGTCCTTAGTGAACCAGTTCTGCTTCAGGACTCGGTTTCCCTAAATGTCAGCTATTGGGTTGAGCCACATTGGAGATTTTCAAGTGTTTATAGCAACAGAACTCTATGGTCAGTTGAAATTCATAGTGGTCAAAACAGAGCTGCTCTGTAGAGCTGGAGAGTGGAGACCCCAGTGACTAACAGGAGAGCCCCCTCCCAGTCCCATGAGACCTTAGTGCTCAGAGGAGCCCAGTGAGAACACTCCTCCAGGCAGGTTGAATCTCTTGGGTTGTCAAAGAAAAGGGATTTTCACTCAGACCCCTCACATTATCCCTAAATTTATCCTTCCCTCTTTCCCCTCCCCTAAGGTAAAGCTCTGAAAAACTTAAGGAGCTCTATAGCCAAGATGAGTCCTTGAGCAGAGAACTGATGACCAAGATAGAGTGGAGGCTGCGAGTCTGGAAAAAGAGGAAGGGGGAGAGGGGCAGGGTTACTGGGCAGGCTGTGGTTTTGATAGTTTCTCACTTGAACTTTCTCTGAAACATTACAGTCTATCTTGTCCAGGTTAACAAGCAGAGGGATCTGTTCAGCTCATGGGCAGCAGGGTGCCATTTTTGGGCAGGAGGCCCTGGTCATGGGACACAGTGGTGTTGGTTGGGCTGTTCCAGGAGGAGTGGCTGAGCTGGTGCCATCAGCAGGTCTCTGGCTTCCATGCACGTCCATCCTGCTGGATGTAGCTTCTTCCAAGCTGTTGCGGTGGGTTTAGCCCTCAGCCTTAACCTGTCCTCAGGAAGCCAGGCCCCTGCTGCTCCTTCTGTCTTCACCACGTCTCCAAGGGGAGGACACCCTGCCTGTCCCAGGGACATGCATGGCAGAGGATTCCCATGGTCCAGGTGGACAAACAGGCTGCTCATCCTTGGGCCTGAACGGCTAGACCAGAGACAGATGTGTGTGCTTTCGGGGACCACCCCCGGACCCTTAGAGCAGTCACTCGAGTCAACCACAAGAGTCTCATCTGAGTGCCTGGTTGGCAATGACATATGCCCCCAGGGGCTTATGAGAAGCATCTAGGCAACTCATGGATTCTTAGTGGATCCTGCTGAAAGGACATTAGGAGCTTCACGTAAATGAGGAAGCAAAGCGTCCTGTCACCACCTTCCCTGTGGATCAGAGGTGGCACATTGGGGGTTCAGTTCCTGAGTGGATAAAGAAAGAGTTCAGGGCAGGGGAATGTCCTGAGGGGTTCCTTTGGGAGGAGAAGGCTTTGGCATGGCCTCTGGCCAAGCCTGGGGGCCAGACACTCCACGAGACTGGGGCAGGCAGGAGCCATGCAACCAGACGCCCAAGACACCCCGTCCTCTCCACTGCTCGGCCCAGGACCAAGCTGTGAGAGCTCAGAGGACAGGACTGTTGTCAGTGGTGGGGCTGCGGGTTAGGTGAGGATGTGGGAACAGGGCATCTGGCTGGGAGGGGCAAGCGGCCTCTCCTCTTTGGTCCCCTGAGCAACTCACTGCCCCTGTTTGGGTCTCTGTCTCCTCATCAGGGAAGGGAGGGATGGTGATTGTGTGGTGCAGGCCTCACAGGGTGGTGATGAGTTAAGAGGGTGGACAGGACCGTGGGAGATTTCTGCCTGCTCCACCTGGAGGGGTGAGGGCGAGCACAATGATGACAGTCATGTGACACTGAGTCATCAGGAGTACTTGTGAGGTAGCTGGAGTTCTCACACCTTCCATATGAGAAAACAGGCTCAGGGAGGCCAGACAGAAAGCCCAAGCTCACACCCAGAGTGAAAGTTGGAGCTGGGCTTGTTCTAGAATCACAACATCTTGGAGGATGTATTGGCATTGGTACCAGTTGACTCGAGTCAGATGTCCAGGTTCGGAGGCCAGTGGTGCTGGAGAGAAATGGGGTGAGGGGAGTATGGCCCGTTGACACTCTCCTCGACCCTGGCAGGAGGGGCCCTCCACGTTTACCCCCCCGCAGATCAGCCCCAATAGAGTGCAGGAGAAGCAGCAGCAGCAGCAGGTGAGTGTGCCTGTGGGGGAGGGGCTCTGCCCTCCCAGCTGGAGGCCTCAAATCAAGAGAGGACGGTCCTTCCTCTTGCTGCCACAGTGCCTGAATCCCCCAGTAGAAGTGACCAGGAGGAGGGCCTGGGAGATCTGGTGCAGGATGGTTGTTGTGGGGAGGACCAGGGACCGCATACTCTGTGATTTGCCAGAAGCCTCCCCTGGGAGGTGAGGAGGAGGAGTGTGGTGTTCTTGGGGTGTGAAGGGAGGAGGAATTGAGGGGAGGCTGCTAAGGGTCCTAGGCTGCTCCCCGTGGGAACCCTGGGGTGGGCCAGGAGGCTGAGGGTGAGGACTTTTCAGGGGAGGGTCTGCAGGGGGCCGACTTGAGAGCAAGGACTCATCCCACCCACACTCTGATGTCACAGAGTGTCATCCCCTATATTGGCACTTTCCTTGGTCACCTGCTGATGCTGCACCTGCTGATGGGTGATAATCTCGAGGTGGGTGCACCTGAGGACCAAGCATTGAGGCCCAGGATCCTGAGCATTGGGATGTGGGAGCCCCTGAACTGAGCTCTGAGCTCTCAGCACTTGGTACATCTCTCCTGAGAGCCTCACAGCTGCCTCTGGGAGCTGGGGCATCAGGCACATCTTAGGGATGAGTGAACAGAGGTTCCACCTGAGACACCCATTCCGGTTCCCCAGGCTGGGGAAGCTCAGAGCTGCCTGATGGCACAGCTGCGTGAGGTTTTATCTGAGCTGGACTCAGCCTCTCCCTCCCATGCTGCCCGTGGAGGGAGAGAGGATTCGGGCCCCTCCAAGTCAGGCAGCACATAAGTGGCTGAGCAGTCCCCTCTGCCTGAGGCCTCAGACTCCAAGTCTGTCATCAGAGAGGGTTGTGCTGCCACGTCCCTTAGCCTCTCCCCCATGTCCCCCTTCTCTGGATCCCAGAGCCAGGCCTAGGTCCAAGTCCTGTTTTCTCTGCATGCCCGGCCCCCTCTGGGGACCTGGCAGTAGTGCAACATGAGAAGGGGTGGGCATAGGGGGCTAGTCAGGCTAGGGGGCTCTGTCTGATGGACTCTGGCTGTCTGCCTTCCAGGAGAATGAGATCAACCTGACAAGAGGACTGAAGTGAACAGCTGCCGCACCCCCTTCAGGGGAGGGGAAGGAGGAGGAATTCAGAGACCCTCTGGACAGAACAGTCCCTGGCTCCACCCCCTGTATCTTACATTGAGTGGACGAGTTTGATAACAGAGAAGTGGGAGACCCATCCAGTTGGCAGGTGGGTTGAGAGGAGGATGGCATCAAGGAGAAAATCCTGGAGGAGGCGCTGCTTATTCCCATTCTGAGAACAGGTAAAACCTGGTAGGAACTGGAGGGAAGGACAGTTCCCAGGACTGGTCCCTGCCCCACCCCTGACACCCGACAAGGCCCATGCAGCATCCCTCACCCAGGCCCTAACTTCAGCCTCTCATTCCCTCTGGTCCCAGGAATACCCAGTCATGAGGGAGATCCTGCTGCTCCAGGTGGCCACAAAGAATTACAACCTAGAGCCCGAGGAGCGATTTGGGGCCTGGTTCCAGGACATGGAGCTGCTCAAGGAGAATGATAGGTGAGGCCGGACAGGAGTTGGATAAGGGCAGGGGTGGACTCTCCCTGTTGGCCAGTCCAGAGATCCTGTCTCCGTGGCCCCCCACTCAGCCCCAGGCCTTATTGCATGGCGACCTCTGGGACACTCAGACTCCAGCTGCTGGGCAGGCAGTGAGGGGACACCTGAGGTGTGGTTTCTCTTAGGTTCACAGGAGCCTCTCTGTCCTGGAGCTACAGCCTGTCCTGCGAGCTGGACCCCCAGACCTAGTTGGCCAGCAGAATACTCAAGGCGAAGAAGAACCCGCCATCATCAAGGTCAGGGGTGAGTGAGTGTCTGGGCCGGGGTGACTGGTTCTATAGGTTCAGTTAGGCTTCGGGCTAAGCATGGCCTTGGGTAGTCGAACAGCTGGCACTGGGATCCCAGCTGCACTACTGAGCAGTCCTGTGATTGGGGTGACTCTCTTCAGCTTCCTGAGACTCCATTTCCCCCTCTGTGAAATAGGTGATACTAAATGATCGCTCGAGTGGCAGGGACAAATGGGGTACTGGTGGCTGACAGCACTGAGCACAGGGTCTGGAGCACCCAGTGCAGTGGGGACAGGGTGGGGGCCATGATTCTTCCAGGCCACCATGATAACCCGACTCTTCTACACAGTCCCCAGGCCCCAACAGTGAGCCCCATACCAGTGGCCGATCACAGCCCCATCCTCAGCAGCGGGGACACAGCTGGGAGGCTTGGGATACACTGGGCCAGCTCCTCCCACCTGATGGGAAGGGGAGCATTGTAAGCTGATTCCTGCGACCCCTGACGCCCAAGAGAGAGGGGACACACCCACCTTAGCTCCCTGATATCTCTACCCCAGCAACTATTCACCCACTGGGGAGGCACAGAAGTTATTTGTTGTAAACAATAAATGCCATATTTGAATATTATATTAAAGTCCTGTTCCCTTTACAGTCTGGGAGTTGTGGTGTGGTTCTCTCGCTTTCTGTAGGCATGTAAGTGAGACACTGAATCTCACATTTCTCCTTGAATCACGAACTCTTCCGGGTCATCAGCTTATTGTATGTGGGAGAAGGGAGAAGGGCCAGCCCCTTCCCTGGCTAGTGGGGACACCCCCAAATCCCCCTAATTCCGAAGACCAGTTCATTTCAGTATCATTCAACTCCTCCAGGAGCAGACATGGCCCCCCGCCCGTTCTCTTGGGATTTAAATGTTGAAGGTACTTTCACAGGCAGAGCAACAACCACTGAAATGTGGGTGTCTTTAAAACAGCACTACCCAGGACCATGTCGTGCCACAGGCAGGGGCTGCCTTTCTCCATTCTTGAGGAACAGGGAACATTTTCTGCTTCTCTTGTTGAGATTTCTTTTGACTAAATTTTAGGAACTTGTAGTTTTCTAGTTCAATCTCTGGAATTGCATCAGCTCTAAGTGGGGAAAACAATGTAAAAAGATCAAAACGTGCACTTGGAGAGGACAAGGCCCAAGGAAGCTCATTTGCAAATGGACTAAAGACAGGAAGGATCTAGCTCCTGAGGCCCCTCTAGGGGCTCCCTGTTCACCCCTGACCTGGATTTGAATCCTGCTGTGATCCTTGTCCAAGACTCTGAATTCCTTTTCCTGCTTGTTTTGTATCCAGGCGGAAAGATTTGTGATGCAGCTTTTAAGGCTACTGCTGGGCCTCGTTCCATAAACATGACTGCTCCCTGTGAACTAGGATTTTCAGCACCCCTGCCTTCCTTAAGCAATTCCCTTTAGGGCAGAAATTCCCTAGAAGGTCCCAAGCCTCCTCTCTGGCTTGGCCAGAGGATCCCCGGTGAGCTCTACTTTGACAGTATAAGGGACCATAATCCTGGCCAGTGAGTGACTCTACACTGGCCCTTGCTGTCCAAGGTGACATCTGAGCCCGTGTCATTCTTAGGTCCGTGATCTTGGACAATCCTCCAGTTTACATACTAAGTGTTGGTGTTACCAACTCGTCCAAATGGGGCAATTGGGCCCAAGCCCTTAAAATGTGTCACCCCTGGGTGGTTGTGTTTTTTTCCCCAATCCTGTGCTGTGGTTACATTATCACAACCTCCTGGGTGTGAAGACTGTTTGGAGCTTTGAAAGACGAGGTATGACAGGGGTGTGGGGGGCTCCAGCAGGGAATGCCACTGAACTGATGGTCCATGGACGTGCATGAACACAGCCTTATCAATTAAAATACTGAAATGCTTCCCATCTGGTGCTGAACAGACACTGCTCTGAGCTCACACAGAGAACCCACCCCATGACTAGGAGATTTCAAATGGTTACCAAGTGGCATTTTGAACCTCATCACTTGGGAACACCCTGTAAGACAAGGGACAGATGAATCGCTTGGCACTTGTGAGGTATCCCCTCCTTTCTGATGGCTGCAAGTGTCACCCAGACACACAGGCTGCACTCTGCCAGGGAAGCCTTGTCAGAACAGCCAGAATTTGAGGATGAACCCTGGTTCCCGTCATCTCAAGACCTTCCTGACATGGCACAGCCACCCAGGAAAGTGATTTGGTAATGGAAATACTGGGAAGGCCGTACTTTCCCTCCAAAGAGAAAGAGAAGTGCCAACAGTGAAAGCTTGATCCCTCAAATAGACAACTAAATCCCAACAAGCAGTGGTTTCTTTCAGCATTACTGATGCTGAAAAGTTCTCTTTCGGTAATAGCACGATCCCCCAACTGCCATGTCCATTTCCATGAATCACATTTCCAACACATATGGATCTAAAAAACTGTGGGAAATCTGGTATTTCCTCAGATGCAACTCTGAATTGGCATGCAACAGAGAACAGAAAAATGGAGACCTAGAAGTAAATATCTAATTTGAGAACGTAGACACAAAAGTGATTTGAAATAATATTTTGGAGTCTATTGGAATATTACACAAAAAGAATAATCCACTTTATGTAGGTTTTACTGTCACTGTGATGGGAAAAGCTGAATCATCCCGTGACGTTGATAACTGGCTGCTGACTTTAAAATACAAATAAATATTGTACATAGTAAAGGAAAATGAGAAAACAGCATGAAAAAGGAAGATCTTTCTCTCTTCACCTGAAACTCAACCTCTCACCTCAGAAAGAAACCTCTATCTATATTTTCTATGTCACGCAGCAGAGTTTAATACAAGAAAAGTATTGGTATATTTTAAAAGTTCAAGAGCTCAAAGCAAGGAAACATTAGGGACGCAGCCATGAGACCTCACTGAGGTACCTGCTCCATTTCATCTGCTGTCAGGATGGCCTTCTTGGCCCCTCACTTTCTCTGCCTCACTAGCAAGTCTGTCCGCCATCAGTGCTATCACCAGTATCGCTCCTGTGCTCTTCACTGCCCTTTCCTCCTTCCTGATACCTTCTTCAGTCGTCAGAAATTGTTGGCAGTCGAGCTGTGGAATGCCCATATCAGCTCCTGGAATCATCTCTGCCAAATCTGAAGACCAGCAGGAGTGCTCAAGGGACCTGGAATGCAGACCACTTGCGAGCACACCTGGCAGGGATTCACCTGTGTGACTAGGTGCAAGTTTTTGCAATGCTTTGGCCAGATTGAAAGGACTTACGAGTTGTCCTGCACTACTGCAGGCCTGGAGTCCTTGCGGTCTCTCGGCCCAGCAGACTTGGTGGGGCTGGTCCAAGGAATCCTCCCAGAGACCCGTCATTGCCAGCATGTGATGGCATTCTAGTCATCGTCCTCTTGAATATGTCACTGGACATCCTCAAAGGCATGGAGATGCTTAAACCAGGCTATGGTTTGGACTGGTTTTCACAGTTATGCTCCTTCCTCTGCGAAGACATGACTGTCATCCTTCTTATCATCCTTCTTTTCCTCTTATCCTACAAAAACCAATCATGAAAGTGGGTCAAATGATAAAAGAAGCCTGCCTTTTTAGGACAATTATCCTGGCTGTTTTGTACTTCCACCCCCTCTCTATCCTCTGGGGATAGATCTGACCTGTGTCCTGGGATGTCATCAGGCAGATTTGCATCAAGAACAGAAAGCTCAAGGTCAAAATTCAAGGCTACTCCAGATCATTTCTCCCCCTCCATCCTGTTAACACCCCCTCCTTGTTTGAGTGTGATTCTATTCTCTTCTTGTCCTTGTCACTCTCAACCGCACAAGTCCTGGCACTCCCATTCAGGACAGTCAGTCCCCAGTCCTTACTAAAACCCAAATCTTACCATTTCTGTGTTTTCTGTCTACTCATTTGCTTAATCCATTGACCACTTGTTGTTCATAGAGGTTAAATCAATAGTGATATTATCAACCACCCCCTGTTAACGACTTCCTCCAATCTCCCAGATGTTCACATAATCCTAGTGGTTATGTTCAAAAGTAAATAATTCAGAAAACATATTCACCCACCACAAATTCCTGTTCCCTAATATTTTTATTCAAACACTCATACAGTAGATACCTGTCCCTCAAGATCAGAAGTAATGCCAGATCACCAATCCTCACCTTAATTTCCTCCTACACCTATCTAATCCTGGATTCCATGGACTACGATCACAATAATTTCCTTGGAAATATAAAAAATTCCTTACCACTTATTTATTTTGTAAACCTCCAAACCCAGAAGATCCCGATTATCTGCCATGCCGCAGCTACTGCTGGTCTTATAACAAGCTGAAGAAAAAGCACAAAACATGACCTTTTGGTACCACTGTAAACACAAAACCGTCTGCATCAACTGGGAAGCACCCATAACGCCTGGAAATTTTGTTCTCCTTTTTTTCTGTTGGCTCAATAACAAAAAGACAAGTCAATTTAAAATGTGGGCAAGAGATCATAATAGACTTTTTCCAATGAAGATATACAAGTGGCCAACAGGTGTATGAAAAGGTGTTTGGCATCGTTAATCATCAGGGAATGCAAATCAAAACCACAATGAGGTATCACTTCACACTTGTTAAGATGGCGATAATCAAAAAAACTAAAGATGACAAATATTGGTGAAGATGTGGAGAAAAGGAAACCTTGTGGGAATATAAACTAGTACAGCCATTATGGAAAACAGTATGGAGGTTCCTGCAAAAAAGAAAACTAGCATATGATCCAGCAATCCCACTTCTGGTGTATACCCACAGGAATTGAAATCAGGGTCTCAAAGAGATATCTGTACTCTAATGTTCATTGCAGCTAATTCACAATAGCGAAGATATGGAAGTAACCTAAACGTCATTGATGGATGAATGGATAAAGAAATGGAATATTCGTCAACCTTGAAAAAAGAAGGAATTCCTGCCATTTTTGACAACATGAGGGACCTAGAAGATATTATGCTAAGTGAAATAAGACAGACAGAGAAAGGCAAATACTTATATGTGGAATGTAAAATTGTCAAACTCATACAAGCAGAGGCTAGAATGGTGGTTGCCAGGGGCTGGAGGGATGGGGAAATGGGGAGCTGATTATCAAAGGATACAAAGTTTCAGTTATCAAGATAAATAAGTTCTGGAGATGTAGGATATTGCGTAGTGCCTTCAGCTAACAAAACTCTATTGCATACATCACATTTGCTACTTGAGTAGATACTAAGAGTTCTTACCACAGAATGATAGTAATAAAGGAGGTGAGAGAAAACTTTGGAAGGTGATGAATTTGTTTGTGGTCTTGATGGTGATGACAGTCTCAAGGGTGTATACTTATGTCCAAATTCATCAAGCTGTATATAGAAAAATATGACACCATCGTTGATTCTTCTGCACCTTGAAATATGCCATGTCCTCATAACAAGAGAAAAATATTTGTAACTATGTATAGACGAATGTTAACTGGACTTATTGTGGTGATCATTTCAATATATACTCAAACATTGAATCATTACGTTGTACCCATGAAACTGAGATAATGTTGTATGTCAACTTTACCTCAATAAAAAAAAACACAACAGACAAAACCATTTGAATATTGTAAATGAGTTCAGTGAATCCCTGAAAGTGCCCCATTCCCATATGAGAGTTAAAGGAAGCAGAGAGGATGAAGTAAATGGAAGAAAGTTGTATAAAACAGTATTCAAATTAAAATCATTTAAGTTGCTATCAGCTCTTTGTGGCAAAGTTCTGTGCGCACTAATCTTCTTTCACATTTTTCCTGGAAATCATACTTTCAGATCCAACCCATAACAGTTTCATCATTTGCTCTAATAAGACAATTTCAACTTAATAAATAAAACCAACAGCATCCCTTATGTATGAATAAAGTTAGTGAACTTTACAGAGAAAAGAGCATGTTTGCACAATCTCAATAAAGGAAACAGAAGAACCGAATGATGATCAAGTCTCATTCAAGCTTATCTTTGAAAGTCAGTAAGACCAGGTTATCTTTTCAAGGATGTGTGTAGAGCTGTCAGCCCTGGGAGATAGAAATAGTGGCCTACTCTGGAACAAAGGGCAGGCTTGCTTACTGCCCAGTATAATAAAAATAACACCCTCCAGGACAAAGGTTAGCAGACATCCTGCCCCTTATCAAAGATTTGAGTTCCTTAGGCTCTGAGATCTTGCAACCCTCTGCATGTCACCTGGCCCACTGTGTATCACCCTGTAGGAAGTGAGATTTAGTGAGCCGGTGCAGATGATGATACTCTGGCCACTGCTATTGCTGTGTCATTGAGTCCTTTGTCTCTGACCCATGGGTCTTGTGTCTTTTGTCAGCATCTGCTAAACCATTGTAGGCTAACTTATTAGCTTGCAGGTAAGGTAAAATATCAGACCTTTCACAGTTCCCGACAAGCCCTTAAAATAACTAGTAGTCTTAGGAACAGAGAGCTATCCAGAACAATATGCATGGATGGTCTTCATAGAAGACTTCATGCAACCAAAACTTTAATAAGTCTCTCTAATCTCCTTTATTTCTACCCCAATTAGAAGGAGAGGCACCAAGCTATTACAGACCTAGGGCTTGTGCAAGCCACCTGGAGACGTAGTGACCAGAAACTTCCCATGGGGAGCAAAGACAGATGGGCATATTTCCAAAATGGACCCATATGCCTCCCTATCATCCAAAAGACAGTACATTATCTTAATTTATGATGATTTGAGTCATTGAAATCTTGTGATGGGCCAAAGATACACTTCTAAGAGGAATGAGGCACATAGCAGTTGTAAGCAGATTAACACGCTTGGGGAATATCAAACGCCGAACTAAACGCAGTGTTCTAATCAATTATAAGGTAAAACATATTTAATAAGGTCAATTAAATGATATTTAACGGTATCCTTGATTATTACTCTGCAATAATGAACAAGAAACTCATGTAGATAACTACAATTGGTCTTACTTTAAAATATGGTAGTCAGGACTGTTTGAGATAAACTGGAGATAAGGAAAGGGAGAAATAGATAAAAGTTAGCTGCTCTGAAGCCACTGTCAAGACCCCTGGATCTACATGTAACCCAGGAGATCGAGGCAGACGGCTGTGTACCTAGATCCTCCTGCACTGTGGTTCTTAGGGATGTCACGGAGCTGAAGCAGCTTCCTGAATCGTGTTTACACGTCCATGTGTACAATACCCCTGACCATAGGGATGAACCACCATTCAATCATCTCTTACACCCCCCTAATTAACAATTAGGTTTCAAAATCATTGTATCATTACATGATCATTTATTCCTCAAACCTGTGGGATGCCGAGCTAAAAGAAAATTATATTTCAATGGTTTCTTTTCTTTGAAGGACCAAGATGTTCTTTCACATTTGGAATCCGGGTTAGAAGATAAAGCCATCAAATCAATGGAAACAACTGAAGAAATGGACAGAGGGATACTTCATTCATATATACACAGTTTGCAGTGTGGCAAAACTAGAGTTATATTTTTAAAAATTAGAATTTTTTGAAATTTTATAGATATTAAAGACTTTGTTCTGCTTATACTCCCTTTGCTTTACCAAACCAAACGCACTCTTTAATGGGCGTTTCTAGTATTGAGTGCTAATAACTGCAACTTTTTTAAATTCTTATTTTTCCCAGCTCAAAGACCAAGGGCAGAGGTCATCAAGAGGTCAAGTCTAATCTACCTACAGATGTGGCAGGATTAACTATGGATGTTCAAGCCAGACATTGCCAGCAGAACCACATCTCTTCACCCATAGGTGAGGTTTTACAAGTAATGACAGGTACTGAAGGATATCAAAGGAAATTCTTTATTAAGAACCAAAGTTATAGATTCCTATCTTGGGTTCATTACTTTGAATTTTTGAACCAAATCATATATATCGATTGGACCATGTTCAATTCTATGATCTTTAGAAGATGCAGCCTATAGGTGAAGAGAAATAAATACAACACCAATATCTTACACTCTCTGAAGCACAACTGAGAGCCCCTGGAGTCAGAAGTTTTCAAGACAAGAAAACGTCATCCTTCCTTTGAACAGAAAGAGTAGAGGCTATTCAAAGATTCAACTTTAAATTGTTAACATGACTTGTTAGAATGTGATGGAGCAAACATAATACCTTCTAAGTTTCATGATTTTTCTCCAGAATACTGAGATGGATGACCTTGAAGTGCAGCTTCCCCATACATGTCGTTATTCAGTGATAAAATTAATTTCCCTATAAAATAATTACCACAAAATTGTTACAAATATATCATAGTCTCTGACTAAAAGGAAACAAAGCAAATCGAGGAGTTGAAAGCAGTGTAATAAATTCCACACAAGGATCTTATAGCAGCATTATGTATAATAGTGAAACTGGATGTAATCCCTTTGCTATCAAAGAACATATAAACAGATCATGGTATGCCTATTCTTTGGAATACCTCTAAAACTTCTAAAAAGGTAAGTTAAAATGATGTGCACTGATAAGGAGAGAGGTCTATGATATATGGCTTGGGAAACAACAAATTGAAAAACGATGTAGTTATGTAATTTATGTTTAAAAAAAAACTTTGTGTATTTACAAATTCATAGGAAATTTCCAGAAGAAGTCACAACCTCTTAACAATAGTTCCTTCTGAGTAGGATAGTGAGTTTTCAGGGAAGGGGATGAAAGGGGAATGTTTCACTTTACATAGATCAGTGCAATTTGACTTTTTTTACAGTGTGTACTTGTTTCATAGTTAGAAAAATGAGTGATGTGACCGTTTGGTGCAGGGCAACACTATGATGTTCACCAGTCTCTGTTCTCTATGTTACTGCACAGCATGGACTGTAGGAGAAAGCCCAGAGGAGCAATGGTGACAAAGAAGACATGACACCTGCAAAAAGTCAGTGGAGTATTTCTCCATAAGATACCTTCCAGGTGAGTGACGGTCAGTATCTTCCACTGCTTCAGCTCTCGCCATGAACCTAGAACCTGCCCAGGGTAAGCCGGAGGACCATGCCCGCTAGTCCACTCCCTGCCCGGAGCCTGTTTGTGCAGGGTGACTGCCATCAAGCAGACAATGGACTCAGGATGGAGCGTGTGCCTTTGGGGAGGCTGGCAGAGAGGCATAAAGTGGAACACCAGCTAAGTGCACACACCTGAGAGGCGGAGCTCCAGGTGGAGACACAAAATGTACCAAGAAACTGTGAAGTGAAGGAAGCTACTCCATCTCTCTGAGCTTCAGTGTCCCCCCTGTAATGTGTGGATCACAGGTCTACTTCACAGAGCTGTTGGGGAAGATACATAAAAGTTCCTGTGACAGCCAGTGTCACATTATTAACAAAGTCATATCTGACTTCAAAATAATCGATGAAAAGAATAATGTTAATGAGACCAAAGACGGGATGCTCAACTTCGTAAGCAGCCCCAGCAGCATGAGAATGAGAGGAGCTCCGAGAAAGCAGGGTTCTTCACAGCTCCACTGGAGACGATGAACACGGGCTACACCAGGATAAGTCGCTGTTGTACAGTGACTCGTGTAGTGAGGGTGGGTCCCTAAAGACACTGTGAAATCCAGTTACACACAGTGGCTCCTAGGAAACAACTACAAAGCAATCAACTCAGCAGATAGGAATGGGAAGGGGGCGAGCATAGGAGGGTCAGAGCCACAAAATCTGACGGAAGACACTGAACCACGAGCGCTCAGCTCTGTCAACAGCTTCTGTGGTTGCACCAGGAGATCAAACGTCTGAGAGAGCCATTGTGGGGACTGCTGGGAGCACAGTGGTCACTGCAGCCACAACCCAACAGCAGTTGCATCGGGGCACACAGACCCCGAGACATTCCTCTCCATTAATCCTTGTTTCAAGATGATGAATATCCTCATGTTACAATGTCTCCTTCCAACCCTTGTGGAGGAGTGTCATCAGAACCCCCTGAAGAGGTCACAGGCCAGAGTAGGATGGAACACTGGGGGCTGGGGGAGCGGCGTTGCACCTGACAACACGGACTATCACCCGGGTCTATTGAACACGAGAGAAGGACCCGAGTATGTGGTCCAACGAGAATTCCCTGTCTTGCCACATTCAGAGATACTGCAGAGTTTCTCGTCCGTTCTTTAAAAAAATGTTAAAGAATTCATGTCATTAATTCATAGCGAGGCAAATTCTTCACATACTGACAGGGTCCAGTTTCCATGACCAGCTTATTCAGTTGTTTTGATAATACCCCACATTCAGGAATTGGAAATGTAACCTATTGGGATGTGTAATATAAACAAGGACTTTTTTTCATGGAGATCAACACCCAAAGTTTTAGGGAGGACATAAATCGTAAAAGCTGCTAACCATTCCTCCACAGGTTTCAATAAGACTTTTAAGTTAATTTACCAATCTCAGGAAAAGATAACTTTTCAATTCAAATTTTTTTTTATGCATTCAAGCGTACAATACAGCCAAGAGAATGAGCATTAAAAAATTAACAAGAAGGTCTTGCTTGCATTTCATCTTTTGCAAATAATCAGGATATTTTATGCTCTGTTCCTTTCACTGCTGTAATCAATTTTTAAAGAATACGTTACATCTGACTATCCCTGGGCATGTTTATCCTGGAACCTTGCCGGAATCCAAAGCAGAGATGTTAAAGCTGACGGGTTTCAAATGCTGCCCAGGTGTTGTCTACCATGAACATGCCTCTCCCAAAGCAGGACTACCGGTCTCTTCCTGAGGGATCAGAGTCATCACTTATGTCCCTGAGAGACTGGCCACTCAGGCCTGAGCTGAGATTAGGTGATCAATCTGAAGGGCAAAATGCTTAAGCTATTCTCATCCTAACGATGCTGTTTTGGAGGCCTCTGCACTGGAATAGGTTAGTGAAAACGGCCTACTAGATACTTGCCTGGGAATTGTGTTGTTCTCCTCTGCCCTTAGCAGATCCTGGGGAAACCAATGATTAACCTCACGGATGCTTTAACTTCCACATCTGTGAAAAAGGCAAGCAACAGCCAATGTTACCACTTTGCAAAACTCCAAAGTTGTGCATCCAAGAGGGAACACAAGGGTGAATTTCTCCCAAAAGCTGATGAAATGATGGCACTTTGGCTGGAGAAGGCAGAGGGCAGCAGGCAAAGTGGAAAGTTTCTGGAATGTCTAACCAGTTCCCATAAGCAGTTTAGAGAAACACCTGGCCTTGGATTAGGTAGGAGGCTGTGGAAGGACCCACAGGTACACAGGGGGGAGGAGGAATCAAGCAAAGGAGGGAGGCGGTGGGGAAGAGGCGCCAGTCTGGGCTTCAATTTTGGACAAAAGCAGTTACACGCTGCAGGCCCGCGGCTTCCCATGCAGCCGCCACACCCTCCTGACTCCCTGGTACTTTTCGTCTCGTCACATCCCTCTGGGAATCAGTCCACATGGAGCGGGTGCAGGACCTGAGTCCTGAGTCAATGGTTTGGCCCTCGGCCAAGCTCACACCGCCCTGCTCCTCCCCCCAGGGCCAGGCACCGCCCTGTGCCCAGAGCATCCTGGGCGTTCTAGTCCTGCAGCCCTACAGGTTGCCAGCTGGGAGCGGTTAAGAGAGAAAAGCTCCCAGCATGCACAGCTCCTGGCCCCAACTCTTGCCTTGTCCTTCGGCCCCTGGGCCCCACCCCTCTGCTTCTCCATCCCACCCTCTTCCCCACCTGTTCTGTATACCACGCCCAATCTCCATGACCTGCCCACCCCCCAGAGTATGTGCAGTGTGGTTGGGCTGCATCCCTTGAGGCCGGGACTCAGATAGGGGTGGGGCTCACCAGCCTGGCTATTGCTGAGGTTGCCTGCAGCCCTGGTGGAAGCCCCCTGGCCAGTATTTGAAATGTAAATTCAATATCTAAAATGGAAATATCGGGTGCCTGGGATCCTGGAATTTGCCTTTTCAATGCCACCTGTCCTACCATCCCCCCTATCTCTCCAAGCTGCCATGATCCTCCCTCTGGAACCCGTGGTCAGGGTCGCTGCAGAGATCCTCCCTTTGGACCCAATCTGCCTGAAGGGCCCATACCTTGGTCAGGAGTCTTAGAAGGACTGCCCTGAGCCATGTCATAAAAAGGAGAAAACATCACATTGGACAGCCCCAATACCTGCATTATACAGACAGGAAACTCAGGTGCACTGGTAAGTGACCCCTAAGCCACTTCAGGGGAACACATGCATGCCCCTATTTCCACGCTGCACACAGGCTGGTTCACTGGACTTTCTTATCCGAGTGTGGACCTCCTGGCCTCGTTAACATAGGCAACAACACCGAAACTTCTCATTGGTCCTTCCCACAGTGTTAGGCAAGTTTGTGCAGGAAGGTAATATGCAATTTCTGCTCTAATATAGGGCTGGCTCCTTGGGAACTAGTTTTAATATTCCTGTTTAAATATACCTGCAGAATCACAAAATAATTAAGGAAAATAATTTGTTGCTGTGGAGGGTTATGGTGATAATTCTCTGAAGTCGTTTTTCCATTTAGCTTTTCTGATTGACTCCAAATACTACAGCACCACACGCTTCTTAGACTGGTGGATGCACAGCTCCACTTCTTTCCAGGGAGAAAGCACAACAGCAGAATATCCGTGGCCTGACTTTCTGGGGCACCAGTATTACTACAAGATTTGGAAGAAGCAAAGTTAGGTCATTTCCAAGGTAAGGAATTAAAAACTTAACACTAAGATGAGGTGGGAAAGTCATATGCCATTAATAATTGTCAGTAATCTGTGCCTGAAATGTCAGACTTTCTCTGAGAAAGAACTCTGAGACCCTATTTCCCATTGTTTTAAATAGGAAAATCTAGAAGGCATAGCAAATCTATCGAAAAACTATACCAATTTCCTAAGTCACAATATGACACCTAGACTTAAGTTACGAACATCATGTGCTCCTCATTTTGTTCCTTCCAACCCAGTCCCACAGGTCTTGAGTGCATGCTGTGAACACGGCACTGTGCTAGGTCTCGAGGCCTTGGTGAGCATCGTGGTGGGGGTGGACCTTGCTGGAGAAAGATGACATCATGAAATCTCAAATCCATGCCACTTACAAAACTGAGGCAAAAATGGAAAGACCCAAGGGACCATGCAAGGATGAGGGCATTAATAGATACTTGGAAGTATTAAAATCCATCTAATGGTGTCATGAGTGAATGTGTTCCACTTTAAAACAAAACACTGCTGTTATTCTGAGATATTGAGTTAGTATCTTTGTGCAAATATGCAGGATTTAAAATGATTATTGACATATAACATGTGTACAGAAATATATGCAGAAGTCATCCACGTAAATCACAAAGAATTATTAAAAAGTGAACACACTTGTGTGACCAAGAACTAGCACCAGCTTTACTCAGGCCCCGACAATCCCTTTCTCCCTATTTCCTCCCCAAAGGTAACTGATATCTTACCAGCGAACACTGTATGTCAAGTTTGTCTTCTTATACAAGTGTTTTATTACAGAACAATTTAAACAATATACAAAATAAACAAAATAGCACAGTAGGCCCGTCACCCAGTTTCAACAACTACTAATCATCTGCCATTTTTGTTTCATCCACACTCCATCCCATTCCCACCTCACTTTATTATTCTTTTAAGCCTTTGTGCATGTGTGGTGAGTAAGATGTATGCACACTGAAAGGCACAAATCTCAACCGTACAGTTTTGGCAAATAAACATGCCCATATAACTTTCATCCCTTTAAGAATAGGATATTTCCATCACCCCCAGAAAACTCCTTCCTGTTCCTTAGCGGTTGAGTGCTCGCGCTCCGCTACTGGCAGCCCGGGTTCGGCTCCCGGGCGCGCACCGATGCGCTGCTTCTCCGGCTATGCTGAGGCCGCGTCCCACATACAGCAAATAAAGGATGTGCAGCTGTGACATACAACTATCTACTGGGGCTTTAGGGGGAAAATATAAATAAATAAAATCTTTAAAAAAAAAACAAAAAACGTTTTTTGGCATGCTGTTTAATTCCTTTATTAGCATTTAAATGACACACCTTTGCATTCTTACTGGGTGGTCCAGATTACAATATGCATCTTTAAGATATCACATCCTACCTAGACTTAATAGTTCACCAGTTTAATCAATGTAAAATATGGAAGCCTTGCTACAGAACAGTTCCATTTACCTCTGTCCTTTGTGCTATTGCTGTCATAAATTTTACATCTACTCGTGTTATAAATCCCACAACACAGTGTTATAGTTTTTGCTTTAGGTAGTCATAGATATTTTAAAGAAATAAGAGGGGCCGGCCCCGTGGCTTAGAGGTTAAGTGCATGCGCTCCGCTGCTCGCGGCCTGGGTTCGGATCCCTGGCACACACCGATGCACCACTTCTCCAGCCATGCTGAGGCCGTGTCCCACATACAGCAGCTAGAAGGATATGCAGCTATGACATACAACTATCTACTGGGGCTTTGGGGGGAAAATAAATAAATAAATAAAATCATAAAAAAAAGAAATAAGAGAAACAAGTTAAGTGTTTGGAAAGGAAATGCTTTGAGACTCTGCAAATGTACTGTTTCTTCTTTAAGTTTCATCCACAGTTTTTGCGTTCATCAGTCATTCTTTCCAACAATAATTATTACTGTAGTGTTAAAGTGGCGATTTTCTATTTCATGCTATCTAGCGCTTTTATTATTTGGAATTCTGTGAGCAAGATTTCTCCCCCCCTTCCTTCTTCCTTTCTTTTTCTCATTCTCTCATTCTTTTTTTTCCCCTTTTTTCTTTCTTCCTTCCCTTCCTTTCTTGTTTAATCTTTTTTATATCAGTATAGCCTCGTGGATATTTATTTTATTCTCTGAGTAATTATCCAATGCTACCATTATTTATTTTGTTGCTCAGAGTTTTCCAGCTTGAGTCATTGGAAAGTCTTTCAGATTGATTCCTTTTGACACGTCCCATCATTTTCTGTGTGTTTTTTTTTGAAAGCACTTTCCTACTTTCTGGCACTACAAGATGATCCAGGCTCATCTTGTATTTTCCATCTCCAGCCCTAGAATTAGCCATTTCTCCAAGAAAATCTGCTTTATTTTATTGGAGAATGATATTTAGAAAACAAGATCTGGGAGCTAGGTGTGCTCATTAATACCAGAGTATCATTGCTTCTGGACCCTCTCAGCAGAGCTTGGAAATGTATGCATGAATATAAACTCAGGTAGACACATTTGTCTATCGATCTATCCATCTATATATCAGTCTATCTATCTATTTGGATAGATATATTAAAAGAGACATGGATTCATACTGATACTTCAAACTCCAATCCAGCACCACAGAGTTTATTCTAGCATTCTCCTTTTGTTTATTTGTAACTTCTTTCACCAACAGTGAGAAACTTAACTCCAGTTAGCTACAATATATTTACTGTGTCAACTAGTTTCAGAATTGCTAATCCATACCCTTATGAAAAACAAATTTACCACCTAGAGTACAGTGTTTGTGTCCAGTACTTTAGTTCTACAGTATCCCGTCAAATCACTGTCTTCCAAAGTAACTTAGGTCAGGACCTTTCATCCCCACCCCTTCTGTATGGTTAGGTCACATGTTTGTAATACAGTGAGATTCATTTTTCACTGCATTCCATCTGAGTTCCCCAGCATCCTGATTGATTTTTAAAATTTGCAGAGTAAAATTCACTCTTTGTGGTGTACAGTTCTATGGGTTTTGACTTTATGGTCATGCATCCATACCCACAGTACCATACAGAGCTGTGTTTTTCACCCCCAAAGTTCTCTCATGCTATCCCTTTGTATTCAACCCCTTCCCCTACTCCATCCCTTGGCAACCACTGATCATTTTCCATCCTTGTAATTCTGCCTTTTCTAGAAAGTCATATAAATGGAATCATATACTGTACAGCCTTTTGAATCTGACTTCCTTTACTTGGAGAAATGCATCCAAGGTTCATCCATGTTGTTGTGTGAATCAAGAGTTTATCCTGGGGCCGGGCCCGTGGCCTTGCAGTTGAGTGCATGCGCTCCCCTACTGGCGGCCCAGGTTCGGATCCAGGGCACGCACTCACACATCGCTTCTCTGGCCATGCTGAGGCCGTGTCCCACATACAGCAACTAGAAGGGTGTGCAATTATGACATACATCTATCTATTGGGGCTTTGGGCGGAAAAAAGGAGGAGGATTGGCAATGGATGTTAGCTCAGGGCTTATCTTTCTCACACACACAAAAAAAAGAGTTTATCCTTTTTACTGTCAAGTAGTATTCTAATGTACTGATGCATCACAGTTTCTTTCTCCATTCACCTGACGAAGAACATTTAGTTTATTTCCAGCTTTTGGCAATTATGAATAAAATGGCTATAAAGATTCCCACAAAGATTTTTGTTTAAACATTAGTTTTCAATTTTCTTCAGTAAATACCTAGGAGTAGGATATCTGAGTCATATAATAAGTGTATGTTTAGCTTTATAAGAACCTGCTCAACTGTTTTCTGAATGCAACTATCATGTTGCATTCCCAGTTGTAATTGCTCCTACTCCTCACCCAACTCCTCATGTGGTATTTGCAATTTTATTTTTTATTTCAGGCACCTAATAGGCGTGCAGTATCTTATTGTGGCTTCTGCTTCATTTTTGAAAGTGAGTTCTGCTAAATATAGAATCTTGTGTTGACTTTTGGGTTTTCTTTCTGCACTTGAAAGATGTCATTTTGGTGTTGAGTTGTCTCTTTTGTTTTTGATAATATATCATCCATCATTCACCTTATTTCTCCCTGTATGTAATGTCTTCCCCTGTATATATGTATTTCCCTGACTGCTTTCAAGATTTTCTTTTTATCTTTGGATTTTAGTAGCTTGACTATCATGTACCTAAGTATGCTTTTATTTTATATTTTACTTTGTGGGTTTGCTGACTTTCTAGGATCTAAAATTTTAGATTTTCCAAGAAATTTTGGAAGTTTTATGCTATTACTTATTGATTTGCCTTTCTGCCTCCTTTAATTTTTCTGTCTTTCTCCTCTCTGCTGGGGACTCAATCATCTCACAGGTCATAAGTCTCTCTTCATTTTTCTTCAAAATTTTTACATTCTTTTCTTCAGACTGGATAATTTCTATTGCTGTATCTTCATGTTTTTTCTACTGTTTCTCATCTACTGGTAAACTCAAAAGTATTTATTTCATTTCATCTTCCTATTTGGTTCTTTTGTGTAATTTCCACTTCTCTGCTGAGTTCCCACATCTGTTCATTCATTATGGGAATATTTTTCTTTACCACCATGATCATCTTTATAATAGCTGCTTTCGTATTCTTGACTGCTAATTGCAACACATTAGGGAGAGTTTCTACTGCCTGCTTTTGGTCACATATGGATTACATTTTCCTGTTTCTTCAAATCTCATGATTCTTTTAAATTGTGTACTGGAAATCATGAAAGATAGGTATAGAGGCTCCGGATTCTATTGTATTTCTTTGAAGAGTGTTGTTACTTTTCTAGCAGGGAATCAACTTGGCTGGACTGAAATTCCAATCCTATCTCCTTTACAGTGGCCATAGCTGAAATCCTCAGTCAGTTCTTTCATCTTCCAACTGCTGTTTTTACACTAGGCCTTCTGGGGCCTACCCTGTATGTGTGTTGTTCAAAGATCTGCCAATTTGGTGTGTGTGGGGGAGAGACTTACATATATATTTTGCGATTTTCCTCTTTGTGTCTCCCTCCCTTCCAGAATTTCTCCCCTAACTTTCCAGCTACTCTGCCAGCCCAAAAATACATCCTCTAACATTACAAGTAAGACTGTAGTTTTTCCCCTGTCTAGGCCATGAACAGATTTTGGAATGCTTTGAGGCAAAAGATTCAAGCTTGCAAATATCTCCTGGTGCAATTCCCATCATTTAAGGGAAGATTCCCTCTCAGTTCAGCTTGCTTTTGGAACTGATTTAAACATATACACATATACACATTTATTAAATGTGTTTTACATATAGCTACACGAGTCTGTATAAATATATATAATATTTTGTGCAGATTTTATCATTGTTATCTGTGAGAGTGTTAGTTCAACAAGCTACTCCACTATTAGTAGAAGCCAGACCTCGGTTTTGTTTCTTTATTGGATTTTATATAAATGGAATTATAAAATATATAGCCTTTTGAATATAATTTCTTTTATACAGCATTATGTTTGTGATATTCATCCATGCTATCGCATGTAGCTAGTGTTTGTTCATTTGTTGAAAATAATTAATTTTTTAATGGTCATAAAATATGCAGAACATAAAATTGTAACCATTTTTAAGTGTACAGTTCAGCGACATTCAATACCTTCAAATAATTGTGTAGCCATAACCTCCAACCATCCACAGAACTATTTTCACATTGCACTGAAACTTTGTGCCCATTAAGCAACAACTCCCTGTTATCCCTCCCTCTTGCCCATGGGAACCACCATTCTCCTTTCTATTCCTATAAATTTGACTACTTTAATTACCTTATATGAGTGGAATCATACAGCATTTTTCCTTTTGTGACTGGCTTTATTTCACTTAGGATAAATTCCTCAAGGTTCATCCATGTTATAACATGTGTCAGAATTCCTTCCTTTTTAAGGGTGAATAGTATTCCACTCTGTGTATACACCACATTTTTTTGTCAGTTCATCCACTTATGGACACCTGGCTTGATTCCAGCTTCCGGCTATTTTGAATAATGCTTTTAAGAACATGGGTGTACATATATGTCTTTATACCTCTGCGTTCAGTTCTTTTGGGTGTATACCCATAAATGGTGTTCTCAGATTCACTTTTTCACATATAACAGGGTTCCCCACACCTCCAAGAAGCAATTCTTGTAATGCCAGCTGGTTACCAGATAATTCAACTCAATTTGATGCTGACAACCCAGAGATACATCAGATTGTACAGGTTGATGGCTCCATCCTATAATTCTGCACACCCACCCAACCTCACCTTTACTTCAGATGCCAGTTACAAGCCCAGGTTGTTACCTGTACTTCTGACTTACTGGCTATAAACCAAAGGTTCCCACAACCTCCTCCTTGGGTTTAATTAATTTGCTAGAGTGGCTCACAAAACTCAGAGAAACATTTACTAGATCACCAGTTTATTATAAAAGGATATAATTCAAGGAGAGCCTGTTGGAAGTGGTGCATAGGGAAAGGTATGGAGATAATACACAAAGATTTCATGCCATCTCCAGGTGCACCACTCTCCAAGCAGTCCTTGTCATTGCCAACCTGGAAGCTCTCTGAACCGCCTTCTATTGGGATTTTTATGGAGGCTCTCTCACATAGGCGTGATCAATTATTAACTCAGTTTCCAGCCCCTCTCCTTTCTCTGAAGGATAAGGGGTAGGGCTAAAAATTCGAAGCTTCTAATCAGGGCTTGGTCTTTCTGGTGACCAACCCCCATCCAGGAGCCATCCAGGAGCCCACCCAGAATTGCCTCAATAGGACAAAATATTCTCTTAGTGTTCTTATCACTGGGGAAATTACAAAGGTTTTAGGAGCTCTGTGCCAAGAACTGGACGCAGAGGCCGATAAATATGTTTTTTATTATTTCAGAACCCATAAGAGAAATTTCTAGATCATATAGTAATTCTATTTTTAATTTTTGAAGGAACTGCCATACTGTTTTCCACAGTTTTATATTCTCACACTCAGAGCACAAGGGTTCCAATTTCTCAACATCCTTGTCAACACTTGTTATGTTCTGATTTTGTGATAGTAACTATCCTAACGGGTGTGAAAAGGTAGCTCATTGTGCTTTTATTTCACTTTTTCCTGATACTTAGTGATGTTGAGCATCTTTTCTTGTGTTTCTTGTTCATTTTATATTTTCTTTGGAGAAATGTCTATTCAAGTATTTTGTGCATTTTTAAATTGAGGTTTTTTTTTTATTGTTGAGTTGTAGATGTTCTTTATTTATTCTATATATTAATCCCTTATCAGATTTGTGATTTGCAAATATTTTCAACCATTCCATGGTTTGCCTTTTTACTCTGTTGATAGTGTCTTGTGATACAGAAAACTTTTTCGTTTTGATGAAGTCCAATTTTTTATTTTTTTGTTACTTATGTCTTTGATGTCATATTAAAGAAATCATTTTTGCAATGGCATTTGGACCCAATGACATACAGCTTTTACCATGTGTTTTCTTCTAAGGATTTTATAGCTTCAACTCTAATATTTATATCTTTGATCTATTTTGAGTTAATTTTTGTATATAGTGTAAAGTAAGGGTCCAAACTCATTCTTTTGCATGTGGGTATTCAGTTTTCCCAACAACATTTGTTGAAAAACTGTTCTTTTCTCCAATGAATGATCTTTGTACCTTTGTCAAAAATCATTGGACCATATATGCAAAGTTTTATTTCTGGGCTCTCTGTGCTATTTCATTAGTATAGTGTGTGTATTTATGCCAGTACCACACTGTTTTGATTACTTTATAGTAAGTTTTGAAATCAGGAAGTGTGAGTTCTCTAACTTTGTTCTTCTTTTTCTAGATTGTTTTGGCTATTCAATGTCCCTTGAGAGTCCATATGAATTTTAGGATAGATTTTTCTAATTTTGCAAAACCATCATTGGAATTTTTACCTCTTTGAGTAAGTTGATTCTTAAGTATTTTATTCTTTTGTTGCTATTGTAAATAAAAATGTAAAGTTTTTAAATTTCTTTTTCAGATTACTTATTATTAATGTATAGAAGAACAATAGTTTTTGCGTGTTGATTTTGTGTCGCACTACTCTGCAGAATTTACTAGTTCTAACAAATTTTTGGTGGAAGTTTTAGGGGTTTCAACATATAAGATACTCTTTGTAAACAAATATAATATTACTTCTTCTTTTCAAATTTGGATGCTATTTCTTTCTTTTTCTTGCCTAATTGCTTTGGCTAGAACTTCTAATACCATGTTGAATAGAAGTGGTGAAAATGGGCCGTCTTGTCTTGTTCCTGATCTTAGAGAAAAAGCTTTCAGTCTTTCACCCTTGAATATGATGTTCTCTGTGGATTTCTGTATATGGCTTTTATTATGTTGAAGTAGTTTCCTTTTACCCTGAGTGTTTTTTTAGTGATTTTAGCATGAAAGCATGTTGAGTTTTGTTAAATGCTTTTTCTGCATCCATTGAGATGATCATGTGTTTTCTTCCTTCATTCTGTTAATGTGGTTTATTACATTAATTCATTTTCATATATTGGAACATCCTTGTATTCCAGGAATAAATCCCACTTAAAAATGCTGTATAATCCTTTTAATATGCTGATGAATTTAGTTTATTACTATTTTATGGAGGATTTTTATATCAATATTCATCAAAGATATTGACCTATAGTTTTCTTTTCTCTTAGTGTCTTTGGCTTTGATATCAGGGTAGTGCTAATCCCATAGGATGACTTTAGAGGTATTTTCTCCTCTTCAACTTTTTGAAAGAGATTGAAAATAATTGGTGTTAGTAAATTAAAAAAAAAGTCTTTGGGCCCAGGAATAAATTCAGCATAAAATAAATACAAATAAATATTTTTTAAAAATATGAAAAAGTTTTTTACTAAAAAAATTTAAAAATTAAGCTAGTACATCACTTATCACTTTATTTCTAAAAAGTTTTTTAACCTACTAGTAAGCATGAACAAATTGTTAGAATTAAAATGACTGAAGTGTTCATTTTCTTCATTGCAAGTTTTCTGACAGAAGTATATGATGCCATCATGTATGACATCTTTTATGAAAAAATGGTCATTTTTTGTAGTATTTGAGAATATTATGAATTTTCCCAGTGGCCTCTGACAATACTCTGATATGCAAAGTTATCTTTTCAACATGTATGTCTCATCATCATCCTTATCAACTTAACAAACTCAGGTGCTAATTAATCAACTACTTTTCATATGATTCAGGTTCTCCACCACCAACTTCCCTAAGCATCAGGAAATTCTACAACTTCTGCAAGATTAACGATTTTATCTTACAATGTATATATCTCATGTGGTTTAAAACATCCAAAAATCTTTGATAAACTGACCCTGCCCAGACTAAAGCATTGTGAATTATAAAATATGGTCTCTGTTAAGTGGGGAGGGATTTCAGGTTGAACTTAATTTTATAAGTGGTCAATTTATTACAGTGTACTGTTCCGTTATGTATTTCACTTCTTTTCTAAAAAAAAGTGATAGTTGAGGGCACTTAGATAATAAAAATTTGAGAAAATAAGGAACTGATACACACTGTAAGCTTCAAATGTTTTCAAGCATAAGATACAATAAGAACTAAAACTACGAATTGGCGGAGGAAATAGAGATAAGGGGATGAAGTTGCAAAAGTGAATCTATAATAATATCTCAATGGCTAGAGTTGTGGTGCCAAGAAGGTGGTGAAGTCAAAGAATTCATAAAGATGATAATAAACACACTACAAAGAAAAAAGACTGAAATTTTCATAGAGAGAATTTTTACAGTGATATGACAGATAGAGAACAGGGAAGAGAAGTTTGAGTGAGAGACTATCTGCTTCTTAAATTATTTCCACTGTAGAGAACAACAAACCAATTTGCTGAAATCTTTATTCCCCTCTATGACCCTATCTTTACCTGCAAAATCTCAGCCCTGAATCGATGTCACAGTCCAGCTTTTCCATCCCTGGAGAACAGAGCAATTTATCTCATATGAAACCTCAACAGCTCAGGCTGTGAAACAAGGCCGGCCATCCATTCTCACAGAGGAGCCAACTGGAGGTAGGATTTTTGGTTCTGAATTCAGCTAAATATCTTCAAAGAATTGTATCTGGCCTTCCTTATCCAGGGCTATCAGTGAAGTGCTGGCTGGCTTTCAGAGAAGAGCAAGTCACAGTCAGTGGAGACATTTTCTGTTGAGCTCTCTAGAGAAGGCTGTGGAGCTTGTCAGTAAGAGTTGATTTCTATGGGGATTATATTTTTTTATTTTATTCAGAGATTTATAAAGAAATTTACATGGTAAGAATTATTATCAACAAAATCCGTTATCTATTCTCTGGTCATTTAAGCAAAATCTTCCTCTCAGGGCCAACCCATGGACAAAGCCCAGATTTAGTCTCCAAGAGTCTGCTAGGCACTCTGTGGTCCATGGGAAGCCCTCAAGTTGGCAGCCTGTTTCCTTGTGTGCTGTGCTGGTGTTCAATCTTCCATCTCTTCCGGGTACACCTAGACAGACGCCTATCAGATCATCAAGGGACTTGACCTTGGAGAAATGTACTTTTCATTATCTTTAGACTTCTACACTTTTCAAAAAGACTCTCAGCATTTCCAGTAATTTTGCAGCAGTTTACCCAACACTAAGGTTCTCACTATTAAAAGTTAAAAGAAATAAATTTTGAAAAGGAAAAAGTGATCTTTGCAATTTTGTACAGAATCTACATAAAGGGGGCATCCTTATAAATGGAGGTAATGGTGATCAGGGCAAGCTACCCCATTAGTCACCACCCTGGTGTGTGTATTGTTTCGAGCTGAAGACAATAAGGACTCAGAGAACTCAGGAAGAATATTTGAATTTCCCCTCCCAAACTGCCTAAAGAATTTAAAACAAAAAATCTGTTTCAGGAAGGAGTTATTATCATGATGGTTGTAAAGATAACGTAGGATAGAGGTTACAATAGGAAAGGCACCAAGCCACTTTTATCAAAAACTCTCTCTCTCACTGACCACATTATCTATAGATGACCATGAGAAGAGTTGTCAGGCAAACATTTGCATTTCTATCTCCATGTGAGTTGTCTTCTTGCCCTCTGTGGTCTTAGACCACTACCCACCCCCAACACCTTCCTCCTCTTTAGCTACAATACTTAAGTGGGTAGCTTAGACAGAGGGACGAGTTGCTCATTTCTGAGTTTCTCCCATGTATACATGTTATTAAACTTGGTATTATTTTCTCCTGCTAACCTGTCTTGTTAACTATTTGGCCAGCCATGAGAACCTTAAGAAAAGGGAAAAGGAAGATTCTCTCACTCCCTCAACAGTTTTTGCGCCCAACGTGGGGCTACGCTGGCTGGCAAGTTGCATTCTCTGGCTGGAAGAAATGCCTTCTCCCTAGATTACTGCAGGGGATGAAATACGGGAACCCCTGACGATAGCCGGTAAAATGTAAGACTTCTTACCACGTCAGCCTCCCGGAATCTCTACCTGTGGAGTCCGGTGGAAGGAGGTGGTGAGAAATTTTTTCTCTTTCGAAATTTAGATTGGCAGGAGAAAATATTTGGGAAACTAGTTTCTTGTGATTTTAGTGACGCTGGTAAATTTGGTAGAGTACTCTTGGTTTTGATCTTGATCGTTTTCCTCCCAGAAATAGTCTCTGTTTTTCTCTTTTGTCTCTGTCTTTTGTATCGTGTGTCATAAGAAGGAAATACCATAGGGTAGGACGCAGGCATAGACCCTATAAGCCTACTGTCCGGGCCGGCCCCACAGACTGGTGAGTTTGCGGGTCTCACCAGACTGGCGTCTATTTACACAAACTTTGCTGTGGGTTAATATGCACATGAAGTGAAGGCCATTGCCAAGGGCATCTTGGAAGCCAAAAAGGCTGCAAATTTGGTGGGCACAGGTCGAGAAGTTAAGAGCCATTAGGGCGCTCGCCACTTTCAGAAGACTCCCGTGACAGGATAAGTTGTGTCACGGAACGGGGTAGAAGACACATGTCCCCCGCCAACTGCAAGAAAATGTCCATGCAATGACGAGGTACTCTGTAAAGCACACAATCCCCAACCCCGTGGCACCTCCCCACCAGGTATTATTCTGACTCCAAGAGACCTAAGGCGTGGCTAAAGCTGTCATTGTGCACATAAGAAAAGAACCGGATGAGGTTTTTCCTTCTGTCTTGTTCTGTGTCCTGAGAAAACTTGGCTTTGTGACCAGTGAGAATATTCTCCTTGGTCTCCACCATACGGAAGGTGCATTTACCGGGGTGCCCCTTGGTGGCCAGTCGAGTAGACTGGGATTCTGAACTGTCTCTTTGTCCGGCTGTGCCAAGCTCTCAGGGGAGTTTGTCATAAAGGACCCAGTCCATAAGGGCTTTTGTCGTCTTAACCTTCGTTGCTTGTTAGTGCTGGAAAAATCCCACTCGAATATTGCCTGCCTGGTGTCACAGATTAGCGGGTCTGTGACTGGAGGCGTCCCACACTATTGTAGGAGACCGGAGACACCGTTTTCACTACACCATCCTTACCGCCTGTGTAACGAAGGTCTTTACTTTCTCTGAATATCTTTGGGAGTGAATTCTGTGGATCATGGGGGCTACATCATCTGCGCCCTCACCAGGGACGCCTCTTGCGTCCATGGTAAAAATTTACTCTAAGCATGGGAAAGTTACCACCGGGTCTTTCCTTAAAAAGGCTTATTGGATCGAGTCACTATTGGAATAAATATACAAATGAAAATCCTACTCGTCAATGGCCAGACAACAGATCCTTTGAATTGGGAAAACTTCTAAATTGAGGAAAAAAAATATGTTTTGAGAGCTCTCACACAATTGTTTAATTGGTACCTAAAAAAGGGCCATAAAAAGGAAGGGAAAAATTTAAATAGCCTTAAGAGCTTGACTCAGGTTACAATTGAATTGAGAACATGTAAAAGTGTAAGTGTTGATAAGATTATAAAGGTTGGAATGTTTGAGCTAATTTTATATAAAGAGGTTACATCAACTTTGCCTGTGTATGTTTTAAAATGTCTGACTGGGAATGCTTCCCTTGTCCAAAATTAGAAGACCAACACCTATTGATAAAAATCTTAATGATAACTATGTTTAAAGGTATAAGAGGTGATGAAATTTACATGAACTTTTGTAAAAAAAACTGATGTTATTTCTATTACAGTACTGGTTAACAAAAATAGTAATTTAAATGATGGCTAATTTTATCTAATGTCTTATGAAGTCTTTTAGACAATCTAAATAATTATTGGCAACAAGTAACTAAATAGTTGTGAAAAAGATGAATGTTGGGTGAACTTTAAATAATAATTATGTGTTATGGTGTTTACAGCTTCCAAAATCTTTTTGGTGACTTAAAACTTTAGAGTTTTGCTAAATTTTGTGATAAAAATTCACTGAGTATCATCATTTCCAAATAAGATAAGATATTAGACATTGATTGCGAAAGTCACGATTGTCTACATTTGGCTTTTCATTACAGGAAAACTAAAAGGTGTTTTGGGTCTATTGGTAAACATGTGTTTTATTAAAAGATTGTACTATAAAGTAACATATTTCTAGAAGTTATGAAGTGTTTATAAATTTTCCAAGCCACAATATACTAATGTAAAAGAAAGTTTATCATGGTTTACTTAGTTTTTACTTACAAATTCGGGTTTCTAAGAGTTAAAATTTCTAATTAGTGTATGTGATTGAAGCTACTAAATATTAAGAAAAAATATGTCTGTGTACAAGGAAAATAAGATGTATAAAGAAGGAACAAAGAATGGAAATATTTTGTTTGATTGATTAAGAAAGATAAATTTGTCTTCAAGTACTAGGAGGGAAAAGAAAGACATGGGACAAATTCTGAATGTAAAATGAAAGTTATAGGTTTGTGGAAGAGGAATTCTGGAAAAGGAGTTTTTGTATGGTGAAGTTGGCTCAGATTGAAATGAATTTAATTAAGTTAATGAATTTTAATATCAGAAGGAAGCTGGTACAAAATTATAATTTGGTCTTCTTTCTCTTAAAAGGATAATTTTCTTGAACTTGATAAAGAGGTTATAAAAGATTTTTCTTTACCTTTGGATAAGTCTACCTGAAAGACAGAAAAAAAAAAAAACTGTTAAAATAATTTCCTGTGTTCAAAAGACTGAGGTTTCTCTATTAAGGTTTTTGGGCTGTTAATGATCTCTTTGCTTTAACGTTTTCTATTTTTGACAAGCTCCCCAAAATTCATATCTTAAATAAAGTCTTTTTTTTTACTTTTTTTCTTTGAGAATTTTCAAAGGGCCCTAGAACTTCTTAAAGAAATTTGCTCTCTTCCTATAATGGGAAAGATACTAAGTTTATTAGGCTTATTCAGTATGTTAAATTGCATGGGAAGCATTGTCAGACAAGTGATGATAAGTCTGCTTAGGTGCTATTATGTGAGCAAATGTTATCGACATAGGTGTTTTAAAATTGTATAACATTACTGAAATTCTGATCTGTCCTGATTATCAGTCATATTTCTGGTTATTATTATTTTAAAGTGTTGTATGTCACAAAATTAATCAAATTTCTCTGTCAATTGCCATTTTGAGGTCTTGTTGTTTATAGACTTATTTCTTTGCTCTAATGCTTTTGCAAAATATTTCAACTTCAGAAAAATTCATGGAAAGGACTCTGGCATTTACACTGGAGTACAGGTTTCTGACAAACTTTCTGATCATAAAACTGACCTTGGTAAGAAATTACAGAAACCTGATGGAAAGACTGATAACTTCATGAAGCTGCTAACAGAAAGATTGGGATCAAGAATGGATTACACAGGACTGAATGAACTGATAAGGATGATTATAATTTTTATGATTTTTCATTTGAAGTATTGCTGAATTTTTAATGTTTTGTTTTTTCAGAGTTAAGGAAAACTTTTTCTCTTTTCTCCTGAGCTAGCTATGACTTATAACAATTTGGCAAATGATATTTTTATAAGTAAAATTGAAATATTTCTCTATTTCTTAGATCTGATCCCTCGAATTTGGAAACTCTTAGTAAGTGAGTATTGTTGTTTTCATGGCAATATAGTTATTTGCATAAGTTCAATAAGAAGCTGTTCTCCTTATAACAGGACATAATTGGAAACACTGGTTCTATTACCAAGGCTGTGACTGGAAGATCATATTTGCGATATAACCATACAGCTTTTGAGGAATGAAGATTGGACTTTATGGAATAAAGCCACGTGGAAATATTGGCCTGGTACCTTATGTTCCAAGCAGCACTTACCAGGATAAGTAAAGAATGTCACTTATCTGGCAAACACAAGGAACCTCGAAATATTTTGGGGGAACCTAGGAACAGAGGAATTCACCCAAATCTGTAGGTATTACAGGCAAAGTCTGATGACAAAATCCTTGGCTTGACTTTTCTGGCCTGGAGAGGCCTTTAAAGTTCAATCTGAGATTCCTTATAAAAAGTTCCAGCAAAGCAGATTTAAAAGAGCCTATGTGATCAATTGCTATTCTTGCTGTACTTATGTAAATAATTGGGCCAACACTATTGGAACTAGACTTATTTTGCAAACTAGTTAGTTTTAATTTGTCTATCTTTGATAAAAATGAGGGTGATCTTAGAAAGAAAAATTATATTTCAGTAAAAACTATAGTGTACATTTGCGGATATTAGATCCTAGTTTTGTTAATTGTCTGTTAAGGTTTTTGTTTTATATCTGTTGACTGGACTGGATCCTGATTTCTTCTAGTCTAAAATATCTGCCTACAGATGTCCAAACTAACGTTTTTGATTTTTTCCATCATTTTCATTTGAAATCACTGAAAACTGAACCTCCCCTTTTTCCTGAAGCCTTACAAACTGAAGCTGATGGACTTGATATAAACTTAAGAGGTTACCCGATGAAATCATCAGAGACATTTTAAACTGCAAAAGATGCTTTGATGCTGACATCTAAAAATCTTCTTAACTAGCTGTCCCCTATACTCAGAAACTGCTTTACAAATTGCTCCAACCATTAACCTTCTTTTTCTTTCGTTTACATAGAAATGCTTCCATTAAATACTTGATTGCTTGCTTCCACAATATAGGCATAACCTTGAGAGCCCACCTGCATCACCACTGTCAGGGGAAGAGGGCGAATCTCCTTCTGCCCTTTTCCTTAAGGTTCTTATGACTGGCTAAATAATTAACAAGACAGGGTAGCAGGAGAAAATAATACCAAGTTTAATAACATGTATACATGGGAGAAAGCAGGGACACTGCGTTTCTCAACACAATAGCAGATTCTCGTCTTAAATACCATGTCCAACCAAAGACAAGGAGGATGTTGGGGGTGGGAGTGTTAGTTACAGGAGATTATCACTAAAGCACTGTAAACAAGAGTAAGATTTATTATGCCGTTATAAGGCCTCACCTTCTACATTGATAAGTCTCTAGAAATGAGGTCGTCCCCCCTCTTCCCAATACAGAGAGGAAGATACTTTTACAAATGGAGACTTCCCTTGTAAATGATTGTCTGGTAACTCCTCACAGGGCCATCCAGAGCCTGTGGCCAGAGAGACAGAACTTCCGATAAGATGGGCTTGTTGGTGCCTTTTCTATTGTAACCTCTATCCTACATTATCTTTATAGCAGTCATGATAATAACTCCTTCCTGAAACAGATCTTTTGTTTTAAATTCTTAAGGCAGTTTGGGAGGGGAAACTCAAATATTCTTCCTGAGTTCTCTGAGTCCTTATTGTCTTCAGCTGGAAATAATCCGTATACCAGAGCGGTGCTTCCTGGGGTAGCTTGCCCTGAGCACCATCAGTTCCCTCCTCTGAAACTTCCCTAGAAGTTTCACATATTAAAAGCTGAGCTGGTAACTGTGGAGAGAGAAATCGTTTTAGTATCTGAGTGATAAGAAGTCTGCAAAGAGAGAAAAGAACGCAGATTAGGATGAGGATGAACAAGCAGAAAAGAACAAATCGGAGCACATTTCCCCACACCCCATTAAACCAGTCCCCCAATCCTGGAAATAAGTCAGTCCAATAAAATGTGTGAGCTTCGTTTATCTGATGAAAAATGTCAATCTTCTCTTTTAATAGATTTAAGTTAGATATTACTTGACCTGTTTGATTCACATAAAAGCAACATTTTTCTCCAATGATTGCACATGCTCCTCCTTGCTGGGCAGTGAGTACATCCAGAGCACGTCAATTTTGGGGCACCACAGATGCTAGGCTGTTAATACCTGACTGGAGTATGTTCAAGGTTTGCATGGTGGTGTTGAACTCTTGCTCCATTACCATAGAGAGATTTAAGGTTGCCTTTTCCAACTCACAGTCTCCAAAGCTGGGGAATAGGACTCTCAAGGCTGAAAAGAACTTGGAGTTGCGATATACAAGTGGATTTTCCACGATTTCTCAACTGGCACGTTTATGTGGCACAATCTTATTAACAAACGAACCCAGGTTTGTAATTTGGCTGGCATTTCAGGTGGAGTGTTTGGTGACAGAAGGAGCCAAGTATCCAAGTCCGCATCGTCCTGACCAATTAGATGGGAATCCTTTATACACTTTGTTGCCGCATAAAATGAAAAGACCAGTGTAGTTTAAAGACAAAGTTAGAATTGAGTCTGTAGTTCCCAGGATCTGGACTATTTCATGATCTGTGCCACTTGCACTGTTACTACCTAAACATCTCCATTTCCCATGAGCTCCTGTCAGTCTGCGAGAACAGAACAGATTGCAGAATAGCTGGTAGAGGAGGCCTGCAGTCTGATTTTGGCAGCTATAAAGCCTGGTCTTGTCACCTGACCATGTGAGTCCAGATCTTTGATCCACCCGTATATAGTCTGTGGCATTGGGCACCTTAACCATGCGGATAGCTGCGATACCCCAAGTTGCACACGGGTGGCTCGTAAGCCATCCAGAGCACTTGGTGATTTGGCAAATGTTTGTGCCAGAGGGAGTAGTGATAGAGTCACTTACAATTCCCTTGAGAGTTCTGAAGATGCCACCTGCGGAATCAAACCACAGAGTTTGACTGCAATATTGTCTCGGTATGTCACCCAGGAAAGGTCCAGCGCCATGTTTACTTTCAATGCAGAGGGAAAAACTTTCACTTATTGTTTGTACTTGGGCAAGGGACAGTCTTTGACTTTTTAAGTAGTCTTTCTGGGGCCCAAGTGACTCACCAGGAGACGAAGCAGAGTGAAGTTTCCCTTGTTGCGGATATCATACTCTGTTATTCATCCATTTTCCATACTTAGTCCACCAGGTGTTCATATCAGCAGGAACAAAGACTAGTTCAGGTTCTTTTGCACTATCTAGCTGTTGACATAACCAACAGTCAGATTGATTAGTTAGCGTTACTAGGGCTTGGTAAACTGGCATAAGGGGATGTTTGGTCTGTGCCCGACCTGTTGAAAAAGAGAGGGTTAGTAAAAGCAAGACACATATTGGAAAAGAGCCCATAGCAGAGACTTAGAGAGGGGAAGAGTGACAGATAGAGACCAGCACTCTCCAGTCAGCTTTCTAATAAATGATTAAAAATATATATATAGGGAGTGACGTCAGCATCATGGCGGAGTGAGCTTTCCCGTGAATTCTTCCCCCACAAAATACAACAAAAGTAACAGCCACAGACCAACAACAGAATCCCAGACAGTGAAAAGCTGGAGCGGAGGGATCCACACTGCCGCACATCTGAGAGCGGAACGTGCTGGGCCCCCGGAGGAAGTGGGGAGAGGTAAGGAGAACTCTGCTCCCTCCCCATCAGATCAGCGATCCGGTCCGCGCGGCTCCCAGACAGGGGGGAGTGGCGGCCCTCGGCGGGAAACTGTAGCTCTTCGGGCTCTCTCAGCCAGTGGGAAACTCCCGCACAGAGGGCTCAGAGGAGCCACAGGGCTACCATCAACATCTGAGCAACCCAGAGAGCGGATAAAGAGGGGCAAACGAGAAGCCTCCCACGTCAGGGACCCAGAGGGCAAAAGAGAGAGCTCCCCCCTCCCCGCAACCCGGAGTCTGCAGCTCGACCAGATCTAGCGGTCCGAGGCAGACCTGAATAAACTGGACTGGACCCGTGGATCGCAGTGGGGAAAAGAAACAAAACAAAACAAAACAAAACTGCGGATCGCAGCAGAAAAACTGGGGCAGAGTGCAGGGGGCTTAGACTACACAGCCCTTTACCACCAGACAGTGGCGGCAGGTGGAAATTGCAACCAGAGACTTCCAGGATGAGGAAAATCAAAACCAACACAGGAACCACAATGCAAAAATATATGAAATCACCAGACCAGAAACAAAATGACAAGCACCCAGAAATCAACCCCGAAGACACAGAAATCCATAAACTAAATGACAGAGATTTCAAAATAGCTATCATAAAAACACTCAACGAAATACGAGACAACACAGACAAACAATTCAATGAGATTAGGAGTTTCTTCACAAAAGAGATTGAAATCATAAAGAAAAACCTATCAGGGCTGATGGAGATGAAGAACACAATGGAGGAGATAAAGGAGAATCTGGAATCTTTAAAGAACAGAGCTGACAATATGGAGGAAAGAATTAGTACTTTAGAGGATAGGAATACAGATATACTCCAGATGGAAGAAGAGAGAGAACTAAGACTAAAAAGAAATGAAGAAAGACTCCGAGAAATATCGGACTCTATTAGAAAATGTAACATAAGAATTATAGGTATTCCTGAGGGAGAGGAGAGGGAAAGAGGAACAGAGAGCCTATTCAAGGAAATAATAGCTGAAAATTTCCCAAATCTGGGGAAGGAGCAGGAAATACCAGTAAGTGAAGCCAACAGGACTCCTATATATATTAACAGACAAAGGCCTTCACCACGACACCTAGTGGTAAGGCTAGCCAGGGTCAACGACAAAGAAACAATATTAAGGGCAGCTAGACAAAAACAAAAAATTACGTACAAAGGTACTCCCATCAGGCTCTCAGCGGATTTCTCAACAGAAACTTTTCAGGCTAGAAGAGACTGGAATGATATATTCAAAATACTAAAAGACAAAAACTTTCAGCCAAGACTACTCTATCCAGCAAAAATATCCTTCAAATATGATGGAGAAATAGTAACTCTCCCAGATAAACAAAAGCTAAGGGAGTTCATGGCCACGAGACCGCCACTACAAGAAATACTCAAGAAGGCCCTCAGGCCTGAAAACAAGAAGAGAAAGGGAACACAAAGCTTGGAGTAAGGAGAAAAGTAGGTAGACAAAATCAGAGAAATAGTAGATCTTTACCGGAATAGGTTAGCAACCACTTAAATACTAAACTCAAAGATCAAAGGAAGAAATTCACCAAAAATAAATTTAACCTCATCACTGTAAACACACAGCCACAACACAAGATAGAATAAGGTATAACAAGAGCAACTTAGAAGGGGAAGAGGAAAGTGACTGAATTGACTTAGTATAAGGAAATAGGAGGCTATCAGATAATGGACTATCTCATACAGAAGATTTTTCGCCCAAACCTCAAGGTAACCACTAAACAAATAATCAAATTAAAACCACATATGATAAACAAAGAGAAAAGTAGAAGAATCATAAGACAGAACAACCAAACTGAATTGGCAGTCCAAAACAAATGGGACAAGAAACAAAGGAAATGCAAAAGAACCAGAAAATAAGTGACAAAACAGCAACATTCAACCTTCATATTTCAATAATTACCCTAAATGTAAATGGATTGAACTCTCCAATCAAAAGATACAGAGTGGCAGGATGGATTAAAAAGCAAGACCCAACAATATGCTGCCTTCAGGAAACACATCTTAGCACTAAAGACAAGCACAGGCTCAGAGTGAAAGGATGGAAGACAATACTCCAAGCTAATGGCAAACAAAAGAAAGCAGGTGTTGCCATACTCATATCAGACAAAGTAGACTTCAAGATAAAACAGGTTAAGAAAGACAAAGAAGGGAAATATATAATGATAAAAGGGACACTCCATCAAGAAGACATATCACTTATAAATATATATGCACCCAACATAGGAGCACCAATGTACATAAAACAACTATTAACAAACCTAAAAGGAGAAATCAACAACAACACAATAATAGTAGGGGATCTTAACACCCCACTTACAGCAATGGATAGATCATCCAGACAAAAAGTTAATAAAGAAATATTAGACTTAAATGAAAAACTGGACGAGATGGACCTAGTAGACATATACAGAGCACTCCACCCAAAAACAGCTGACTACACATTCTTCTCAAGCGCGCATGGAACATTCTCTAGGATAGACCATATGTTGGGAAACAAAGCAAGCCTCAATAAATTTAAGAAGATTGAAATCATAACAAGCATCTTTTCAGACCATAAGGCTATGAAACTGGAAATGAACCAGGAAAAAAAAACTGGGAAAGTGACAAAAATGTGGAGATTAAACAACATGCTACTGAACAACCAATGGATCATTGATGAAATTAAAGGAGAAATCAAAAACTATCTGGAAACAAACGAAAATGATAACATGCCATATCAAACCATATGGGACGCAGCAAAAGCGGTCCTGAGAGGGAAACTCATAGCGATACAAGCCCACCTTAACAAACAAGAAAAAGCCCTAATAGGCAACCTTAAATTACACCTAACAGAACTAGAAAAAGAAGAACAAACAAAGCCCAAAGCCAGCAGAAGGAGAGAAATAATAAAAATCAGAGCAGAAATAAATGATATTGAGACCAAAAAAACAGTAGAAAGGATTAATGAAACAAAGAGTTGGTTCTTCGAGAAGATAAACAAAATAGACAAACCCTTAGCCAGGCTAACTAAGAAAAAAAGAGAAAAGGCTCAAGTAAATAAAATTAGAAATGAAAGAGGAGAAATTACAACGGATACCATGGAAATACAGAGGATTATAAGAGAATACTATGAGAAATTATATGCCAACAAATTGGACAATCTAGAAGAAATGGATAAATTCTTAGACTTATACAACCTCCCAAAATTGAACCAAGAAGAAATGGAGAATCTGAATAGACCAATCACAAGTAAAGAGATTGAAATAGTAATCAAAAACCTCCCAAAAAATAAAAGTCCAGGACCAGATGGCTTCTCCAGTGAATTTTACCAAACATTCAAAGAAGATTTAATACCCATCCTCCTCAAACTATTCCAAAAAATAGAGGAAGATGGAACACTTCCTGAATCATTCTATGAGGCCAACATCACCCTGATACCAAAACCAGACAAAGACAATACAAAGAAAGAAAATTACAGGCCAATATCGCTGATGAACATTGATGCAAAAATCCTCAACAAAATATTGGCAAACCGAATACAACAATATATTAAAAAGATCATACACCATGATCAAGTGGGATTTATACCAGAGACGCAGGGATGGTTCAACATCCGCAAATCAATCAACGTGATACATCACATCAACAAAACAAAGAATAAAAACCACATGATCATCTCAATAGACGCAGAGAAGGCATTTGACAAGATACAACATCCATTTATGATAAAAACTCTCAATAAAATGGGAATAGAAGGAAAGTACCTCAACATAATAAAGGCCATATATGACAAACCCACAGCTAACATCATACTCAACGGGGAAAGACTGAAAGCCATTCCTCTGAGAACAGGAACGAGGCAGGGCTGCCCACTCTCACCACTCCTGTTCAACATAGTACTGGAGGTTTTGGCCAGAGCAATTAGGCAAGAAAAAGGAATAAAAGGAATCCAAATAGGTAACGAAGAAGTGAAACTCTCACTATTTGCAGATGACATGATTGTATATATAGAAAACCCTACAGAATCTGTTGGAAAACTGTTAGAAACAATCAACAACTACAGCAAAGTTGCAGGGTACAAAATCAATCTACAAAAATCAGTTGCATTTCTATATGCTAATAATGAACTAACAGAAAGAGAGCTCAAAAAGATAATACCATTTACAATTGCATCAAAAAGAATAAAATACCTAGGAATAAATCTTACCAAGGAGGTGAAGGACCTATACAATGAGAACTACAAGACATTATTGAGGGAAATCTACGATGACATAAAGAAATGGAAAGATATCCCATGCACGTGGATTGGAAGAATAAACATAGTTAAAATGTCTATATTACCTAAAGCAATCTACAGATTCAATGCAATCCCAATCAGAATCCCAATGACATTCTTCACAGAAATAGAAAAAAGAATACTGAAATTTATATGGGGCAACAAAAGACCCCGAATAGCTAAAGAAATCCTAAAGAAAACGAACAAAGCAGGAGGCATCACAATTCCTGACTTCAAAACATACTACAAAGCAATAGTAATCAAAACAGCATGGTACTGGTACAAAAACAGACACACAGATCAATGGAACAGAATTGAAAGCCCAGAAATAAAACCACACATATACGGACAGCTAATTTTCGACAAAGGTGCTAAGGACATGCAATGGAGAAAGGAAAGTTTCTTCAATAAATGGTGTTGGGAAAACTGGACATCCACATGCAAAAGAATGAAAGTGGACTATGTGCTATCGCCATTCACAAAAATTAACTCAAAATGGATCAAAGACCTGAAGATGAGACCTGAAACTATAAAATTCATAGAAGAAAATATAGGCAACACGCTATTTGACATTGGGTTTAAAGGAATCTTTTCGGATGACATGCCTACCCAGACTAGGGAAACTAAAGAAAAAATAAACAAGTGGGACTTTATCAGACTAAAGAGCTTTTATAAGACAAATGAAACCAGAATCAAGATGAACAAACAACCAACCAGCTGGGAGAGAATATTTGCAAAACATACATCTGACAAGGGGTTGATCTCCATAATATATAAAGAACTCACACAATTGAACAACAAAAAAAACAAACAACCCCATCAAAAAATGGGCAGAGGAAATGAACAGACACTTCTCCAAGGAAGATATACAGATGGCCAATAGGCACATGAAAAGATGCTCAACATCACTAATCATCAGGGAAATGCAAATCAAAACAACACTAAGATACCACCTCACGCCCGTTAGAATGGCTATAATCACCAAGACAAAAAACAACAAATGTTGGAGAGGATGTGGAGAAACAGGAACCCTCATACACAGCTGGTGGGAATGCGAATTGGTACAGCCTCTATGGAAAACGGTATGGAGATTCCTCAAAGAATTAAAAATAGAGATGCCCTATGATCCAGCCATCCCACTACTGGGAATCTATCCAACGCACCTGAAATCAACAATCCAAAGAGGCTTATGCACCCCTATGTTCATTGCAGCATTATTAACCATAGCCAAGAAGTGGAAGCAACCTAAGTGTCCCTCGACTGACGATTGGATTAAGAAAATGTGGTATATATATACAATGGAATACTACTCAGCCATAAAAAAGACAAAATCGTCCCATTTGCAACAACATGGATGGGCCTGGAGCGTATTATGTTAAGTGAAATAAGCCAGAAAGAGAAAGACAAACACTGTATGATCTCACTCATATGTGGAATATAAACCAACACATGGACAGAGAAAACTGGACTGTGGTTACCCGGGAAGTGGGGGTGGGGGGTGGGCACAAGGGGTGAAGGGAGTCATATATGGGGTGATGGACAAACAAAAATGTACAACCCAAAATTTCACAATGTTAGAAACCATTAAAATATCAATTAAAAAAAAAATATATATATATATCCACTAATAGTTTGTGTGTGTGAGTGTGTATATATATCCTGAGTTTTAAAGCAAGGGAGAGGAAATGGGTCAAAGTAGGTTTTCTTGATCCGTGATCTTGGGAAGAGCTGTCTACTTCATGATGTCGGCTGCTTCTGGGGCCTGGGTTTTGACCTTCGAAATCCTTAGTTTAAGGTCACTTGTGGGGATTATCTCTCAGTTGTCTTGAGAGTGATGTTCTGGGTGATTTTGGTGTGGCTTGCATGGATCCAGGAAGATTTTTTTTTTATTTTGATGGCAGTGCAGGTCGTCAGTAAGGCTTCATAAGGTCCTTCCCAGCGAGGTGACAGTGCGTGTTTTCTTCTAAAGACCTTGATGTACACCCGGTCTCCTGGTCGAAAGGGATGGCAAGGCTTGTCAGAAGGTGGGGGCCACGCCTCTTTTACCTGTTGACGATATGCTTCAAGTATACTAGTTAATTTTTGTATATAACTAGTCATAGCATCAAATTGTTCACTTAAGTTCCCATAATAGTCATTTAATCCAGGAATTGAAGGTTTAGAGACGCCAGTAGGCATCAGACATCCAAAAACTATTTCAAATGAGTCAGTTCATGCTTTTTGTTTGGAGTATTTTGAATCTTCATAAGGGCCAAGGGCAGAGATTCTGGCCATTTAAGTCCAGTTTCTTGACAGACTTTTCCTAGAGTTCTTTTTATATCTAGATTTTTATGTTCCACTTGCCCTGATGACTGAGGGTGATATGGGGTATGAAATTTTAATGAATATCCCAGAGTTTTTGCAAGCAAGTGGTTTATCTCTGCTGTAAGTTCCTTGGTCTGGTTCAATCTATAAAGGAATGCCAAAGCGAGGAATAACTTCAGTTATTAATTTCTTTACCACTGTTGTGGCATCGGCATGTCTGGTCGGATAGCATTCAGTCCATCTACTAAACATGCAGACAATAACCAAACAGTGAGAGTAACCTAAAGCTGAGGGCAAGTCCATAAAATCCATTTGGAGTGCCGCAAAAGGCAGCATGGGCCTGGGAGGACTTCCTGGATCACACCGATTTCTCCCAGAAACTTGGTAAGATTTGCAAGTTGTGCACTGGGAGGTGATTTGGTCAGAAATTTTATGGATGCCAGGGTAAAACCAATTGTCTTTTAGTTCTTTAGCTATCCCCCGTTTGCACATATGTCCCATTTGGTGGGAGATAAGTGCAAGCCAAAAAGTCAAAAGAAAAGGAGCTGCTGGAAGTCCATTTGGTCCAATGTATAATCCATCTGATAATTGTGTGGCACCCTTTTGTATCCAATTGTCTTTTTCAGATTGTGGGGCATTTGTCTGATAGTTAATAACATCAGTCAGGGATAAAGGCAGGTTTAAAAATTGGGTGGAAAACGGATAAGGGGGTATATAGTGAGCTGCATGTTTAGCAGCTCTGTCAGCCCTGTCATTCCCTAAAGATATGACATCAGTCTCCTTAGTATGGGCTGAACAAGGAACAATGGCAATTTTTGAAGGAAAGTGAATAGCTTGTAATAAGGCTGTAATTAAGTGTCCATTAGCAATAGGAGTTCTTGCAGAGGTTAAGAATCTACGGGATTTCCAAATTGTGCCAACAACATGGCAGACTCCAAAAGCCTATTTGGAGTCTGTGTAAATAGTGGCAGTTTTTTCTTTTGTTAATGTGCAGGCCCTAGTAAGAGCTATGACTTCAGCAGCTTGGGCTGATCTTATGGTGGGCCAAGAATAAGCTTCAAGAGTTTCATGTGGGGAAACTGTGGCATAACCAGTTATTATGGTTCCCCAGGAATTCCGTTTACAGGAGCCGTCACAAAACAGAAGTAAGTCTGGATTGTCTAAAGGGATGTCTGAGAGATCCTCTCATGGCTTTGAGACCATTTCTATAGTTGCAAGGCAATCATATGGAATGGAGTGGGGCTCTCCATCATCAGGAAGGGGCAGTAAAGTAGCTGGATTTAAAGTGTTGCAACGATGTAAGATGATGGAAGGGTTAGTTAAAAGAGCCTGCTCATAGGTGGTCTGTCGCCGTGTAGAGACGTGTTGTGTCCTATGAACTTGCAAAATAGCTGACACAGAATGTGGGACATAGAGGTGAATGGGAGAGCCTAATGTAAGAGTACTGGCCTTATCAATCAGGGTGGCAGCTGCAGCCACCGCACGTAAGCATGGGGGCATGCCTGATGCCACAGGGTGTAGTTGGCATGAGAAATATGCTATAGGACGTATTTGAGAGGCAAAAGATTGCCCTAGAATGCCTGTAGCAATTTCATTATTTTCATGACAGTATAGATGAAAAGGCTTGTCAAAATTAGGTAAGCCAAGAGCTGGAGGCATGGACAAAGATATTTTTAAGGCCTCTAAGGAGTTTAATGCCTCTGAGGGCCAGGAAATAGGCTCTGGGGTGATATCTGGGAGAAGAGAATACAGAGGTTTAGCAAGGGCTGCAAAATTAGGAATCCATTGGCAGCAGTAACCAGCAGCTCCTAGAAATTGACGTAGCTGTTTCTTTGTTTTGGGGAGATGGATGGATAAAATTGACTCAAGGCGTTTAGGGGTTAGCTTTTGAATGCCTTGAGATATCTCATGCCCTAAGTAGGTAACAGTCATTTGCACCCACTGAAGTTTAAACCTGGAGGCTTTATGGCCTCGTTCAGCTAGGGCTTTCAGGAGAATGAGCGAATCTGTAAGAGCCCCCTGCTTAGTTGGATTACAGAGTAAAAGGTCATCAACATATTAAACAAGAGTGGAGCTTTGAGTAAAGACTACAGAATCCAAGTCAGCTTTAAGGACCTGGGAAAATATTGAGGGGGACTCACAATATCCCTGAGGTATTCGAGTCCATGTAAATTGTCTCCCTTTAAATGTAAATGTGAAAAGAAATTGTGAGTCAGGGTGTAATGGGATTGAAAAGAAAGCTGAGCAGAGGTCAACTACTGTAAAGCAGGCTGCATCAGCAGGTATTGAGGTCAGGAAGACAGCTGGATTAGGGACCACAGGATGCCGAGGAATTACAAAAGAGTTTATGGCTCTGAGGTCTTGTACAAATCTATAGATTTGGTTCCCGTCTGAGTCAAATTTGCCTTCCTTTTTTACTGGCAAGATTGGAGTGTTACAGGGCAAGGAAGTAAAAGCTAGTACACCCTGTTGCAAAAGGGAGTCTATTATGGGTTGAATTCCTCGCTCGGCATCTCTGGAGAGCGGGTATTGGGCTACTGATGGAAACGGTTTATTTTTTTTCCAAGTAACATGCACGGGCTCAGCACTAAGCAACAATCGTACCTCATTTGCATGTGTAGCCCAAAGACTGGTTGGGACATTCTTTAAAGACTCATCTTCCTCAGAAGGATTTAAATCAGGACAAGTTTCCATCATGGAAAGTAGGAGACTTGGGGCTTGGTCAGAAGGCAAGGCGATAAAAACACCTTTTTCATTACAATTTATAGTGGCATTGAATTTACATAACAAATCTCGGCCAAAGAGGTTTGCTGGTGAACAGTCAGAAACTAAAAAAGCATGATGAGTGTTAAGGGGGCCTAAATATATTGGAGTGGGCTTAGATATAGGCAGTGAAATAGGCTGTCTAGAGACTCAAACAGCTTGATAGAATCAGAGGTAACAGGTAGAGATAAATCCTTTGAACAGATAGTAGAGAATGTCGCACCAGTGTCAATTAAGAAATCCAGTTTTCGAACCTCTATTTTAAGTTTAACTGTAGGCTCAGGAGTGCGACTAAGGATCGGCTGACCCCATCATTTGAGGAAGAAATGCCCCTCAGGTAGAGAAAAATGAGCCTTTTGGTGGTGCTGGGGTCAAGCGGGAACATTTTTTAAACTGCCGGGGGAAGAGAGAGAATCTCCCTCTGCCCTTTCCCTTAAGGTTCTTCTGGCTGGCCAAATAATCAACAAGACAGGTTAGCAGGAGAAAATAATACCAAGTTTAATAACATGTATACATGGTAGAAAGCAGGGACACTGCGTTTCTCAACACAATAGCAGAAATTCTCATCTTAAATATCATTTTCAGCCAATGACAAAGGAGGATTTTGGGGGTGGGGGGAGTCAGTTACAGGAGATTACCACTAAAGCACAGTAAACAAGAGTAAGGTTTATTATGTAGCTCAAGGCCTCATCTTCTACATTGATAAGTCACTTGAAATGAGCTCATCCCCCTCTCTTCTCCAAACAGAGAGGGAGATACCTTTACAAATGGAGATTTCCCTTGTAAATGTAAATGATTGTCTGGCAACTCTTCACAGGGTCATCCAGAGAATGTGGCCAGAGAGACAGAACTTCTGATAAGAGGGGCTTGTTGGTGCCTTTCCTATTGTAACATTTACCTTACGTTATCTTTACAGCCATCATGATAGATCTGTTCCAGGAAGGAGCCACCATGTCAAATTCTTTAGGAAGTTAGTGGGGGAAGTCAAATGTCCCTAGAAAAAACAACCAAGGTAAAGAGATAGATTTCAGGGTGGCCAAATCCCGATCTCCCACAAAACTTTCCCTTCTCTTAAGAGCGGCACACGCCCTTTTCCAATGCCTTGGTTTCTTGCAATACCTATAATTGTCTGAAGGCAAATAGGGAGACCTCTGAGTGGGCTTTAGTTTACTTTCAGGGTTGAATTTTTGCTTTTCAAAAGATTAAATTTGCAAAGCAAGAAGAGTTGTCTTTAATTATTTTTATTTTTTTTGCTTTCTTTCTGACAATTTTCAAAGAATTGTGTAGCAGCCTCCATTATTACACTTAATGGTTGCCCTGCCCAAACAACCACACTGTTTTGAATTTGTTTCTTTATATCAGGAAGAAAATTTCCAACTAAAGCAGAAATTAGGAGATTCTTATGCTCTGGAGCTTCCAGATTCAATGCAGTGTGCCTTTGGAAAGTCTGAGTAAACCGTTCAACAAAAGCTTTATGTTGTTCCCCCTCGTTCTGAGTGCATAATTCAATTTTTGACCGATTAACTTTAGGAGGAAACGCCTCTAGAATCGCTCCTATTAAACCTTGAATATCAGCCTGTAGCTGTGCCACTTCCTGGTCATCTGCAGGAGGGTCTGGGAGAGGGTCTGGCCATGTATTTCCTCTATGAGGGGGGTTTTTGCTAGGGGGCCGTCTGGCCTGTCTGATAACTACAGTGTAGTCATGGGATGGAAGAACGCCCCTTAGCAGCCAGTCAACGTCTCGGTGGGTGGGGCTATGAATAGCCACTAATCTTTCTAATTCTTCTCTAAATTTAGTAGGGTCTTCTGGCAATGGAGGCAGGAGAGTTTCATAATTTAAAAGATCAGCTGCTGTCCAGGGGACATGAATTCTCTGCAGCAGAGGTCCAGGATACATCTTCAGTGGATACTGCATAGGAATGTCTGAAGCTGACAGACCCTGATTACAGAGCCCTGGAAAGTAGGAGGAGTTGTAAGACACAGCAAAACGAACCTTCTTGCCCTTCCTGGGTGTTTCTACTAAATTTATTTCTTGGTTTATAACATTTACACAAGTAACCTGTATGCCCCTTGCTTGGAGGTCAGGCCTAAGCGCCCCCTGTAAATCTTCAACAGTGAGAGAAGATAAAACAGGCAGCTGGATGAACTGCGGAGAAGTTGGAGTCCTGGGACCTAAGGGAACTGGCTGAGGAGGTGACTGAGGAGATAAGTCTTGAAGGGGAGGATTTGGGCCAGGGACCCAGAAATCCAAAAGATATTCTTGGGAGTCAGGGACAGGGAGTTGGGGATATAAGGGAGTGTAGGAGGGAGGAGACAGGGAATTTTCAGTAAATTTGACTTTCAATCTTTGCTCTAACTCCGACTTTTGTTCTTTTATATTATAAAGATATTCCCTAAGGCTAGCCATAATACTATTCTGGGTTTTCTTTTCAATTTGATCTACCCATAAATACCAATAAGGCAGCTGCTTGGGATGAGTCAAATATCCATAGAAAGAAAAAGGGCTGGGTTTTCCAAAGATGTAACAAGAATGATCAAGTCTCGATTCACACCTAGATATCCTGCTCCTGTTCTCCATGAATTGTAAAATTGAAGTTAATTATCTCGTTCATTTTGTCTAAATCTATTGGGTCACTTTGGCACTGAGCCCCTAAGCTGGTCCACAGCCTGCTTCAGCAGACACCAAACTCTCTCTCAAGTGCCTGCATTCTTGTGCTGAGTAGGTATTGTATTTATTTAGATCGTATTCAACAAAAGATCTTCACGGATTCACTCAAGTACTTAAGTATCTACTATGTGCCCAAAGGTCTTGAAATGTTGGGGGTCTGCAAGGAAGACAGATATGCCTAAACAGATAAATTACACTACTGAAATCATTTGAATGAAAGAGATGTGAATAAACTGCCGTGGGACTCCAGGCAAAGAACCCCCATGGGTTGACCTACAACTAAGAGATACAGCTCTGTCCTGGGGCTCTGAGGAGAAAAACAGCCACCATGGGGGGTGGACAGGCTCTGTACCATCTAAGGAAAGGAAAAGGAAGGGAGAGAAGATAAAGAGAAAACAAGAGAAACGGAAAGGTTTTCTTCTTCTGAGTGTTTCTGCCACCCACTTTTGGAGCACACTGCTTGCTGATGTCCTTTCCGGCCAGTCTTATCCTTCAGCCGGCTTCAGGAGACTTCAACAATTCGATTGAAAGGAGCTGGGCTCCTCCGTGCAGGCAATGCCAACTCCGGAGGGAGCCAGGAGGGGAGCCAAAGATTCACAGGACTCTGCAGCCCTTCTGCAGCTCACTGGTGTGGAGGGGCACCGAGGCTTCACCTTGGCCTCTGTCTCCAAGTTCACATAAAGGAGGGTCGGTTCCTTCCTCGCTAGATGAGCGTGGAGAGAAACCTCCTTCACAGAAGGGATTATGGAATAATTAAAGTCAGAGCCTTGAACAAGGCAAAGGGTTAGCACCATGAATCTGAAGTGACTGGACATGTGAATTAGTAACCAGTAGGACGAGGAGCTGAAGACAAAAAAAGAAAAAAGGCAAGAAACCAGTTCTCGATTTTCTAAGATGGAAATGCAAGTCTTTCTTCTTCCAAAAGAAAAAAGTCATTGAACCCTTTCCTTGAAAATAAAACTGAAAGGGGCCACATGTTGCAAAGAAGGGTTTTAACCGTGATGTCACTACACAATCATGTGTAGCCATCAGTTGTTAAGTGCACTGCAAATAGTTCACACCTTAACAATTATGTTACCAAAGTTCGCAGTTGAGAAATATAGACACACACACATATACATATATATACATGTAAGAAAAGAGTAGAGTGTGTGCCAATTGCTCACTGTACTATTGACAATATCACTCTTACAATTGAAAGCATGACTAGGAGAGAGAAGGTGGTGTGACCCTAGATTGCTAGAGTCACAGCAAGAAAAGTTAAGAAAGTGCCATCAGGTCATTTGGACAAAAGAATGCTATATGGCTGTTGGGTTTATAAGAGATCCATTGGAGAAAAACAAGTCACTACATTAAATTATTTTCTACTTACCTGCATCACCCTCTCCAAGAACACATATTCTAAAATGAGACAAGTTATTACATTAAAAATGACCGGCTCTGGCATTTGGAAAACTACATCAAATAATGAAGTAAAAACTGGGTTACAAACATCCTGGTATCAACTCCAACTACCGTCTTTTACCAAACTAAAACTCTAATGATCACTAATTCACTTGCAATCTAGTGCTCCTCCCATATACAAAATCAACAACTTCCAATGTGTCATAACTTTTTTAAAATTTCCCTAACATTTTAGAGGATAATGTAAATATGTCTCCTGGAAAAGTTGAGAAAGATGGAGACACTAGGAAAGGAAAAGACGAAAATACTCCCCTAATCAATGATGTAAAACACAAGGCATGAACAACTGTGAAAAGAATTCTCTATGACATTGATCAAGTCTACTATCTCTACGCCTGGCTCTTTCCTATCAGTCATTTGATACATAAACAAATAGAATAGTGTATTTCATGGGATCAATTCTTTTAGCGGCGTGCTTTCCCTTTGACCACTACATATGCTTTTATGTGTTTGCTTTATTTTCAGGCGGCGTCACATCAGAACACCCTCATCTCGGCAGATCTTTGCCTTAAGGAACTCTACCTCGGCCCTTGATCAACTGTACTCTGTGTTATGGTCAACTCAGAGCCCTACATGGATCAGTGTTTCCTACCGCCTCTCTCCCGTGCGTTGCTCATGTCAGGGAGTATAGTCCACCGAGTGAACAGTAAGCAGTCTTCCCAAAGCATCAGATATGAAAAGGAGGAGACGCGGGGTTGGGTGTGGGACCCCATTCCGTGCCTCAGTGCAGACAAGCTAGAGGTCAATGCATCCCTCCAGAGACTGGGAGAAAAACAGGAGGTTATGAGCACGAGGTTCCCTCTGCAGCCCTTGAAGCAGGGACCTGGAATCAAACTGCTGACACCGTGGATCGTGGTTGGTTTGACAGGGAACTCACGAGGAAGATAAGGACGTGAAATAATGAAAATTATAAGAACAGCAGCGAACACTTCTACTGAGCCAAGGACTGCACCCTGAATGTAAACGCTGTGCTGGAACATATCTTAACTCACATGACCCTGAAAACATCCCGACGTAGTCAATGTTGTTCTTTGCACCATTTGCTAGATGAAGAGACTGGGTACAGTGGCTAGAAAACTCAGCCAGGTTACAAAGCGGATAAATGGCCGAGCCCAGGCTCAGTGCTCTTCTGTGATGCTCTTGGACTACAACTCCAAGTGAAGTCTCTAACGGCTATCTCCGCTCGCACTGCCAACACCATCGTCCTCCGTGGAGTGGATGGAGGCAGGCGTGGGCAGGGCAGGGAGCCGGGTGTGGCAGGCCGCCAGATCTAAGGTCTGGCACACAGGTTGCCAGGAGGCTCCCTCCTCTGAGGGGGCCCAGCACACGCCCCAGGGGACTTGGCGGCAGGCCCCAGGGCCCTTTCCCCCGGATCTTGTCCACTTGAAAGGGGCCTGGCCCAGGTGGCCGGTTGGGCTGGTTGGCCAGCCTCCTTTGGACAAAGCAGGCGAGCCCAGCCAGCCTTCCAAGCGCCCCCGGCGTGGCACCAGCGCCCTCAGGCCGAGGGCCTCACGCGTGCCCTCCAACGCGGATTTCTCCTCAGAGCCGTGGCCTGGGCACTAGGAAGGCCAGGCCCTCCCGACTCCAGAGATGATGCTGGGACCCGTCGCCGGAAGGGCCTGCCCTTGTGGCAGCGGCTCCCCAAGCCGGCGGCCTGCTGGGGCCTCACTCACTGCTTGGCCATAAGCCTGTCTCGGCCCTTCGGATTCCACAGAGCCTTTCCTCCACCTGGCTGGAGTCGACAAGTGCGGGCGTGGGGTGAGGCCGTGGTTTTGCCTTTCCAGGAAGAAATGAGGCCCGGGCAAAAGCAGCTGGCCGAGGCAGAGCCTTGACTTGGCACCCCAGTCGGCCTTTGGCCACCACGTGCAGACCACCGCTTCCAAAGAAGGGAAGCGGCCGGCCAGCTGATTGCAAGTGGGGGATGGGAGGGAGACAACGGCTGAAGCCAAGTCGAGCAGGGCGTTGGCGTTCCTTCTTCAGCTGGGACTGGCCTGGCCTGGCCTGGCGGGTGGGCGGGGCCTTCACTGAGGACCCCCGAGGCCCGCCCTAGGCCCTGGCGGTGGCGGGTGGCGCATGCGCCCTTGGCCTCAGGGGTTGAACCCAAGCCCACAGGGCACTCAAAGCAGCTGGAGAAAGAAGGGGCCAGGGGAGAGGAAGGCATGTAGGCGAGGCGGGCAGGGCTCGCCAACCTCTTCTCCTCAGGTCCCCGAGAGAGAAAGAGAGAGAGAGAGAGAGTGAGAGACAGACAGACAGACAGGCAGGGAAAGAGTGAGAGATCCCTGACCTCTGAGTATCTGCATCCACCACTGCTGCCAACTCACAGGCCATCCCACTTCCCCCCCTCCATCCCCATCCCCAGGCTAGGCCCCCCGGGGCCAGCCACACCACAGAGAGGCCCCTTCATGGTCACCTCCGTGCTGTCCCTTCCGGGCCTGACCCCACTGCAGGGGAACCGGTTCAGACAATCCAATCGTCTACATGTCCCTCTCCATGACAATTGTCTTCTCCAGTCTCACATGACCAAACCGCACCCCCAACATCCTCCTTTGTCTGCAGCTGGAGATAGGAGGAGAATCTCTGCCATTGTGTTGAGAGACTCAGTTTCGCGGGTTTCTCCCCTGTACACGTGTTCTTAAGCTGGGTATTATTTTCTCCAGCGAACCTGTCTTGTGAAGTATTTGGCCAGCCATAAGAAGCTTCAGGGAAGAGGCGGAGGGGCCTCCCACACCCGGGTCCTGTCCTGCCCAGGGCCCCGAGGGAGGACGATGGTCGTGGCAGTGGCGAGCGGGCTGGGGCCCAGCCTGCCCTTAGATGCCCCGGGGAAGGGCGTCGAGGGATGGGCTGCCCCTGGCCAGGTCTGAGGGAGCGACCCAGCTAATGACAAATGTGGATGTCCTGGGTGGGCCTGTGGAATGGAAGAGGGGAGGGACAGGCACAGAGGTGAGCAGGAACAGGCCTGTCTGTGGTGGGGAGCTGAGGAGAGTAAGATGGTGCCCCCTGCACACCTCACCTACCTCTCCATGGGCCCTTCTTTCTCTGGCCGCTCCGGGAGCCCTGCGGGCTTGGCTTCAACCCCCCACCCACCGCACAGGCCAAGGGCGCCTGCGCGACCGCCAGGGCCTAGGGCTGACCTCGGGGGTCCTCAGTGAATGCCCCGCCCTCCCTCCAGGCTCTGACCCAGCTGCAGCTGTTCCTTTGCCGCCCTTCTGGACTGGGCTTCAGCTGTCTCCCTCCCCTCCCCCACTCCCACTCCCACTCAGCTTGCAGGCCGCTTCCCTGCCTTGAAAGCATTGCTCTGGCCCTGAGGGCCACAGAACTACTGGGCTTCAAGCTCAAGGCTCTGCCTGGGCCTGCTGCTTCGGCCAGGGGCTCATTTCTTCCTGGAAAGACAAAGCCATGGCCTCACCCCACGCCTGCACTTTGCCACGGCAGGCAGCCCAGGTGTAGGAAAGGCTCTGTGGAGTCAGAAGTGCCGAGACAGGCAGATGGCACCAGAGGGTTTGGGGGCCAGGGCGTAACTGGGCTAGCCCCTCCTCCCGGAAGTCGGGGAGGCCCGGCCTTCCTAGTGCCCAGGCCACGGCTCCGGGGAGAAATCCGCCATGGAGGGCACGCGGGAGGCCCTCTGCCTGAGGTGGCAGGTGTCACGCCAGGGCCACTGCAAGCCTGGCTCGGCTTGCCTGCTTTCTCCAAAGGAGGCTGGCCGACCAGCCGAACCTGGCACCTGGGCCAGCCCCTTCCAAGGGGACGAGTTCCAGAGGATAGAGCCCTGGGGGCGGCTGCCAAGTCTCCTGGGGCGTGTGCTGGGCCCCCGTCAGAGGAGGAAGCAGCCTGGTAAACGGTGTGCCAGGCCTGAGATCTGGAGGCCTCCCACAGCCGGGTCCCTGTCCTGCCCAGGCCCCCCGAGGGAGGACGATGGTCGGGCAGTGGCTAGCGGGGTGGGGCTGGCGCCGAGCCTGCCCTTGGATGCCCCGGGGAAGGGCGCCGGGGGATGGGCTGCCCCTGGCCAGGTCTGAGGGAGCGACCCAGCTCGGGGCTGTCGGGGGCAGAGAGAGAACCCCCCTCCGCCCTTTCCCTTCAGGTTCTTAGGGCTGGCCAAATCCTTCCCAAGACAGCTTGTCTGGAGAAAATCAGACCCAGCTGAAGAACATGTGTCCATGGGGGAAACCCGGGAAACTGAGTCTCCCCACACAATAGCAGAGATTCTCATCTTGCATCCTCTCCTGAGCTAATGACCAAGGTGGATGTCCCGGGTGGGCCTGTGGAATGGGAGAGGGGAGGAAGTCTATTGTCATGCAGAGGGACATGGAAAGACTTGTCTGAAGCTTATCCCCTGCACTGGAGTCAGGTCGGGAAGGGAAGGCACAGAGGGGAGCAGGAAGCGGCCTCTCTGTGGTGGGGCTGGCTCCGGGGCAGGCGTGGGGGTGATGGCTGGAAGTGGGATGGCGCGTGAGTTGGCACCAGCCAGCGGTAGAGGCCGAGACTCAGAGGTCATGGATCTCTCTCTCTGTCTCTGTCTCTCTCTCTCTCCCTCAGGGAGCTGAGGAGAGTAAGGTGGCTCCCCCTACCCACCTCGCCTACCTCTCCAAGGGCCCTTCTTTCTCTGGCCGCTCCGGGAGCCCTGCGGGCTTGGCTTCAACCCCCCACCCACCGCACAGGCCAAGGGCGGCGCCTGCGCGACCGCCGGGGCCTAGGGCTGACCTCGGGGGTCCTCAGTGAATGCCCCGCCCTCCCTCCAGGCTCTGACCCAGCTGCAGCTGTTCCTTTGCCGCCCTTCTGGACTCGGCTTCAGCTGTCTCCCTCCCCTCCCCCACTCCCACTCAGCTTGCAGGCCGCTTCCCTGCCTTGAAAGCATTGCTGTGGCCCTGAGGGCCACAGACCTACTGGGCTTCAAGCTCAAGGCTCTGCCTGGGCCTGCTGCTTCGGCCAGGGGCTCATTTCTTCCTGGAAAGACAAAGCCATGGCCTCACCCCACGCCTGCACTTTGCCACGGCAGGCAGCCCAGGTGTAGGAAAGGCTCTGTGGAGTCAGAAGTGCCGAGACAGGCAGATGGCACCAGAGGGTTTGGGGGCCAGGGCGTAACTGGGCTAGCCCCTCCTCCCGGAAGTCGGGGAGGCCCGGCCTTCCTAGTGCCCAGGCCACGGCTCCGGGGAGAAATCCGCCATGGAGGGCACGCGGGAGGCCCTCTGCCTGAGGTGGCAGGTGTCACGCCAGGGCCACTGCAAGCCTGGCTCGGCTTGCCTGCTTTCTCCAAAGGAGGCTGGCTGACCAGCCGAACCTGGCACCTGGGCCAGCCCCTTCCAAGGGGACGAGTTCCAGAGGATAGAGCCCTGGGGGCGGCTGCCAAGTCTCCTGGGGCGTGTGCTGGGCCCCCGTCAGAGGAGGAAGCAGCCTGGTAAACGGTGTGCCAGGCCTGAGATCTGGAGGCCTCCCACAGCCGGGTCCCTGTCCTGCCCAGGCCCCCCGAGGGAGGACGATGGTCGGGCAGTGGCGAGCGTGGTGGGGCTGGCGCCGAGCCTGCCCTTGGATGCCCCGGGGAAGGGCGCCAGGGGATGGCCTGCCCCTGGCCAGGTCTGAGGGAGCGACCCAGCTCGGGGCTGTCGGGGGCAGAGAGAGAACCCCCCTCCGCCCTTTCCCTTCAGGTTCTTAGGGCTGGCCAAATCCTTCCCAAGACAGCTTGTCTGGAGAAAATCAGACCCAGCTGAAGAACATGTGTCCATGGGGGAAACCCGGGAAACTGAGTCTCCCCACACAATAGCAGAGATTCTCATCTTGGATCCTCTCCTGAGCTAATGACCAAGGTGGATGTCCCGGGTGGGCCTGTGGAATGGGAGAGGGGAGGAAGTCTATTGTCATGCAGAGGGACATGGAAAGACTTGTCTGAAGCTTATCCCCTGCACTGGAGTCAGGTCGGGAAGGGAAGGCACAGAGGGGAGCAGGAAGCGGCCTCTCTGTGGTGGGGCTGGCTCCGGGGCAGGCGTGGGGGTGATGGCTGGAAGTGGGATGGCGCGTGAGTTGGCACCAGCCAGCGGTAGAGGCAGAGACTCAGAGGTCATGGATCTCTCTCTCTGTCTCTGTCTCTCTCTCTCTCCCTCAGGGAGCTGAGGAGAGTAAGGTGGCTCCCCCTACCCACCTCGCCTACCTCTCCAAGGGCCCTTCTTTCTCTGGCCGCTCCGGGAGCCCTGCGGGCTTGGCTTCAACCCTCCACCCACAGCACAGGCCAAGGGCGCCTGCGCGACCGCCGGGGCCTAGGGCTGACCTCGGGGGTCCTCAGTGAATGCCCCGCCCTCCCTCCAGGCTCTGACCCAGCTGCAGCTGTTCCTTTGCCGCCCTTCTGGACTGGGCTTCAGCTGTCTCCCTCCCCTCCCCCACTCCCACTCAGCTTGCTGGCCGCTTCCCTGCCTTGAAAGCATTGCTCTGGCCCTGAGGGCCACAGACCTACTGGGCTTCAAGCTCAAGGCTCTGCCTGGGCCTGCTGCTTCGGCCAGGGGCTCATTTCTTCCTGGAAAGACAAAGCCATGGCCTCACCCCACGCTGGCACTTTGCCACGGCAGGCAGCCCAGGTGTAGGAAAGGCTCTGTGGAGTCAGAAGTGCCGAGACAGGCAGATGGCACCAGAGGGTTTGGGGGCCAGGGCGTAACTGGGCTAGCCCCTCCTCCCGGAAGTCGGGGAGGCCCGGCCTTCCTAGTGCCCAGGCCACGGCTCCGGGGAGAAATCCGCCATGGAGGGCACGCGGGAGGCCCTCTGCCTGAGGTGGCAGGTGTCACGCCAGGGCCACTGCAAGCCTGGCTCGGCTTGCCTGCTTTCTCCAAAGGAGGCTGGCCGACCAGCCGAACCTGGCACCTGGGCCAGCCCCTTCCAAGGGGACGAGTTCCAGAGGATAGAGCCCTGGGGTCGGCTGCCAAGTCTCCTGGGGCGTGTGCTGGGCCCCCGTCAGAGGAGGAAGCAGCCTGGTAAACGGTGTGCCAGGCCTGAGATCTGGAGGCCTCCCACAGCCGGGTCCCTGTCCTGCCCAGGCCCCCCGAGGGAGGACGATGGTCGGGCAGTGGCGAGCGTGGTGGGGCTGGCGCCGAGCCTGCCCTTGGATGCCCCGGGGAAGGGCGCCGGGGGATGGGCTGCCCCTGGCCAGGTCTGAGGGAGCGACCCAGCTCGGGGCTGTCGGGGGCAGAGAGAGAACCCCCCTCCGCCCTTTCCCTTCAGGTTCTTAGGGCTGGCCAAATCCTTCCCAAGACAGCTTGTCTGGAGAAAATCAGACCCAGCTGAAGAACATGTGTCCATGGGGGAAACCCGGGAAACTGAGTCTCCCCACACAATAGCAGAGATTCTCATCTTGCATCCTCTCCTGAGCTAATGACCAAGGTGGATGTCCCGGGTGGGCCTGTGGAATGGGAGAGGGGAGGAAGTCTATTGTCATGCAGAGGGACATGGAAAGACTTGTCTGAAGCTTATCCCCTGCACTGGAGTCAGGTCGGGAAGGGAAGGCACAGAGGGGAGCAGGAAGCGGCCTCTCTGTGGTGGGGCTGGCTCCGGGGCAGGCGTGGGGGTGATGGCTGGAAGTGGGATGGCGCGTGAGTTGGCACCAGCCAGCGGTAGAGGCAGAGACTCAGAGGTCATGGATCTCTCTCTCTGTCTCTGTCTCTCTCTCTCTCCCTCAGGGAGCTGAGGAGAGTAAGGTGGCTCCCCCTACCCACCTCGCCTACCTCTCCAAGGGCCCTTCTTTCTCTGGCCGCTCCGGGAGCCCTGCGGGCTTGGCTTCAACCCCCCACCCACCGCACAGGCCAAGGGCGCCTGCGCGACCGCCAGGGCATAGGGCTGACCTCGGGGGTCCTCAGTGAATGCCCCGCCCTCCCTCCAGGCTCTGACCCAGCTGCAGCTGTTCCTTTGCCGCCCTTCTGGACTCGGCTTCAGCTGTCTCCCTCCCCTCCCCCACTCCCACTCAGCTTGCAGGCTGCTTCCCTGCCTTGAAAGCATTGCTCTGGCCCTGAGGGCCACAGACCTACTGGGCTTCAAGCTCAAGGCTCTGCCTGGGCCTGCTGCTTCGGCCAGGGGCTCATTTCTTCCTGGAAAGACAAAGCCATGGCCTCACCCCACGCCTGCACTTTGCCACAGCAGGCAGCCCAGGTGTAGGAAAGGCTCTGTGGAGTCAGAAGTGCCGAGACAGGCAGATGGCACCAGAGGGTTTGGGGGCCAGGGCGTAACTGGGCTAGCCCCTCCTCCCGGAAGTCGGGGAGGCCCGGCCTTCCTAGTGCCCAGGCCACGGCTCCGGGGAGAAATCCGCCATGGAGGGCACGCGGGAGGCTCTCTGCCTGAGGTGGCAGGTGTCACGCCAGGGCCACTGCAAGCCTGGCTCGGCTTGCCTGCTTTCTCCAAAGGAGGCTGGCCGACCAGCCGAACCTGGCACCTGGGCCAGCCCCTTCCAAGGGGACGAGTTCCAGAGGATAGAGCCCTGGGGGCAGCTGCCAAGTCTCCTGGGGCGTTGCTGGGCCCCCGTCAGAGGAGGAAGCAGCCTGGTAAACGGTGTGCCAGGCCTGAGATCTGGAGGCCTCCCACAGCCGGGTCCCTGTCCTGCCCAGGCCCCCCGAGGGAGGACGATGGTCGGGCAGTGGCTAGTGGGGTGGGGCTGGCGCCGAGCCTGCCCTTGGATGCCCCGGGGAAGGGCGCCGGGGGATGGGCTGCCCCTGGCCAGGTCTGAGGGAGCGACCCAGCTCGGGGCTGTCGGGGGCAGAGAGAGAACCCCCCTCCGCCCTTTCCCTTCAGGTTCTTAGGGCTGGCCAAATCCTTCCCAAGACAGCTTGTCTGGAGAAAATCAGACCCAGCTGAAGAACATGTGTCCATGGGGGAAACCCGGGAAACTGAGTCTCCCCACACAATAGCAGAGATTCTCATCTTGCATCCTCTCCTGAGCTAATGACCAAGGTGGATGTCCCGGGTGGGCCTGTGGAATGGGAGAGGGGAGGAAGTCTATTGTCATGCAGAGGGACATGGAAAGACTTGTCTGAAGCTTATCCCCTGCACTGGAGTCAGGTCGGGAAGGGAAGGCACAGAGGGGAGCAGGAAGCGGCCTCTCTGTGGTGGGGCTGGCTCCAGGGCAGGCGTGGGGGTGATGGCTGGAAGTGGGATGGCGCGTGAGTTGGCACCAGCCAGCGGTAGAGGCAGAGACTCAGAGGTCATGGATCTCTCTCTCTGTCTCTGTCTCTCTCTCTCTCCCTCAGGGAGCTGAGGAGAGTAAGGTGGCTCCCCCTACCCACCTCGCCTACCTCTCCATGGGCCCTTCTTTCTCTGGCCGCTCCGGGAGCCCTGCGGGCTTGGCTTCAACCCTCCACCCACAGCACAGGCCAAGGGCGCCTGCGCGACCGCCGGAGCCTAGGGCTGACCTCGGGGGTCCTCAGTGAATGCCCCGCCCTCCCTCCAGGCTCTGACCCAGCTGCAGCTGTTCCTTTGCCGCCCTTCTGGACTGGGCTTCAGCTGTCTCCCTCCCCTCCCCCACTCCCACTCAGCTTGCAGGCCGCTTCCCTGCCTTGAAAGCATTGCTGTGGCCCTGAGAGCCACAGACCTACTGGGCTTCAAGCTCAAGGCTCTGCCTGGGCCTGCTGCTTCGGCCAGGGGCTCATTTCTTCCTGGAAAGACAAAGCCATGGCCTCACCCCACGCCTGCACTTTGCCACGGCAGGCAGCCCAGGTGTAGGAAAGGCTCTGTGGAGTCAGAAGTGCCGAGACAGGCAGATGGCACCAGAGGGTTTGGGGGCCAGGGCGTAACTGGGCTAGCCCCTCCTCCCGGAAGTCGGGGAGGCCCGGCCTTCCTAGTGCCCAGGCCACGGCTCCGGGGAGAAATCCGCCATGGAGGGCACGCGGGAGGCCCTCTGCCTGAGGTGGCAGGTGTCACGCCAGGGCCACTGCAAGCCTGGCTCGGCTTGCCTGCTTTCTCCAAAGGAGGCTGGCCGACCAGCCGAACCTGGCACCTGGGCCAGCCCCTTCCAAGGGGACAAGTTCCAGAGGATAGAGCCCTGGGGTCGGCTGCCAAGTCTCCTGGGGCGTGTGCTGGGCCCCCGTCAGAGGAGGAAGCAGCCTGGTAAACGGTGTGCCAGGCCTGAGATCTGGAGGCCTCCCACAGCCGGGTCCCTGTCCTGCCCAGGCCCCCCGAGGGAGGACGATGGTCGGGCAGTGGCGAGCGTGGTGGGGCTGGCGCCGAGCCTGCCCTTGGATGCCCCGGGGAAGGGCGCCGGGGGATGGGCTGCCCCTGGCCAGGTCTGAGGGAGCGACCCAGCTCGGGGCTGTCGGGGGCAGAGAGAGAACCCCCCTCCGCCCTTTCCCTTCAGGTTCTTAGGGCTGGCCAAATCCTTCCCAAGACAGCTTGTCTGGAGAAAATCAGACCCAGCTGAAGAACATGTGTCCATGGGGGAAACCCGGGAAACTGAGTCTCCCCACACAATAGCAGAGATTCTCATCTTGCATCCTCTCCTGAGCTAATGACCAAGGTGGATGTCCTGGGTGGGCCTGTGGAATGGGAGAGGGGAGGAAGTCTATTGTCATGCAGAGGGACATGGAAAGACTTGTCTGAAGCTTATCCCCTGCACTGGAGTCAGGTCGGGAAGGGAAGGCACAGAGGGGAGCAGGAAGCGGCCTCTCTGTGGTGGGGCTGGCTCCGGGGCAGGCGTGGGGGTGATGGCTGGAAGTGGGATGGCGCGTGAGTTGGCACCAGCCAGCGGTAGAGGCAGAGACTCAGAGGTCATGGATCTCTCTCTCTGTCTCTGTCTCTCTCTCTCTCCCTCAGGGAGCTGAGGAGAGTAAGGTGGCTCCCCCTACCCACCTCGCCTACCTCTCCATGGGCCCTTCTTTCTCTGGCCGCTCCGGGAGCCCTGCGGGCTTGGCTTCAACCCTCCACCCACAGCACAGGCCAAGGGCGCCTGCGCGACCGCCGGGGCCTAGGCCTGACCTCGGGGGTCCTCAGTGAATGCCCCGCCCTCCCTCCAGGCTCTGACCCAGCTGCAGCTGTTCCTTTGCCGCCCTTCTGGACTCGGCTTCAGCTGTCTCCCTCCCCTCCCCCACTCCCACTCAGCTTGCAGGCCGCTTCCCTGCCTTGAAAGCATTGCTGTGGCCCTGAGAGCCACAGACCTACTGGGCTTCAAGCTCAAGGCTCTGCCTGGGCCTGCTGCTTCGGCCAGGGGCTCATTTCTTCCTGGAAAGACAAAGCCATGGCCTCACCCCACGCCTGCACTTTGCCACGGCAGGCAGCCCAGGTGTAGGAAAGGCTCTGTGGAGTCAGAAGTGCCGAGACAGGCAGATGGCACCAGAGGGTTTGGGGGCCAGGGCGTAACTGGGCTAGCCCCTCCTCCCGGAAGTCGGGGAGGCCCGGCCTTCCTAGTGCCCAGGCCACGGCTCCGGGGAGAAATCCGCCATGGAGGGCACGCGGGAGGCCCTCTGCCTGAGGTGGCAGGTGTCACGCCAGGGCCACTGCAAGCCTGGCTCGGCTTGCCTGCTTTCTCCAAAGGAGGCTGGCCGACCAGCCGAACCTGGCACCTGGGCCAGCCCCTTCCAAGGGGACAAGTTCCAGAGGATAGAGCCCTGGGGTCGGCTGCCAAGTCTCCTGGGGCGTGTGCTGGGCCCCCGTCAGAGGAGGAAGCAGCCTGGTAAACGGTGTGCCAGGCCTGAGATCTGGAGGCCTCCCACAGCCGGGTCCCTGTCCTGCCCAGGCCCCCCGAGGGAGGACGATGGTCGGGCAGTGGCGAGCGTGGTGGGGCTGGCGCCGAGCCTGCCCTTGGATGCCCCGGGGAAGGGCGCCGGGGGATGGGCTGCCCCTGGCCAGGTCTGAGGGAGCGACCCAGCTCGGGGCTGTCGGGGGCAGAGAGAGAACCCCCCTCCGCCCTTTCCCTTCAGGTTCTTAGGGCTGGCCAAATCCTTCCCAAGACAGCTTGTCTGGAGAAAATCAGACCCAGCTGAAGAACATGTGTCCATGGGGGAAACCCGGGAAACTGAGTCTCCCCACACAATAGCAGAGATTCTCATCTTGCATCCTCTCCTGAGCTAATGACCAAGGTGGATGTCCTGGGTGGGCCTGTGGAATGGGAGAGGGGAGGAAGTCTATTGTCATGCAGAGGGACATGGAAAGACTTGTCTGAAGCTTATCCCCTGCACTGGAGTCAGGTCGGGAAGGGAAGGCACAGAGGGGAGCAGGAAGCGGCCTCTCTGTGGTGGGGCTGGCTCCGGGGCAGGCGTGGGGGGTGATGGCTGGAAGTGGGATGGCGCGTGAGTTGGCACCAGCCAGCGGTAGAGGCAGAGACTCAGAGGTCATGGATCTCTCTCTCTGTCTCTGTCTCTCTCTCTCTCCCTCAGGGAGCTGAGGAGAGTAAGGTGGCTCCCCCTACCCACCTCGCCTACCTCTCCATGGGCCCTTCTTTCTCTGGCCGCTCCGGGAGCCCTGCGGGCTTGGCTTCAACCCTCCACCCACAGCACAGGCCAAGGGCGCCTGCGCGACCGCCGGGGCCTAGGCCTGACCTCGGGGGTCCTCAGTGAATGCCCCGCCCTCCCTCCAGGCTCTGACCCAGCTGCAGCTGTTCCTTTGCCGCCCTTCTGGACTCGGCTTCAGCTGTCTCCCTCCCCTCCCCCACTCCCACTCAGCTTGCAGGCTGCTTCCCTGCCTTGAAAGCATTGCTCTGGCCCTGAGGGCCACAGACCTACTGGGCTTCAAGCTCAAGGCTCTGCCTGGGCCTGCTGCTTCGGCCAGGGGCTCATTTCTTCCTGGAAAGACAAAGCCATGGCCTCACCCCACGCCTGCACTTTGCCACAGCAGGCAGCCCAGGTGTAGGAAAGGCTCTGTGGAGTCAGAAGTGCCGAGACAGGCAGATGGCACCAGAGGGTTTGGGGGCCAGGGCGTAACTGGGCTAGCCCCTCCTCCCGGAAGTCGGGGAGGCCCGGCCTTCCTAGTGCCCAGGCCACGGCTCCGGGGAGAAATCCGCCATGGAGGGCACGCGGGAGGCCCTCTGCCTGAGGTGGCAGGTGTCACGCCAGGGCCACTGCAAGCCTGGCTCGGCTTGCCTGCTTTCTCCAAAGGAGGCTGGCCGACCAGCCGAACCTGGCACCTGGGCCAGCCCCTTCCAAGGGGACGAGTTCCAGAGGATAGAGCCCTGGGGGCGGCTGCCAAGTCTCCTGGGGCGTTGCTGGGCCCCCGTCAGAGGAGGAAGCAGCCTGGTAAACGGTGTGCCAGGCCTGAGATCTGGAGGCCTCCCACAGCCGGGTCCCTGTCCTGCCCAGGCCCCCCGAGGGAGGACGATGGTCGGGCAGTGGCGAGCGTGGTGGGGCTGGCGCCGAGCCTGCCCTTGGATGCCCCGGGGAAGGGCGCCGGGGGATGGGCTGCCCCTGGCCAGGTCTGAGGGAGCGACCCAGCTCGGGGCTGTCGGGGGCAGAGAGAGAACCCCCCTCCGCCCTTTCCCTTCAGGTTCTTAGGGCTGGCCAAATCCTTCCCAAGACAGCTTGTCTGGAGAAAATCAGACCCAGCTGAAGAACATGTGTCCATGGGGGAAACCCGGGAAACTGAGTCTCCCCACACAATAGCAGAGATTCTCATCTTGCATCCTCTCCTGAGCTAATGACCAAGGTGGATGTCCCGGGTGGGCCTGTGGAATGGGAGAGGGGAGGAAGTCTATTGTCATGCAGAGGGACATGGAAAGACTTGTCTGAAGCTTATCCCCTGCACTGGAGTCAGGTCGGGAAGGGAAGGCACAGAGGGGAGCAGGAAGCGGCCTCTCTGTGGTGGGGCTGGCTCCGGGGCAGGCGTGGGGGTGATGGCTGGAAGTGGGATGGCGCGTGAGTTGGCACCAGCCAGCGGTAGAGGCAGAGACTCAGAGGTCATGGATCTCTCTCTCTGTCTCTGTCTCTCTCTCTCTCCCTCAGGGAGCTGAGGAGAGTAAGGTGGCTCCCCCTACCCACCTCGCCTACCTCTCCATGGGCCCTTCTTTCTCTGGCCGCTCCGGGAGCCCTGCGGGCTTGGCTTCAACCCTCCACCCACAGCACAGGCCAAGGGCGCCTGCGCGACCGCCGGGGCCTAGGCCTGACCTCGGGGGTCCTCAGTGAATGCCCCGCCCTCCCTCCAGGCTCTGACCCAGCTGCAGCTGTTCCTTTGCCGCCCTTCTGGACTGGGCTTCAGCTGTCTCCCTCCCCTCCCCCACTCCCACTCAGCTTGCAGGCCGCTTCCCTGCCTTGAAAGCATTGCTCTGGCCCTGAGGGCCACAGACCTACTGGGCTTCAAGCTCAAGGCTCTGCCTGGGCCTGCTGCTTCGGCCAGGGGCTCATTTCTTCCTGGAAAGACAAAGCCATGGCCTCACCCCACGCCTGCACTTTGCCACAGCAGGCAGCCCAGGTGTAGGAAAGGCTCTGTGGAGTCAGAAGTGCCGAGACAGGCAGATGGCACCAGAGGGTTTGGGGGCCAGGGCGTAACTGGGCTAGCCCCTCCTCCCGGAAGTCGGGGAGGCCCGGCCTTCCTAGTGCCCAGGCCACGGCTCCGGGGAGAAATCCGCCATGGAGGGCACGCGGGAGGCCCTCTGCCTGAGGTGGCAGGTGTCACGCCAGGGCCACTGCAAGCCTGGCTCGGCTTGCCTGCTTTCTCCAAAGGAGGCTGGCCGACCAGCCGAACCTGGCACCTGGGCCAGCCCCTTCCAAGGGGACGAGTTCCAGAGGATAGAGGCCTGGGGGCGGCTGCCAAGTCTCCTGGGGCGTGTGCTGGGCCCCCGTCAGAGGAGGAAGCAGCCTGGTAAACGGTGTGCCAGGCCTGAGATCTGGAGGCCTCCCACAGCCGGGTCCCTGTCCTGCCCAGGACCCCCGAGGGAGGACGATGGTCGGGCAGTGGCTAGCGGGGTGGGGCTGGCGCCGAGCCTGCCCTTGGATGCCCCGGGGAAGGGCGCCGGGGGATGGGCTGCCCCTGGCCAGGTCTGAGGGAGCGACCCAGCTCGGGGCTGTCGGGGGCAGAGAGAGAACCCCCCTCCGCCCTTTCCCTTCACGTTCTTAGGGCTGGCCAAATCCTTCCCAAGACAGCTTGTCTGGAGAAAATCAGACCCAGCTGAAGAACATGTGTCCATGGGGGAAACCCGGGAAACTGAGTCTCCCCACACAATAGCAGAGATTCTCATCTTGCATCCTCTCCTGAGCTAATGACCAAGGTGGATGTCCCGGGTGGGCCTGTGGAATGGGAGAGGGGAGGAAGTCTATTGTCATGCAGAGGGACATGGAAAGACTTGTCTGAAGCTTATCCCCTGCACTGGAGTCAGGTCGGGAAGGGAAGGCACAGAGGGGAGCAGGAAGCGGCCTCTCTGTGGTTGGGCTGGCTCAGGGGCAGGCGTGGGGGTGATGGCTGGAAGTGGGATGGCGCGTGAGTTGGCACCAGCCAGCGGTAGAGGCAGAGACTCAGAGGTCATGGATCTCTCTCTCTGTCTCTGTCTCTCTCTCTCTCCCTCAGGGAGCTGAGGAGAGTAAGGTGGCTCCCCCTACCCACCTCGCCTACCTCTCCAAGGGCCCTTCTTTCTCTGGCCGCTCCGGGAGCCCTGCGGGCTTGGCTTCAACCCCCCACCCACCGCACAGGCCAAGGGCGCCTGCGCGACCGCCAGGGCATAGGGCTGACCTCGGGGGTCCTCAGTGAATGCCCCGCCCTCCCTCCAGGCTCTGACCCAGCTGCAGCTGTTCCTTTGCCGCCCTTCTGGACTCGGCTTCAGCTGTCTCCCTCCCCTCCCCCACTCCCACTCAGCTTGCAGGCTGCTTCCCTGCCTTGAAAGCATTGCTCTGGCCCTGAGGGCCACAGACCTACTGGGCTTCAAGCTCAAGGCTCTGCCTGGGCCTGCTGCTTCGGCCAGGGGCTCATTTCTTCCTGGAAAGACAAAGCCATGGCCTCACCCCACGCCTGCACTTTGCCACAGCAGGCAGCCCAGGTGTAGGAAAGGCTCTGTGGAGTCAGAAGTGCCGAGACAGGCAGATGGCACCAGAGGGTTTGGGGGCCAGGGCGTAACTGGGCTAGCCCCTCCTCCCGGAAGTCGGGGAGGCCCGGCCTTCCTAGTGCCCAGGCCACGGCTCCGGGGAGAAATCCGCCATGGAGGGCACGCGGGAGGCTCTCTGCCTGAGGTGGCAGGTGTCACGCCAGGGCCACTGCAAGCCTGGCTCGGCTTGCCTGCTTTCTCCAAAGGAGGCTGGCCGACCAGCCGAACCTGGCACCTGGGCCAGCCCCTTCCAAGGGGACGAGTTCCAGAGGATAGAGCCCTGGGGGCAGCTGCCAAGTCTCCTGGGGCGTTGCTGGGCCCCCGTCAGAGGAGGAAGCAGCCTGGTAAACGGTGTGCCAGGCCTGAGATCTGGAGGCCTCCCACAGCCGGGTCCCTGTCCTGCCCAGGCCCCCCGAGGGAGGACGATGGTCGGGCAGTGGCGAGCGTGGTGGGGCTGGCGCCGAGCCTGCCCTTGGATGCCCCGGGGAAGGGCGCCGGGGGATGGGCTGCCCCTGGCCAGGTCTGAGGGAGCGACCCAGCTCGGGGCTGTCGGGGGCAGAGAGAGAACCCCCCTCCGCCCTTTCCCTTCAGGTTCTTAGGGCTGGCCAAATCCTTCCCAAGACAGCTTGTCTGGAGAAAATCAGACCCAGCTGAAGAACATGTGTCCATGGGGGAAACCCGGGAAACTGAGTCTCCCCACACAATAGCAGAGATTCTCATCTTGCATCCTCTCCTGAGCTAATGACCAAGGTGGATGTCCCGGGTGGGCCTGTGGAATGGGAGAGGGGAGGAAGTCTATTGTCATGCAGAGGGACATGGAAAGACTTGTCTGAAGCTTATCCCCTGCACTGGAGTCAGGTCGGGAAGGGAAGGCACAGAGGGGAGCAGGAAGCGGCCTCTCTGTGGTGGGGCTGGCTCCGGGGCAGGCGTGGGGGTGATGGCTGGAAGTGGGATGGCGCGTGAGTTGGCACCAGCCAGCGGTAGAGGCAGAGACTCAGAGGTCATGGATCTCTCTCTCTGTCTCTGTCTCTCTCTCTCTCCCTCAGGGAGCTGAGGAGAGTAAGGTGGCTCCCCCTACCCACCTCGCCTACCTCTCCATGGGCCCTTCTTTCTCTGGCCGCTCCGGGAGCCCTGCGGGCTTGGCTTCAACCCTCCACCCACAGCACAGGCCAAGGGCGCCTGCGCGACCGCCGGGGCCTAGGCCTGACCTCGGGGGTCCTCAGTGAATGCCCCGCCCTCCCTCCAGGCTCTGACCCAGCTGCAGCTGTTCCTTTGCCGCCCTTCTGGACTCGGCTTCAGCTGTCTCCCTCCCCTCCCCCACTCCCACTCAGCTTGCAGGCTGCTTCCCTGCCTTGAAAGCATTGCTCTGGCCCTGAGGGCCACAGACCTACTGGGCTTCAAGCTCAAGGCTCTGCCTGGGCCTGCTGCTTCGGCCAGGGGCTCATTTCTTCCTGGAAAGACATAGCCATGGCCTCACCCCACGCCTGCACTTTGCCACAGCAGGCAGCCCAGGTGTAGGAAAGGCTCTGTGGAGTCAGAAGTGCCGAGACAGGCAGATGGCACCAGAGGGTTTGGGGGCCAGGGCGTAACTGGGCTAGCCCCTCATCCCGGAAGTCGGGGAGGCCCGGCCTTCCTAGTGCCCAGGCCACGGCTCCGGGGAGAAATCCGCCATGGAGGGCACGCGGGAGGCCCTCTGCCTGAGGTGGCAGGTGTCACGCCAGGGCCACTGCAAGCCTGGCTCGGCTTGCCTGCTTTCTCCAAAGGAGGCTGGCCGACCAGCCGAACCTGGCACCTGGGCCAGCCCCTTCCAAGGGGACGAGTTCCAGAGGATAGAGCCCTGGGGGCGGCTGCCAAGTCTCCTGGGGCGTTGCTGGGCCCCCGTCAGAGGAGGAAGCAGCCTGGTAAACGGTGTGCCAGGCCTGAGATCTGGAGGCCTCCCACAGCCGGGTCCCTGTCCTGCCCAGGCCCCCCGAGGGAGGACGATGGTCGGGCAGTGGCTAGTGGGGTGGGGCTGGCGCCGAGCCTGCCCTTGGATGCCCCGGGGAAGGGCGCCGGGGGATGGGCTGCCCCTGGCCAGGTCTGAGGGAGCGACCCAGCTCGGGGCTGTCGGGGGCAGAGAGAGAACCCCCCTCCGCCCTTTCCCTTCAGGTTCTTAGGGCTGGCCAAATCCTTCCCAAGACAGCTTGTCTGGAGAAAATCAGACCCAGCTGAAGAACATGTGTCCATGGGGGAAACCCGGGAAACTGAGTCTCCCCACACAATAGCAGAGATTCTCATCTTGCATCCTCTCCTGAGCTAATGACCAAGGTGGATGTCCCGGGTGGGCCTGTGGAATGGGAGAGGGGAGGAAGTCTATTGTCATGCAGAGGGACATGGAAAGACTTGTCTGAAGCTTATCCCCTGCACTGGAGTCAGGTCGGGAAGGGAAGGCACAGAGGGGAGCAGGAAGCGGCCTCTCTGTGGTGGGGCTGGCTCCGGGGCAGGCGTGGGGGTGATGGCTGGAAGTGGGATGGCGCGTGAGTTGGCACCAGCCAGCGGTAGAGGCAGAGACTCAGAGGTCATGGATCTCTCTCTCTGTCTCTGTCTCTCTCTCTCTCCCTCAGGGAGCTGAGGAGAGTAAGGTGGCTCCCCCTACCCACCTCGCCTACCTCTCCATGGGCCCTTCTTTCTCTGGCCGCTCCGGGAGCCCTGCGGGCTTGGCTTCAACCCTCCACCCACAGCACAGGCCAAGGGCGCCTGCGCGACCGCCGGGGCCTAGGCCTGACCTCGGGGGTCCTCAGTGAATGCCCCGCCCTCCCTCCAGGCTCTGACCCAGCTGCAGCTGTTCCTTTGCCGCCCTTCTGGACTCGGCTTCAGCTGTCTCCCTCCCCTCCCCCACTCCCACTCAGCTTGCAGGCTGCTTCCCTGCCTTGAAAGCATTGCTCTGGCCCTGAGGGCCACAGACCTACTGGGCTTCAAGCTCAAGGCTCTGCCTGGGCCTGCTGCTTCGGCCAGGGGCTCATTTCTTCCTGGAAAGACAAAGCCATGGCCTCACCCCACGCCTGCACTTTGCCACAGCAGGCAGCCCAGGTGTAGGAAAGGCTCTGTGGAGTCAGAAGTGCCGAGACAGGCAGATGGCACCAGAGGGTTTGGGGGCCAGGGCGTAACTGGGCTAGCCCCTCCTCCCGGAAGTCGGGGAGGCCCGGCCTTCCTAGTGCCCAGGCCACGGCTCCGGGGAGAAATCCGCCATGGAGGGCACGCGGGAGGCCCTCTGCCTGAGGTGGCAGGTGTCACGCCAGGGCCACTGCAAGCCTGGCTCGGCTTGCCTGCTTTCTCCAAAGGAGGCTGGCCGACCAGCCGAACCTGGCACCTGGGCCAGCCCCTTCCAAGGGGACGAGTTCCAGAGGATAGAGCCCTGGGGGCGGCTGCCAAGTCTCCTGGGGCGTTGCTGGGCCCCCGTCAGAGGAGGAAGCAGCCTGGTAAACGGTGTGCCAGGCCTGAGATCTGGAGGCCTCCCACAGCCGGGTCCCTGTCCTGCCCAGGCCCCCCGAGGGAGGACGATGGTCGGGCAGTGGCTAGTGGGGTGGGGCTGGCGCCGAGCCTGCCCTTGGATGCCCCGGGGAAGGGCGCCGGGGGATGGGCTGCCCCTGGCCAGGTCTGAGGGAGCGACCCAGCTCGGGGCTGTCGGGGGCAGAGAGAGAACCCCCCTCCGCCCTTTCCCTTCAGGTTCTTAGGGCTGGCCAAATCCTTCCCAAGACAGCTTGTCTGGAGAAAATCAGACCCAGCTGAAGAACATGTGTCCATGGGGGAAACCCGGGAAACTGAGTCTCCCCACACAATAGCAGAGATTCTCATCTTGCATCCTCTCCTGAGCTAATGACCAAGGTGGATGTCCCGGGTGGGCCTGTGGAATGGGAGAGGGGAGGAAGTCTATTGTCATGCAGAGGGACATGGAAAGACTTGTCTGAAGCTTATCCCCTGCACTGGAGTCAGGTCGGGAAGGGAAGGCACAGAGGGGAGCAGGAAGCGGCCTCTCTGTGGTGGGGCTGGCTCCGGGGCAGGCGTGGGGGTGATGGCTGGAAGTGGGATGGCGCGTGAGTTGGCACCAGCCAGCGGTAGAGGCAGAGACTCAGAGGTCATGGATCTCTCTCTCTGTCTCTGTCTCTCTCTCTCTCCCTCAGGGAGCTGAGGAGAGTAAGGTGGCTCCCCCTACCCACCTCGCCTACCTCTCCATGGGCCCTTCTTTCTCTGGCCGCTCCGGGAGCCCTGCGGGCTTGGCTTCAACCCTCCACCCACAGCACAGGCCAAGGGCGCCTGCGCGACCGCCGGGGCCTAGGCCTGACCTCGGGGGTCCTCAGTGAATGCCCCGCCCTCCCTCCAGGCTCTGACACAGCTGCAGCTGTTCCTTTGCCGCCCTTCTGGACTGGGCTTCAGCTGTCTCCCTCCCCTCCCCCACTCCCACTCAGCTTGCAGGCCGCTTCCCTGCCTTGAAAGCATTGCTCTGGCCCTGAGGGCCACAGACCTACTGGGCTTCAAGCTCAAGGCTCTGCCTGGGCCTGCTGCTTCGGCCAGGGGCTCATTTCTTCCTGGAAAGACAAAGCCATGGCCTCACCCCACGCCTGCACTTTGCCACAGCAGGCAGCCCAGGTGTAGGAAAGGCTCTGTGGAGTCAGAAGTGCCGAGACAGGCAGATGGCACCAGAGGGTTTGGGGGCCAGGGCGTAACTGGGCTAGCCCCTCCTCCCGGAAGTCGGGGAGGCCCGGCCTTCCTAGTGCCCAGGCCACGGCTCCGGGGAGAAATCCGCCATGGAGGGCACGCGGGAGGCCCTCTGCCTGAGGTGGCAGGTGTCACGCCAGGGCCACTGCAAGCCTGGCTCGGCTTGCCTGCTTTCTCCAAAGGAGGCTGGCCGACCAGCCGAACCTGGCACCTGGGCCAGCCCCTTCCAAGGGGACGAGTTCCAGAGGATAGAGGCCTGGGGGCGGCTGCCAAGTCTCCTGGGGCGTGTGCTGGGCCCCCGTCAGAGGAGGAAGCAGCCTGGTAAACGGTGTGCCAGGCCTGAGATCTGGAGGCCTCCCACAGCCGGGTCCCTGTCCTGCCCAGGACCCCCGAGGGAGGACGATGGTCGGGCAGTGGCTAGCGGGGTGGGGCTGGCGCCGAGCCTGCCCTTGGATGCCCCGGGGAAGGGCGCCGGGGGATGGGCTGCCCCTGGCCAGGTCTGAGGGAGCGACCCAGCTCGGGGCTGTCGGGGGCAGAGAGAGAACCCCCCTCCGCCCTTTCCCTTCACGTTCTTAGGGCTGGCCAAATCCTTCCCAAGACAGCTTGTCTGGAGAAAATCAGACCCAGCTGAAGAACATGTGTCCATGGGGGAAACCCGGGAAACTGAGTCTCCCCACACAATAGCAGAGATTCTCATCTTGCATCCTCTCCTGAGCTAATGACCAAGGTGGATGTCCCGGGTGGGCCTGTGGAATGGGAGAGGGGAGGAAGTCTATTGTCATGCAGAGGGACATGGAAAGACTTGTCTGAAGCTTATCCCCTGCACTGGAGTCAGGTCGGGAAGGGAAGGCACAGAGGGGAGCAGGAAGCGGCCTCTCTGTGGTTGGGCTGGCTCAGGGGCAGGCGTGGGGGTGATGGCTGGAAGTGGGATGGCGCGTGAGTTGGCACCAGCCAGCGGTAGAGGCAGAGACTCAGAGGTCATGGATCTCTCTCTCTGTCTCTGTCTCTCTCTCTCTCCCTCAGGGAGCTGAGGAGAGTAAGGTGGCTCCCCCTACCCACCTCGCCTACCTCTCCAAGGGCCCTTCTTTCTCTGGCCGCTCCGGGAGCCCTGCGGGCTTGGCTTCAACCCCCCACCCACCGCACAGGCCAAGGGCGCCTGCGCGACCGCCAGGGCATAGGGCTGACCTCGGGGGTCCTCAGTGAATGCCCCGCCCTCCCTCCAGGCTCTGACCCAGCTGCAGCTGTTCCTTTGCCGCCCTTCTGGACTCGGCTTCAGCTGTCTCCCTCCCCTCCCCCACTCCCACTCAGCTTGCAGGCTGCTTCCCTGCCTTGAAAGCATTGCTCTGGCCCTGAGGGCCACAGACCTACTGGGCTTCAAGCTCAAGGCTCTGCCTGGGCCTGCTGCTTCGGCCAGGGGCTCATTTCTTCCTGGAAAGACAAAGCCATGGCCTCACCCCACGCCTGCACTTTGCCACAGCAGGCAGCCCAGGTGTAGGAAAGGCTCTGTGGAGTCAGAAGTGCCGAGACAGGCAGATGGCACCAGAGGGTTTGGGGGCCAGGGCGTAACTGGGCTAGCCCCTCCTCCCGGAAGTCGGGGAGGCCCGGCCTTCCTAGTGCCCAGGCCACGGCTCCGGGGAGAAATCCGCCATGGAGGGCACGCGGGAGGCTCTCTGCCTGAGGTGGCAGGTGTCACGCCAGGGCCACTGCAAGCCTGGCTCGGCTTGCCTGCTTTCTCCAAAGGAGGCTGGCCGACCAGCCGAACCTGGCACCTGGGCCAGCCCCTTCCAAGGGGACGAGTTCCAGAGGATAGAGCCCTGGGGGCAGCTGCCAAGTCTCCTGGGGCGTTGCTGGGCCCCCGTCAGAGGAGGAAGCAGCCTGGTAAACGGTGTGCCAGGCCTGAGATCTGGAGGCCTCCCACAGCCGGGTCCCTGTCCTGCCCAGGCCCCCCGAGGGAGGACGATGGTCGGGCAGTGGCTAGTGGGGTGGGGCTGGCGCCGAGCCTGCCCTTGGATGCCCCGGGGAAGGGCGCCGGGGGATGGGCTGCCCCTGGCCAGGTCTGAGGGAGCGACCCAGCTCGGGGCTGTCGGGGGCAGAGAGAGAACCCCCCTCCGCCCTTTCCCTTCAGGTTCTTAGGGCTGGCCAAATCCTTCCCAAGACAGCTTGTCTGGAGAAAATCAGACCCAGCTGAAGAACATGTGTCCATGGGGGAAACCCGGGAAACTGAGTCTCCCCACACAATAGCAGAGATTCTCATCTTGCATCCTCTCCTGAGCTAATGACCAAGGTGGATGTCCCGGGTGGGCCTGTGGAATGGGAGAGGGGAGGAAGTCTATTGTCATGCAGAGGGACATGGAAAGACTTGTCTGAAGCTTATCCCCTGCACTGGAGTCAGGTCGCGAAGGGAAGGCACAGAGGGGAGCAGGAAGCGGCCTCTCTGTGGTGGGGCTGGCTCCAGGGCAGGCGTGGGGGTGATGGCTGGAAGTGGGATGGCGCGTGAGTTGGCACCAGCCAGCGGTAGAGGCAGAGACTCAGAGGTCATGGATCTCTCTCTCTGTCTCTGTCTCTCTCTCTCTCCCTCAGGGAGCTGAGGAGAGTAAGGTGGCTCCCCCTACCCACCTCGCCTACCTCTCCATGGGCCCTTCCTTCTCTGGCCGCTCCGGGAGCCCTGCGGGCTTGGCTTCAACCCTCCACCCACAGCACAGGCCAAGGGCGCCTGCGCGACCGCCGGAGCATAGGGCTGACCTCGGGGGTCCTCAGTGAATGCCCCGCCCTCCCTCCAGGCTCTGACCCAGCTGCAGCTGTTCCTTTGCCGCCCTTCTGGACTGGGCTTCAGCTGTCTCCCTCCCCTCCCCCACTCCCACTCAGCTTGCAGGCCGCTTCCCTGCCTTGAAAGCATTGCTGTGGCCCTGAGAGCCACAGACCTACTGGGCTTCAAGCTCAAGGCTCTGCCTGGGCCTGCTGCTTCGGCCAGGGGCTCATTTCTTCCTGGAAAGACAAAGCCATGGCCTCACCCCACGCCTGCACTTTGCCACGGCAGGCAGCCCAGGTGTAGGAAAGGCTCTGTGGAGTCAGAAGTGCCGAGACAGGCAGATGGCACCAGAGGGTTTGGGGGCCAGGGCGTAACTGGGCTAGCCCCTCCTCCCGGAAGTCGGGGAGGCCCGGCCTTCCTAGTGCCCAGGCCACGGCTCCGGGGAGAAATCCGCCATGGAGGGCACGCGGGAGGCCCTCTGCCTGAGGTGGCAGGTGTCACGCCAGGGCCACTGCAAGCCTGGCTCGGCTTGCCTGCTTTCTCCAAAGGAGGCTGGCCGACCAGCCGAACCTGGCACCTGGGCCAGCCCCTTCCAAGGGGACAAGTTCCAGAGGATAGAGCCCTGGGGTCGGCTGCCAAGTCTCCTGGGGCGTGTGCTGGGCCCCCGTCAGAGGAGGAAGCAGCCTGGTAAACGGTGTGCCAGGCCTGAGATCTGGAGGCCTCCCACAGCCGGGTCCCTGTCCTGCCCAGGCCCCCCGAGGGAGGACGATGGTCGGGCAGTGGCGAGCGTGGTGGGGCTGGCGCCGAGCCTGCCCTTGGATGCCCCGGGGAAGGGCGCCGGGGGATGGGCTGCCCCTGGCCAGGTCTGAGGGAGCGACCCAGCTCGGGGCTGTCGGGGGCAGAGAGAGAACCCCCCTCCGCCCTTTCCCTTCAGGTTCTTAGGGCTGGCCAAATCCTTCCCAAGACAGCTTGTCTGGAGAAAATCAGACCCAGCTGAAGAACATGTGTCCATGGGGGAAACCCGGGAAACTGAGTCTCCCCACACAATAGCAGAGATTCTCATCTTGCATCCTCTCCTGAGCTAATGACCAAGGTGGATGTCCCGGGTGGGCCTGTGGAATGGGAGAGGGGAGGAAGTCTATTGTCATGCAGAGGGACATGGAAAGACTTGTCTGAAGCTTATCCCCTGCACTGGAGTCAGGTCGGGAAGGGAAGGCACAGAGGGGAGCAGGAAGCGGCCTCTCTGTGGTGGGGCTGGCTCCGGGGCAGGCGTGGGGGTGATGGCTGGAAGTGGGATGGCGCGTGAGTTGGCACCAGCCAGCGGTAGAGGCAGAGACTCAGAGGTCATGGATCTCTCTCTCTGTCTCTGTCTCTCTCTCTCTCCCTCAGGGAGCTGAGGAGAGTAAGGTGGCTCCCCCTACCCACCTCGCTTACCTCTCCAAGGGCCCTTCTTTCTCTGGCCGCTCCGGGAGCCCTGCGGGCTTGGCTTCAACCCCCCACCCACCGCACAGGCCAAGGGCGCCTGCGCGACCGCCAGGGCATAGGGCTGACCTCGGGGGTCCTCAGTGAATGCCCCGCCCTCCCTCCAGGCTCTGACCCAGCTGCAGCTGTTCCTTTGCCGCCCTTCTGGACTGGGCTTCAGCTGTCTCCCTCCCCTCCCCCACTCCCACTCAGCTTGCAGGCCGCTTCCCTGCCTTGAAAGCATTGCTCTGGCCCTGAGGGCCACAGACCTACTGGGCTTCAAGCTCAAGGCTCTGCCTGGGCCTGCTGCTTCGGCCAGGGGCTCATTTCTTCCTGGAAAGACAAAGCCATGGCCTCACCCCACGCCTGCACTTTGCCACGGCAGGCAGCCCAGGTGTAGGAAAGGCTCTGTGGAGTCAGAAGTGCCGAGACAGGCAGATGGCACCAGAGGGTTTGGGGGCCAGGGCGTAACTGGGCTAGCCCCTCCTCCCGGAAGTCGGGGAGGCCCGGCCTTCCTAGTGCCCAGGCCACGGCTCCGGGGAGAAATCCGCCATGGAGGGCACGCGGGAGGCCCTCTGCCTGAGGTGGCAGGTGTCACGCCAGGGCCACTGCAAGCCTGGCTCGGCTTGCCTGCTTTCTCCAAAGGAGGCTGGCCGACCAGCCGAACCTGGCACCTGGGCCAGCCCCTTCCAAGGGGACGAGTTCCAGAGGATAGAGCCCTGGGGGCGGCTGCCAAGTCTCCTGGGGCGTGTGCTGGGCCCCCGTCAGAGGAGGAAGCAGCCTGGTAAACGGTGTGCCAGGCCTGAGATCTGGAGGCCTCCCACAGCCCCGTCCCTGTCCTGCCCAGGCCCCCCGATGGAGGACGATGGTCGGGCAGTGGCGAGCGTGGTGGGGCTGGCGCCGAGCCTGCCCTTGGATGCCCCGGGGAAGGGCGCCGGGGGATGGGCTGCCCCTGGCCAGGTCTGAGGGAGCGACCCAGCTCGGGGCTGTCGGGGGCAGAGAGAGAACCCCCCTCCGCCCTTTCCCTTCAGGTTCTTAGGGCTGGCCAAATCCTTCCCAAGACAGCTTGTCTGGAGAAAATCAGACCCAGCTGAAGAACATGTGTCCATGGGGGAAACCCGGGAAACTGAGTCTCCCCACACAATAGCAGAGATTCTCATCTTGCATCCTCTCCTGAGCTAATGACCAAGGTGGATGTCCCGGGTGGGCCTGTGGAATGGGAGAGGGGAGGAAGTCTATTGTCATGCAGAGGGACATGGAAAGACTTCTCTGAAGCTTATCCCCTGCACTGGAGTCAGGTCGGGAAGGGAAGGCACAGAGGGGAGCAGGAAGCGGCCTCTCTGTGGTGGGGCTGGCTCCGGGGCAGGCGTGGGGGTGATGGCTGGAAGTGGGATGGCGCGTGAGTTGGCACCAGCCAGCGGTAGAGGAAGAGACTCAGAGGTCATGGATCTCTCTCTCTGTCTCTGTCTCCCTCTCTCTCCCTCAGGGAGCTGAGGAGAGTAAGGTGGCTCCCCCTACCCACCTCGCCTAGCTCTCCAAGGGCCCTTCTTTCTCTGGCCGCTCCGGGAGCCCTGCGGGCTTGGCTTCAACCCCCCACCCACCGCACAGGCCAAGGGCGCCTGCGCGACCGCCAGGGCATAGGGCTGACCTCGGGGGACCTCAGTGAATGCCCCGCCCTCCCTCCAGGCTCTGACCCAGCTGCAGCTGTTCCTTTGCCGCCCTTCTGGACTGGGCTTCAGCTGTCTCCCTCCCCTCCCCCACTCCCACTCAGCTTGCAGGCCGCTTCCCTGCCTTGAAAGCATTGCTCTGGCCCTGAGGGCCACAGACCTACTGGGCTTCAAGCTCAAGGCTCTGCCTGGGCCTGCTGCTTCGGCCAGGGGCTCATTTCTTCCTGGAAAGACAAAGCCATGGCCTCACCCCACGCCTGCACTTTGCCACGGCAGGCAGCCCAGGTGTAGGAAAGGCTCTGTGGAGTCAGAAGTGCTGAGACAGGCAGATGGCACCAGAGGGTTTGGGGGCCAGGGCGTAACTGGGCTAGCCCCTCCTCCCGGAAGTCGGGGAGGCCCGGCCTTCCTAGTGCCCAGGCCACGGCTCCGGGGAGAAATCCGCCATGGAGGGCACGCCGGAGGCCCTCTGCCTGAGGTGGCAGGTGTCACGCCAGGGCCACTGCAAGCCTGGCTCGGCTTGCCTGCTTTCTCCAAAGGAGGCTGGCCGACCAGCCGAACCTGGCACCTGGGCCAGCCCCTTCCAAGGGGACGAGTTCCAGAGGATAGAGCCCTGGGGGCGGCTGCCAAGTCTCCTGGGGCGTGTGCTGGGCCCCCGTCAGAGGAGGAAGCAGCCTGGTAAACGGTGTGCCAGGCCTGAGATCTGGAGGCCTCCCACAGCCGGGTCCCTGTCCTGCCCAGGCCCCCCGAGGGAGGACGATGGTCGGGCAGTGGCGAGCGTGGTGGGGCTGGCGCCGAGCCTGCCCTTGGATGCCCCGGGGAAGGGCGCCGGGGGATGGGCTGCCCCTGGCCAGGTCTGAGGGAGCGACCCAGCTCGGGGCTGTCGGGGGCAGAGAGAGAACCCCCCTCCGCCCTTTCCCTTCACGTTCTTAGGGCTGGCCAAATCCTTCCCAAGACAGCTTGTCTGGAGAAAATCAGACCCAGCTGAAGAACATGTGTCCATGGGGGAAACCCGGGAAACTGAGTCTCCCCACACAATAGCAGAGATTCTCATCTTGCATCCTCTCCTGAGCTAATGACCAAGGTGGATGTCCCGGGTGGGCCTGTGGAATGGGAGAGGGGAGGAAGTCTATTGTCATGCAGAGGGACATGGAAAGACTTGTCTGAAGCTTATCCCCTGCACTGGAGTCAGGTCGGGAAGGGAAGGCACAGAGGGGAGCAGAAAGCAGCATCTCTGTGGTGGGGCTGGCTCCGGGGCAGGCGTGGGGGTGATGGCTGGAAGTGGGATGGCGCGTGAGTTGGCACCAGCCAGCGGTAGAGGCCGAGACTCAGAGGTCATGGATCTCTCTCTCTGTCTCTGTCTCTCTCTCTCTCCCTCAGGGAGCTGAGGAGAGTAAGGTGGCTCCCCCTACCCACCTCGCCTACCTCTCCAAGGGCCCTTCTTTCTCTGGCCGCTCCGGGAGCCCTGCGGGCTTGGCTTCAACCCCCCACCCACCGCACAGGCCAAGGGCGCCTGCGCGACCGCCAGGGCCTAGGGCTGACCTCTGGGGTCCTCAGTGAATGCCCCGCCCTCCCTCCAGGCTCTGACCCAGCTGCAGCTGTTCCTTTGCCGCCCTTCTGGACTGGGCTTCAGCTGTCTCCCTCCCCTCCCCCACTCCCACTCAGCTTGCAGGCCGCTTCCCTGCCTTGAAAGCATTGCTGTGGCCCTCAGGGCCACAGACCTACTGGGCTTCAAGCTCAAGGCTCTGCCTGGGCCTGCTGCTTCGGCCAGGGGCTCATTTCTTCCTGGAAAGACAAAGCCATGGCCTCACCCCACGCCTGCACTTTGCCACGGCAGGCAGCCCAGGTGTAGGAAAGGCTCTGTGGAGTCAGAAGTGCCGAGACAGGCAGATGGCACCAGAGGGTTTGGGGGCCAGGGCGTAACTGGGCTAGCCCCTCCTCCCGGAAGTCGGGGAGGCCCGGCCTTCCTAGTGCCCAGGCCACGGCTCCGGGGAGAAATCCGCCATGGAGGGCACGCGGGAGGCCCTCTGCCTGAGGTGGCAGGTGTCACGCCAGGGCCACTGCAAGCCTGGCTCGGCTTGCCTGCTTTCTCCAAAGGAGGCTGGCCGACCAGCCGAACCTGGCACCTGGGCCAGCCCCTTCCAAGGGGACGAGTTCCAGAGGATAGAGCCCTGGGGGCGGCTGCCAAGTCTCCTGGGGCGTGTGCTGGGCCCCCGTCAGAGGAGGAAGCAGCCTGGTAAACGGTGAGCCAGGCCTGAGATCTGGAGGCCTCCCACAGCCGGGTCCCTGTCCTGCCCAGGCCCCCCGAGGGAGGACGATGGTCGGGCAGTGGCGAGCGTGGTGGGGCTGGCGCCGAGCCTGCCCTTGGATGCCCCGGGGAAGGGCGCCGGGGGATGGGCTGCCCCTGGCCAGGTCTGAGGGAGCGACCCAGCTCGGGGCTGTCGGGGGCAGAGAGAGAACCCCCCTCCGCCCTTTCCCTTCAGGTTCTTAGGGCTGGCCAAATCCTTCCCAAGACAGCTTGTCTGGAGAAAATCAGACCCAGCTGAAGAACATGTGTCCATGGGGGAAACCCGGGAAACTGAGTCTCCCCACACAGTAGCAGAGATTCTCATCTTGCATCCTCTCCTGAGCTAATGACCAAGGTGGATGTCCCGGGTGGGCCTGTGGAATGGGAGAGGGGAGGAAGTCTATTGTCATGCAGAGGGACATGGAAAGACTTGTCTGAAGCTTATCCCCTGCACTGGAGTCAGGTCGGGAAGGGAAGGCACAGAGGGGAGCAGGAAGCGGCCTCTCTGTGGTGGGGCTGGCTCCGGGGCAGGCGTGGGGGTGAGGGCTGGAAGTGGGATGGCGCGTGAGTTGGCACCAGCCAGCAGTAGAGGCAGAGACTCAGAGGTCATGGATCTCTCTCTCTGTCTCTGTCTCTCTCTCTCTCCCTCAGGGAGCTGAGGAGAGTAAGGTGGCTCCCCCTACCCACCTCGCCTACCTCTCCAAGGGCCCTTCTTTCTCTGGCCGCTCCGGGAGCCCTGCGGGCTTGGCTTCAACCCCCCACCCACCGCACAGGCCAAGGGCGCCTGCGCGACCGCCGGGGCCTAGGGTTGACCTCGGGGGTCCTCAGTGAATGCCCCGCCCTCCCTCCAGGCTCTGACCCAGCTGCAGCTGTTCCTTTGCCGCCCTTCTGGACTCGGCTTCAGCTGTCTCCCTCCCCTCCCCCACTCCCACTCAGCTTGCAGGCCGCTTCCCTGCCTTGAAAGCATTGCTGTGGCCCTGATGGCCACAGACCTACTGGGCTTCAAGCTCAAGGCTCTGCCTGGGCCTGCTGCTTCGGCCAGGGGCTCATTTCTTCCTGGAAAGACAAAGCCATGGCCTCACCCCACGCCTGCACTTTGCCACGGCAGGCAGCCCAGGTGTAGGAAAGGCTCTGTGGAGTCAGAAGTGCCGAGACAGGCAGATGGCACCAGAGGGTTTGGGGGCCAGGGCGTAACTGGGCTAGCCCCTCCTCCCGGAAGTCGGGGAGGCCCGGCCTTCCTAGTGCCCAGGCCACGGCTCCGGGGAGAAATCCGCCATGGAGGGCACGCGGGAGGCCCTCTGCCTGAGGTGGCAGGTGTCACGCCAGGGCCACTGCAAGCCTGGCTCGGCTTGCCTGCTTTCTCCAAAGGAGGCTGGCCGACCAGCCGAACCTGGCACCTGGGCCAGCCCCTTCCAAGGGGACGAGTTCCAGAGGATAGAGCCCTGGGGGCGGCTGCCAAGTCTCCTGGGGCGTGTGCTGGGCCCCCGTCAGAGGAGGAAGCAGCCTGGTAAACGGTGTGCCAGGCCTGAGATTTGGAGGCCTTCCACAGCCGGGTCCCTGTCCTGCCCAGGCCCCCCGAGGGAGGACGATGGTCGGGCAGTGGCGAGCGTGGTGGGGCTGGCGCCGAGCCTGCCCTTGGATGCCCCGGGGAAGGGCGCCGGGGGATGGGCTGCCCCTGGCCAGGTCTGAGGGAGCGACCCAGCTCGGGGCTGTCGGGGGCAGAGAGAGAACCCCCCTCCGCCCTTTCCCTTCAGGTTCTTAGGGCTGGCCAAATCCTTCCCAAGACAGCTTGTCTGGAGAAAATCAGACCCAGCTGAAGAACATGTGTCCATGGGGGAAACCCGGGAAACTGAGTCTCCCCACACAATAGCAGAGATTCTCATCTTGCATCCTCTCCTGAGCTAATGACCAAGGTGGATGTCCCGGGTGGGCCTGTGGAATGGGAGAGGGGAGGAAGTCTATTGTCATGCAGAGGGACATGGAAAGACTTGTCTGAAGCTTATCCCCTGCACTGGAGTCAGGTCGGGAAGGGAAGGCACAGAGGGGAGCAGGAAGCGGCCTCTCTGTGGTGGGGCTGGCTCCAGGGCAGGCGTGGGGGTGATGGCTGGAAGTGGGATGGCGCGTGAGTTGGCACCAGCCAGCGGTAGAGGCAGAGACTCAGAGGTCATGGATCTCTCTCTCTGTCTCTGTCTCTCTCTCTCTCCCTCAGGGAGCTGAGGAGAGTAAGGTGGCTCCCCCTACCCACCTCGCCTACCTCTCCATGGGCCCTTCTTTCTCTGGCCGCTCCGGGAGCCCTGCGGGCTTGGCTTCAACCCTCCACCCACAGCAGAGGCCAAGGGCGCCTGCGCGACCGCCGGGGCCTAGGGCTGACCTCGGGGGTCCTCAGTGAATGCCCCGCCCTCCCTCCAGGCTCTGACCCAGCTGCAGCTGTTCCTTTGCAGCCCTTCTGGACTCGGCTTCAGCTGTCTCCCTCCCCTCCCCCACTCCCACTCAGCTTGCAGGCCGCTTCCCTGCCTTGAAAGCATTGCTGTGGCCCTGAGGGCCACAGACCTACTGGGCTTCAAGCTCAAGGCTCTTCCTGGGCCTGCTGCTTCGGCCAGGGGCTCATTTCTTCCTGGAAAGACAAAGCCATGGCCTCACCCCACGCCTGCACTTTGCCACGGCAGGCAGCCCAGGTGTAGGAAAGACTCTGTGGAGTCAGAAGTGCCGAGACAGGCAGATGGCACCAGAGGGTTTGGGGGCCAGGGCGTAACTGGGCTAGCCCCTCCTCCCGGAAGTCGGGGAGGCCCGGCCTTCCTAGTGCCCAGGCCACGGCTCCGGGGAGAAATCCGCCATGGAGGGCACGCGGGAGGCCCTCTGCCTGAGGTGGCAGGTGTCACGCCAGGGCCACTGCAAGCCTGGCTCGGCTTGCCTGCTTTCTCCAAAGGAGGCTGGCCGACCAGCCGAACCTGGCACCTGGGCCAGCCCCTTCCAAGGGGACGAGTTCCAGAGGATAGAGCCCTGGGGGCGGCTGCCAAGTCTCCTGGGGCGTGTGCTGGGCCCCCGTCAGAGGAGGAAGCAGCCTGGTAAACGGTGTGCCAGGCCTGAGATCTGGAGGCCTCCCACAGCCGGGTCCCTGTCCTGCCCAGGCCCCCCGAGGGAGGACGATGGTAGGGCAGTGGCGAGCGTGGTGGGGCTGGCGCCGAGCCTGCCCTTGGATGCCCCGTGGAAGGGCGCCGGGGGATGGGCTGCCCCTGGCCAGGTCTGAGGGAGCGACCCAGCTCCGGGCTGTCGGGGTAAGAGAGAGAACCCCCCTCCGCCCTTTCCCTTCAGGTTCTTAGGGCTGGCCAAATCCTTCCCAAGACAGCTTGTCTGGAGAAAATCAGACCCAGCTGAAGAACATGTGTCCATGGGGGAAACCCGGGAAACTGAGTCTCCCCACACAGTAGCAGAGATTCTCATCTTGCATCCTCTCCTGAGCTAATGACCAAGGTGGATGTCCCGGGTGGGCCTGTGGAATGGGAGAGGGGAGGAAGTCTATTGTCATGCAGAGGGACATGGAAAGACTTGTCTGAAGCTTATCCCCAGCACTGGAGTCAGGTCGGGAAGGGAAGGCACAGAGGGGAGCAGGAAGCGGCCTCTCTGTGGTGGGGCTGGCTCCGGGGCAGGCGTGGGGGTGAGGGCTGGAAGTGGGATGGCGCGTGAGTTGGCACCAGCCAGCGGTAGAGGCAGAGACTCAGAGGTCATGGATCTCTCTCTCTGTCTCTGTCTCTCTCTCTCTCCCTCAGGGAGCTGAGGAGAGTAAGGTGGCTCCCCCTACCCACCTCGCCTACCTCTCCAAGGGCCCTTCTTTCTCTGGCCGCTCCGGGAGCCCTGCGGGCTTGGCTACAACCCCCCGTCCACAGCACAGGCCAAGGGCGCCTGCGCGACCGCCAGGGCCTTGGGCTGACCTAGGGGGTCCTCAGTGAATGCCCCGCCCTCCCTCCAGGCTCTGACCCAGCTGCAGCTGTTCCTTTGCCGCCCTTCTGGACTGGGCTTCAGCTGTCTCCCTCCCCTCCCCCACTCCCACTCAGCTTGCAGGCCGCTTCCCTGCCTTGAAAGCATTGTTGTGGCCCTGAGGGCCACAGAACTACTGGGCTTCAAGCTCAAGGCTCTGCCTGGGCCTGCTGCTTCGGCCAGGGGCTCATTGCTTCCTGGAAAGACAAAGCCATGGCCTCACCCCACGCCTGCACTTTGCCACGGCAGGCAGCCCAGGTGTAGGAAAGGCTCTGTGGAGTCAGAAGTGCCGAGACAGGCAGATGGCACCAGAGGGTTTGGGGGCCAGGGCGTAACTGGGCTAGCCCCTCCTCCCGGAAGTCGGGGAGGCCCGGCCTTCCTAGTGCCCAGGCCACGGCTCCGGGGAGAAATCCGCCATGGAGGGCACGCGGGAGGCCCTCTGCCTGAGGTGGCAGGTGTCACGCCAGGGCCACTGCAAGCCTGGCTCGGCTTGCCTGCTTTCTCCAAAGGAGGCTGGCCGACCAGCCGAACCTGGCACCTGGGCCAGCCCCTTCCAAGGGGACGAGTTCCAGAGGATAGAGCCCTGGGGGCGGCTGCCAAGTCTCCTGGGGCGTGTGCTGGGCCCCCGTCAGAGGAGGAAGCAGCCTGGTAAACGGTGTGCCAGGCCTGAGATCTGGAGGCCTCCCACAGCCGGGTCCCTGTCCTGCCCAGGCCCCCCGAGGGAGGACGATGGTCGGGCAGTGGCGAGCGTGGTGGGGCTGTCGCCGAGCCTGCCCTTGGATGCCCCGGGGAAGGGCGCCGGGGGATGGGCTGCCCCTGGCCAGGTCTGAGGGAGCGACCCAGCTCCGGGCTGTCGGGGGCAGAGAGAGAACCCCCCTCCGCCCTTTCCCTTCAGGTTCTTAGGGCTGGCCAAATCCTTCCCAAGACAGCTTGTCTGGAGAAAATCAGACCCAGCTGAAGAACATGTGTCCATGGGGGAAACCCGGGAGACTGAGTCCCCCCACACAATAGCAGAGATTCTCATCTTGCATCCTCTCCTGAGCTAATGACCAAGGTGGATGTCCCGGGTGGGCCTGTGGAATGGGAGAGGGGAGGAAGTCTATTGTCATGCAGAGGGACATGGAAAGACTTGTCTGAAGCTTATCCCCTGCACTGGAGTCAGGTCGGGAAGGGAAGGCACAGAGGGGAGCAGGAAGCGGCCTCTCTGTGGTGGGGCTGGCTCCGGGGCAGGCGTGGGGGTGATGGCTGGAAGTGGGATGGCGCGTGAGTTGGCACCAGCCAGCGGTAGAGGCAGAGACTCAGAGGTCATGGATCTCTCTCTCTGTCTCTGTCTCTCTCTCTCTCCCTCAGGGAGCTGAGGAGAGTAAGGTGGCTCCCCCTACCCACCTCGCCTACCTCTCCATGGGCCCTTCTTTCTCTGGCCGCTCCGGGAGCCCTGCGGGCTTGGCTTCAACCCTCCACCCACAGCACAGGCCAAGGGCGCCTGCGCGACCGGACCGCCGGGGCCTAGGGCTGACCTCGGGGGTCCTCAGTGAATGCCCCGCCCTCCCTCCAGGCTCTGACACAGCTGCAGCTGTTCCTTTGCCGCCCTTCTGGACTCGGCTTCAGCTGTCTCCCTCCCCTCCCCCACTCCCACTCAGATTGCAGGCCGCTTCCCTGCCTTGAAAGCATTGCTGTGGCCCTGAGGGCCACAGACCTACTGGGCTTAAGCTCAAGGCTCTGCCTGGGCCTGCTGCTTCGGCCAGGGGCTCATTTCTTCCTGGAAAGACAAAGCCATGGCCTCACCCCACGCCTGCACTTTGCCACGGCAGGCAGCCCAGGTGTAGGAAAGGCTCTGTGGAGTCAGAAGTGCCGAGACAGGCAGATGGCACCAGAGGGTTTGGGGGCCAGGGCGTAACTGGGCTAGCCCCTCCTCCCGGAAGTCGGGGAGGCCCGGCCTTCCTAGTGCCCAGGCCACGGCTCCGGGGAGAAATCCGCCATGGAGGGCACGCGGGAGGCCCTCTGCCTGAGGTGGCAGGTGTCACGCCAGGGCCACTGCAAGCCTGGCTCGGCTTGCCTGCTTTCTCCAAAGGAGGCTGGCCGACCAGCCGAACCTGGCACCTGGGCCAGCCCCTTCCAAGGGGACGAGTTCCAGAGGATAGAGCCCTGGGGGCGGCTGCCAAGTCTCCTGGGGCGTGTGCTGGGCCCCCGTCAGAGGAGGAAGCAGCCTGGTAAACGGTGTGCCAGGCCTGAGATCTGGAGGCCTCCCACAGCCGGGTCCCTGTCCTGCCCAGGCCCCCCGAGGGAGGACGATGGTCGGGCAGTGGCGAACGTGGTGGGGCTGGCGCCGAGCCTGCCCTTGGATGCCCCGGGGAAGGGCGCCGGGGGATGGGCTGCCCCTGGCCAGGTCTGAGGGAGCGACCCAGCTCGGGGCTGTCGGGGGCAGAGAGAGAACCCCCCTCCGCCCTTTCCCTTCAGGTTCTTAGGGCTGGCCAAATCCTTCCCAAGACAGCTTGTCTGGAGAAAATCAGACCCAGCTGAAGAACATGTGTCCATGGGGGAAACCCGGGGAAACTGAGTCTCCCCACACAATAGCAGAGATTCTCATCTTGCATCCTCTCCTGAGCTAATGACCAAGGTGGATGTCCCGGGTGGGCCTGTGGAATGGGAGAGGGGAGGAAGTCTATTGTCATGCAGAGGGACATGGAAAGACTTGTCTGAAGCTTATCCCCTGCACTGGAGTCAGGTCGGGAAGGGAAGGCACAGAGGGGAGCAGGAAGCGGCCTCTCTGTGGTGGGGCTGGCTCCGGGGCAGGCGTGGGGGTGATGGCTGGAAGTGGGATGGCGCGTGAGTTGGCACCAGCCAGCGGTAGAGGCAGAGACTCAGAGGTCATGGATCTCTCTCTCTGTCTCTGTCTCTCTCTCTCTCCCTCAGGGAGCTGAGGAGAGTAAGGTGGCTCCCCCTACCCACCTCGCCTACCTCTCCAAGGGCCCTTCTTTCTCTGGCCACTCCGGGAGCCCTGCGGGCTTGGCTTCAACCCCCCACCCACCGCACAGGCCAAGGGCGCCTGCGCGACCGCCAGGGCCTAGGGCTGACCTCGGGGGTCCTCAGTGAATGCCCCGCCCTCCCTCCAGGCTCTGACCCAGCTGCAGCTGTTCCTTTGCCGCCCTTCTGGACTCGGCTTCAGCTGTCTCCCTCCCCTCCCCCACTCCCACTCAGCTTGCAGGCCGCTTCCCTGCCTTGAAAGCATTGCTCTGGCCCTGAGGGCCACAGACCTACTGGGCTTCAAGCTCAAGGCTCTGCCTGGGCCTGCTGCTTCGGCCAGGGGCTCATTTCTTCCTGGAAAGACAAAGCCATGGCCTCACCCCACGCCTGCACTTTGCCACGGCAGGCAGCCCAGGTGTAGGAAAGGCTCTGTGGAGTCAGAAGTGCCGAGACAGGCAGATGGCACCAGAGGGTTTGGGGGCCAGGGCGTAACTGGGCTAGCCCCTCCTCCCGGAAGTCGGGGAGGCCCGGCCTTCCTAGTGCCCAGGCCACGGCTCCGGGGAGAAATCCGCCATGGAGGGCACGCGGGAGGCCCTCTGCCTGAGGTGGCAGGTGTCACGCCAGGGCCACTGCAAGCCTGGCTCGGCTTGCCTGCTTTCTCCAAAGGAGGCTGGCCGACCAGCCGAACCTGGCACCTGGGCCAGCCCCTTCCAAGGGGACGAGTTCCAGAGGATAGAGCCCTGGGGGCGGCTGCCAAGTCTCCTGGGGCGTGTGCTGGGCCCCCGTCAGAAGAGGAAGCAGCCTGGTAAACGGTGAGCCAGGCCTGAGATCTGGAGGCCTCCCACAGCCGGGTCCCTGTCCTGCCCAGGCCCCCCGAGGGAGGACGATGGTCGGGCAGTGGCGAGCGTGGTGGGGCTGGCGCCTAGCCTGCCCTTGGATGCCCCGGGGAAGGGCGCCGGGGGATGGGCTGCCCCTGGCCAGGTCTGAGGGAGCGACCCAGCTCCGGGATGTCGGGGGCAGAGAGAGAACCCCCCTCCGCCCTTTCCCTTCAGGTTCTTAGGGCTGGCCAAATCCTTCCCAAGACAGCTTGTCTGGAGAAAATCAGACCCAGCTGAAGAACATGTGTCCATGGGGGAAACCCGGGAAACTGAGTCTCCCCACACAATAGCAGAGATTCTCATCTTGCATCCTCTCCTGAGCTAATGACCAAGGTGGATGTCCCGGGTGGGCCTGTGGAATGGGAGAGGGGAGGAAGTCTATTGTCATGCAGAGGGACATGGAAAGACTTGTCTGAAGCTTATCCCCTGCACTGGAGTCAGGTCGGGAAGGGAAGGCACAGAGGGGAGCAGGAAGCGGCCTCTCTGTGGTGGGGCTGGCTCCGGGGCAGGCGTGGGGGTGATGGCTGGAAGTGGGATGGCGCGTGAGTTGGCACCAGCCAGCGGTAGAGGCAGAGACTCAGAGGTCATGGATCTCTCTCTCTGTCTCTGTCTCTCTCTCTCTCCCTCAGGGAGCTGAGGAGAGTAAGGCGGCTCCCCCTACCCACCTCGCCTACCTCTCCAAGGGCCCTTCTTTCTCTGGCGGCTCCGGGAGCCCTGCGGGCTCTGCTTCAACCCCCCACCCACCGCACAGGCCAATGGCGCCTGCGCGACCGCCAGGGCATAGGGCTGACCTCGGGGGTCCTCAGTGAATGCCCCGCCCTCCCTCCAGGCTCTGACCCAGCTGCAGCTGTTCCTTTGCCGCCCTTCTGGACTCGGCTTCAGCTGTCTCCCTCCCCTCCCCCACTCCCACTCAGCTTGCAGGCCGCTTCCCTGCCTTGAAAGCATTGCTCTGGCCCTGAGGGCCACAGACCTACTGGGCTTCAAGCTCAAGGCTCTGCCTGGGCCTGCTGCTTCGGCCAGGGGCTCATTTCTTCCTGGAAAGACAAAGCCATGGCCTCACCCCACGCCTGCACTTTGCCACGGCAGGCAGCCCAGGTGTAGGAAAGGCTCTGTGGAGTCAGAAGTGCCGAGACAGGCAGATGGCACCAGAGGGTTTGGGGGCCAGGGCGTAACTGGGCTAGCCCCTCCTCCCGGAAGTCGGGGAGGCCCGGCCTTCCTAGTGCCCAGGCCACGGCTCCAGGGAGAAATCCGCCATGGAGGGCACGCGGGAGTCCCTCTGCCTGAGGTGGCAGGTGTCACGCCAGGGCCACTGCAAGCCTGGCTCGGCTTGCCTGCTTTCTCCAAAGGAGGCTGGCCGACCAGCCGAACCTGGCACCTGGGCCAGCCCCTTCCAAGGGGACGAGTTCCAGAGGATAGAGCCCTGGGGGCGGCTGCCAAGTCTCCTGGGGCGTGTGCTGGGCCCCCGTCAGAGGAGGAAGCAGCCTGGTAAACGGTGTGCCAGGCCTGAGATCTGGAGGCCTCCCACAGCCGGGTCCCTGTCCTGTCCAGGCCCCCCGAGGGAGGACGATGGTCGGGCAGTGGCGAGCGTGGTGGGGCTGGCGCCGAGCCTGCCCTTGGATGCCCCGGGGAAGGGCGCCGGGGGATGGGCTGCCCCTGGCCAGGTCTGAGGGAGCGACCCAGCTCGGGGCTGTCGGGGGCAGAGAGAGAACCCCCCTCCGCCCTTTCCCTTCACGTTCTTAGGGCTGGCCAAATCCTTCCCAAGACAGCTTGTCTGGAGAAAATCAGACCCAGCTGAAGAACATGTGTCCATGGGGGAAACCCGGGAAACTGAGTCTCCCCACACAATAGCAGAGATTCTCATCTTGCATCCTCTCCTGAGCTAATGACCAAGGTGGATGTCCCGGGTGGGCCTGTGGAATGGGAGAGGGGAGGAAGTCTATTGTCATGCAGAGGGACATGGAAAGACTTGTCTGAAGCTTATCCCCTGCACTGGAGTCATGTCGGGAAGGGAAGGCACAGAGGGGAGCAGGAAGCGGCCTCTCTGTGGTGGGGCTGGCTCCGGGGCAGGCGTGGGGGTGATGGCTGGAAGTGGGATGGCGCGTGAGTTGGCACCAGCCAGCGGTAGAGGCAGAGACTCAGAGGTCATGGATCTCTCTCTCTGTCTCTGTCTCTCTCTCTCTCCCTGAGGGAGCTGAGGAGAGTAAGGTGGCTCCCCCTACCCACCTCGCCTACCTCTCCAAGGGCCCTTCTTTCTCTGGCCGCTCCGGGAGCCCTGCGGGCTTGGCTTCAACCCCCCACCCACCCACAGGCCAAGGGCGCCTGCGCGACCGCCAGGGCCTAGGGCTGACCTCGGGGGTCCTCAGTGAATGCCCCGCCCTCCCTCCAGGCTCTGACCCAGCTGCAGCTGTTCCTTTGCCGCCCTTCTGGACTCGGCTTCAGCTGTCTCCCTCCCCTCCCCCACTCCCACTCAGCTTGCAGGCCGCTTCCCTGCCTTGAAAGCATTGCTGTGGCCCTGAGGGCCACAGACCTACTGGGCTTCAAGCTCAAGGCTCTGCCTGGGCCTGCTGCTTCGGCCAGGGGCTCATTTCTTCCTGGAAAGACAAAGCCATGGCCTCACCCCACGCCTGCACTTTGCCACGGCAGGCAGCCCAGGTGTAGGAAAGGCTCTGTGGAGTCAGAAGTGCCGAGACAGGCAGATGGCACCAGAGGGTTTGGGGGCCAGGGCGTAACTGGGCTAGCCCCTCCTCCCGGAAGTCGGGGAGGCCCGGCCTTCCTAGTGCCCAGGCCACGGCTCCGGGGAGAAATCCGCCATGGAGGGCACGCGGGAGGCCCTCTGCCTGAGGTGGCAGGTGTCACGCCAGGGCCACTGCAAGCCTGGCTCGGCTTGCCTGCTTTCTCCAAAGGAGGCTGGCCGACCAGCCGAACCTGGCACCTGGGCCAGCCCCTTCCAAGGGGACGAGTTCCAGAGGATAGAGCCCTGGGGGCGGCTGCCAAGTCTCCTGGGGCGTGTGCTGGGCTCCCGTCAGAGGAGGAAGCAGCCTGGTAAACGGTGTGCCTGGCCTGAGATCTGGAGGCCTCCCACAGCCGGGTCCCTGTCCTGCCCAGGCCCCCCGAGGGAGGACGATGGTCGGGCAGTGGCGAGCGTGGTGGGGCTGGCGCCGAGCCTGCCCTTGGATGCCCCGGGGAAGGGCGCCGGGGGATGGGCTGCCCCTGGCCAGGTCTGAGGGAGCGACCCAGCTCGGGGCTGTCGGGGGCAGAGAGAGAACCCCCCTCCGCCCTTTCCCTTCAGGTTCTTAGGGCTGGCCAAATCCTTCCCAAGACAGCTTGTCTGGAGAAAATCAGACCCAGCTGAAGAACATGTGTCCATGGGGGAAACCCGGGAAACTGAGTCTCCCCACACAATAGCAGAGATTCTCATCTTGCATCCTCTCCTGAGCTAATGACCAAGGTGGATGTCCCGGGTGGGCCTGTGGAATGGGAGAGGGGAGGAAGTCTATTGTCATGCAGAGGGACATGGAAAGACTTGTCTGAAGCTTATCCCCTGCACTGGAGTCAGGTCGGGAAGGGAAGGCACAGAGG